>NW_027175495.1:682652-1023978 GCF_028021215.1 Eschrichtius robustus | reverse complement strand
AGGACAGGCCATGGAGAAATGGCAGCCTTGCTACACTGATGGGCGGGATGTTAATTGCCAACAGCCACTCTGGAGAAGTATACGGTGTGTCCTGAAACATCGAAAAAACACAGCTTAGGGAGCATAGGGCACGTCCACTCATGGGCGTATAAATTGGGAAAAGTAAAAATCAGCAAGACACAGGCACCCCAAAGTTTAGGGCTGCTCTGTTGACAAGAACCTCCACTTCATGACACCTTAAATATCCCAGGAAAGAGAAAAATGGATAAAGAAGTTGTGGTCCTTATGTACAATGGAATATCACTCAGACATGAAATCAATGTCATAAGGCTAGTAGAAGCAAGATGAGTGGACTTAGGTACGACGATTCTAAGTGAAATAAGTCACACAGAAAAAGACACTTATCATAAGCTATCACTTATAGAGGGAATGTAAAAACCGCTACACTTGAACTGAATTACAAAACAGAACAGAGTCACACGTTTAGAAAACACACTATGGCTGCTTAACGGGAAAGGTGAGGTGGGGTGATGCATAAAACAAGGGTTTCAAATTCGCTCAGATACCGTTCCATACACCCAATATGTAATAGACAAGACCTACTCCTTGCTAAGTGAACTGGAATCAACACCCCCTATTCACCGCCCAAGAATATATGTGACTAGTAAGAATCTTAAAACCTATGTATTGATATATGTCTGGAAGTGAGTCAAGTGGGTGTAAAGCCGCATAAACACAGCCGTGAAAAGCAGCTAAACCCCATTATAAAACTAAATTACTTTTAAAAACCCGTAAAACAAAGACAGTGAAAGAGAGAGAAATTCTTACAAAATTCGTTCAGAGGCTGTGATGCAACCTGGATTGACCATATCTACACGCACAGCTGGATGAGACATAAGGGTGGACACTCTTGGGGCTGAAAGGTTGGGTTAGGTTGGGTGAGCAAACGCAGACCCTTTAAAGTAATACTGCGTGGTACCCATCGAATGGGTCCCACGTCTCCAGGTTCAAGGGCATCTTCCTACATCGAAAACATGCATGAGAAACTCAGAAGATGGTACACCGTGTGATTTTGAAAGGTTTCTAAAACACACCCCATTTCTCATCTCCTTGTGCTCGGGTTCGTCTTTCCAGCTACTTTACTAGCAATCAATTTACTTGGAGAATCAGCACCTTTAACCTCCTTTCCCTACAGGTTGCAATTTGTCCTGAGGATGAACGGGAAGAGGGGCAACCAATGAGAGACTAGATCTAGCTGTTGGGACAGGCACAGGTCACTCTATTTTCCCATCAGGAAGAAGAATTAACCACAGGCTCAGCCTGCCGCCCAGAAGCACAATAGGGCCTGAGGCAATCCCGCGCTTTTGCGGCCAGCTCTCAAAAAAGCGAGTTGAAAAATGGAGCTCAGGGACACTGCAATTCACAAACCCGCAGAGTTATAAATGATAACTCTCATCCACAGATATATTGAGGGAAGGCAACGAAGAGGATTTGAAAGCAAGGCAGAATTGCAGGAAACAGATTTCAGGAGGTAGATTCGAATCGCCTTTAAGGCACATGAAAAGCGGCAAAACGTCGACAATGATGCCCTTGGCCAAAAAGGGCGTATGCGTTTTTTCCTGAATATATTCAGGAAAAAACGCATACGCCCTTTTTGGCCAACCAAGCAACCTGGAAAGGCAAATCAGCGCTACAAAGAAGTCTCGCTTCCCATCGGTCAAAAGGGCCATGCTGCAAAAAGTGTCAAAACCAGAAATGCAGGACAGGCCATGGAGAAATGGCAGCCTTGCTACGCTGATGAGCGGGATGTAAGTTGCCAACAGCCACTCTGGAGAAGTGTACGGTGTGTCCTGAAACATCGAAAAAACACAGCTTAGGGAGCATAGGGCACGTCCACTCATGGGCGTATAAATTGGGAAAACTAAAAATCAGCAAGACACAGGCACCCCAAAGTTTAGGGCTACTCTGTTGACAAGAACCTCCACTTCATGACACCTTAAATATCCCAGGAAAGAGAAAAATGGATAAAGAAGTTGTGGTCCTTATGTACAATGCAGTATCACTCAGACATGAAATCAATGTCATAAGGCTAGTAGAAGCAAGATGAGTGGACTTAGGTACGACGATTCTAAGTGAAATAAGTCACACAGAAAAAGACACTTATCATAAGCTATCACTTATAGAGGGAATGTAAAAACCGTTACACTTGAACTGAATTACAGAACAGAAGAGAATCACACGTTTAGAAAACACACTATGGCTGCTTAACGGGAAAGGTGAGGTGGGGTGATGCATAAAACAAGGGGTTCAAATTCGCTCAGATACCGTTCCATACACCCAGTATGTAATAGACAAGACCTACTCCTTGCTCAGTGAACTGGACTCAACACGCCCTATTCACCGCACAAGAATATATGTGACTAGTAACAATCTTAAAACCTATGTATTGATATCTGTCTGGAAGTGAGTCAAGTGGGTGTAAATCTGCATAAACACAGCCGTGAAAAGCAGCTAAACCCCATTATAAAAATAAATTACTTTTAAAAACCCGTAAAACAAAGACAGTGAAAGAGAGAGAAATTCTTACAAAATTCGTTCAGAGGCTGTGATGCAACCTGGATTGACCATATGTACACGCACAGCTGGATGAGACATAAGGGTTTACATTCTTGGGGCTGAAAGGTTGGGTTAGGTTGGGTGAGCAAACGCAGACCCTTTGAAGTAATACTGCGTGGTACCCATCCCATGGGTCCCAAGTCTCCAGGTTCAAGGGCATCTTCCTACATCGAAAACATGCATGAGAAACTCAGAAGATGTTACACCGTGTGATTTTGAAAGGTTTCTAAAACGCACCTCATTTCTCATCTCCTTGTGCTCGGGTTCGCCATTCCAGCTACTTTACTAGCAATCTCCCTACTTGGAGAATCAGCACCTTTAACCTCCTGTTCCCTACAGGTTGCAATTTGTCCTGAGGATGAACGGGAAGAGGGGGAACCAATGAGAGACTAGATCTAGCTGTTGGGACAGGCACAGGTCACTCTATTTTCCCATCAGGAAGAAGAATTAACCACAGGCTCAGCCTGCTGCCAGGAACCAGAATAGGGCCTGAGGCAATCCCGTGCTTTTGCGGCCAGCTCTCAAAAAAGACAGTTGAAAAATGGAGCTCAGGGACACTGCAATTCACAAACCCGCAGAGTTATAAGTGATAACTCTCATCCACAGATATATTGAGGGAAGGCAACGAAGAGGATTTGAAAGCAAGGCAGAATTGCAGGAAACAGATTTCAGGAGGTAGATTCGAATCGCCTTTAAGGCACATGAAAAGCGGCAAAACGTCGACAATGATGCCCTTGGCCAAAAAGGACGTATGCGTTTTTTCCTGAATATATTCAGGAAAAAACGCATACGCCCTTTTTGGCCAACCAAGCAACCTGGAAAGGCAAATCAGCGCTACAAAGAAGTCTCGCTTCCCATCGGCCAAAAGGGACATGCTGCAAAAAGTGTCAAAACCAGAAATGCAGGACAGGACATGGAGAAATGGCAGCCTTGCTACGCTGATGGGCGGGATGTAAATTGCCAACAGCCACTCTGGAGAAGTGTACGGTGTGTCCTGAAACATCGAAAAAACACAGCTTAGGGAGCATAGGGCATGTCCACTCATGGGCGTATAAATTGGGAAAACTAAAAATGAGCAAGACACAGGCACCCCAAAGTTTGGGGCTGCTCTGTTGACAAGAACCTCCACTTCATGACAACTTAAATATCCCAGGAAAGAGAAAAATGGATAAAAAAGTTGTGGTCCTTATGTACAATGGAATATCACTCAGACATGAAATCAATGTCATAAGGCTAGTAGAAGCAAGATGAGTGGACTTAGGTACGACGATTCTAAGTGAAATAAGTCACACAGAAAAAGACACTTATCATAAGCTATCACTTATAGAGGGAATGTAAAAACCGCTACACTTGAACTGAATTACAAAACAGAACAGAGTCACACGTTTAGAAAACACACTATGGCTGCTTAACGGGAAAGGTGAGGTGGGGTGATGCATAAAACAAGGGGTTCAAATTCGCTCAGATACCGTTCCATACACCCAATATGTAATAGACAAGACCTACTCCTTGTTCAGTGAACTGGACTCAACACCCCCTATTCACCGCACAAGAATATATATGACTAGTAACAATCTTAAAACCTATGTATTGATATCTGTCTGGAAGAGAGTCAAGTGGGTGTAAATCCGCATAAACACAGCCGTGAAAAGCAGCTAAACCCCATTATAAAAATAAATTACTTTTAAAAACCCGTAAAACAAAGACAGTGAAAGAGAGAGAAATTCTTAAAAAATTCGTTCAGAGGCTGTGATGCAACCTGGATTGACCATATCTAGACCCACAGCTGGATGAGACATAAGGGTGGACACTCTTGGGGCTGAAAGGTTGGGTGAGGTTGGGTGAGCAAACGCAGACCCTTTAAAGTAATACTGCGTGGTACCCATCCCATGGGTCCCAAAACTCCAGGTTCAAGGGCATCTTCCTACATCGAAAACATGCATGAGAAACTCAGAAGATGGTACACCGTGTGATTTTGAAAGGTTTCTAAAACACACCCCATTTCTCATCTCCTTGTGCTCGGGTTCGCCTTTCCAGCTACTTTACTAGCAATCAACTTACTTGGAGAATCAGCACCTTTAACCTCCTGTTCCCTACAGGTTGCAATTTGTCCTGAGAATGAACGGGAAGAGGGGCAACCAATGAGAGACTAGATCTAGCTGTTGGGACAGGCACAGGTCACTCTATTTTCCCATCAGGAAGAAGAATTAACCACAGGCTCAGCCTGCTGCCCAGAAGCAGAATAGGGCCTGAGGCAATCCCGCGCTTTTGCGGCCAGCTCCCAAAAAAGCGACTTGAAAAATGGAGCTCAGGGACACTGCAATTCACAAACCCGCAGAGTTATAAATGATAACTCTCATCCACAGATATATTGAGGGAAGGCAACGAAGAGGATTTGAATGCAAGGCAGAATTGCAGGAAACAGATTTCAGGAGGTAGATTCGAATCGCCTGTAAAGCACATGAAAAGCGGCAAAACGTCGACAATGATGCCCTTGGCCAAAAAGGGCCTATGCGTTTTTTCCTGAATATATTCAGGAAAAAACGCATAGGCCCTTTTTGGCCAACCAAGCAACCTGGAAAGGCAAATCAGCGCTACAAAGAAGTCTCGCTTCCCATCGGTCAAAAGGGCCATGCTGCAAAAAGTGTCAAAACCAGAAATGCAGGACAGGCCATGGAGAAATGGCAGCCTTGCTACGCTGATGGGCGGGATGTAAGTTGCCAACAGCCACTCTGGAGAAGTGTACGGTGTGTCCTGAAACATCGAAAAAACACAGCTTAGGGAGCATAGGGCACGTCCACTCATGGGCGTATAAATTGGGAAAACTAAAAATCAGCAAGACACAGGCACCCCAAAGTTTAGGGCTGCTCTGTTGACAAGAACCTCCACTTCATGACACCTTAAATATCCCAGGAAAGAGAAAAATGGATAAAGAAGTTGTGGTCCTTATGTACAATGGAATATCACTCAGACATGAAATCAATGTCATAAGGCTAGTAGAAGCAAGATGAGTGGACTTAGGTACGACGATTCTAAGTGAAATAAGTCACACAGAAAAAGACACTTATCATAAGCTATCACTTATAGAGGGAATGTAAAAACCGCTACACTTGAACTGAATTACAGAACAGAACAGAATCACACGTTTAGAAAACACACTATGGCTGCTTAACGGGAAAGGTGAGGTGGGGTGATGCATAAAACAAGGGGTTCAAATTCGCTCAGATACCGTTCCATACACCCAATATGTAATACACAAGACCTAATCCTTGCTCAGTGAACTGGACTCAACACCCCCTATTCACCGCACAAGAATATATGTGACTAGAAACAATCTTAAAACCTATGTATTGATATCTGTCTGGAAGTGAGTCAAGTGGGTGTAAAGCCGCATAAACACAGCCGTGAAAAGCAGCTAAACCCCATTATAAAAATAAATTACTTTTAAAATCCCGTAAAACAAAGACAGTGAAAGAGAGAGAAATTCTTACAAAATTCGTTCAGGGGCTGTGATGCAACCTGGATTGACCATATCTAGACCCACAGCTGGATGAGACATAAGGGTGGACACTCTTGGGGCTGAGAGGTTGGGTGAGGTTGGGTGAGCAAACGCAAACCCTTTAAAGTAATACTGCATGGTACCCATCCCATGGGTCCCAAATCTCCAGGTTCAAGGGCATCTATCTACATCGAAAACTTGCATGAGGAACCCAGAAGAAGGTACACCGTGTGATTTTGAAAGGTTTCTAAAACGCACCTCATTTCTCATCTCCTTGTGCTCGGGTTCGCCATTCCAGCTACTTCACTAGCAATCTCCCTACTTGGAGAATCAGCACCTTTAACCTCCTGTTCTGTACAGGTTGCAATTTGTCCTGAGGATGAACGGGAAGAGCGGAAACCAATGAGAGAATAGATCTAGGTGTTGGGACATGCACAGGTCACTCTATTTTCCCATCAGGAAGAAGAATTAACCACAGGCTCAGCCTGCCCCCCGGAACCTGAATAGGGCCTGAGGCAATCCCGTGCTTTTGCGGCCAGCTCCCAAAAAAGACAGTTGAAAAATGGAGCTCAGGGGCACTGCAATTCACAAACCTGCTGAGATATAAATGATAACTCTCGTCCACAGATATATTGAGGGAAGGCAAGGAAGAGGATTTATAAGCAAGGCAGAATTGCAGTAAACAGATTTCAGGAGGTAGATTCGAATCGCCTTTAAAGCACATGAAAAGCGGCAAAACTTCGACAATGATGCCCTTGGCCAAAAAGGGCGTATGCGTTTTTTCCTGAATATATTCAGGAAAAAACGCATACGCCCTTTTTGGCCAACCAAGCAACCTGGAAAGGCAAATCAGTGCTACAAAGAAGTCTCGCTTCCCATCGGTCAAAAGGGTCATGCTGCAAAAAGTGTCAAAACCAGAAATGCAGGACAGGCCATGGAGAAATGGCAGCCTTGCTACACTGATGGGCGGGATGTTAATTGCCAACAGCCACTCTGGAGAAGTATACGGTGTGTCCTGAAACATCGAAAAAACACAGCTTAGGGAGCATAGGGCACGTCCACTCATGGGCGTATAAATTGGGAAAAGTAAAAATCAGCAAGACACAGGCACCCCAAAGTTTAGGGCTGCTCTGTTGACAAGAACCTCCACTTCATGACACCTTAAATATCCCAGGAAAGAGAAAAATGGATAAAGAAGTTGTGGTCCTTATGTACAATGGAATATCACTCAGACATGAAATCAATGTCATAAGGCTAGTAGAAGCAAGATGAGTGGACTTAGGTACGACGATTCTAAGTGAAATAAGTCACACAGAAAAAGACACTTATCATAAGCTATCACTTATAGAGGGAATGTAAAAACCGCTACACTTGAACTGAATTACAAAACAGAACAGAGTCACACGTTTAGAAAACACACTATGGCTGCTTAACGGGAAAGGTGAGGTGGGGTGATGCATAAAACAAGGGGTTCAAATTCGCTCAGATACCGTTCCATACACCCAATATGTAATACACAAGACCTACTCCTTGCTCAGTGAACTGGACTCAACACCCCCTATTCACCGCACAAGAATATATATGACTAGTAACAATCTTAAAACCTATGTATTGATATCTGTCTGGAAGAGAGTCAAGTGGGTGTAAATCCGCATAAACACAGCCGTGAAAAGCAGCTAAACCCCATTATAAAAATAAATTACTTTTAAAAACCCGTAAAACAAAGACAGTGAAAGAGAGAGAAATTCTTACAAAATTCGTTCAGAGGCTGTGATGCAACCTGGATTGACCATATCTAGACCCACAGCTGGATGAGACATAAGGGTGGACACTCTTGGGGCTGAAAGGTTGGGTGAGGTTGGGTGAGCAAACGCAGACCCTTTAAAGTAATACTGCGTGGTACCCATCCCATGGGTCCCAAAACTCCAGGTTCAAGGGCATCTTCCTACATCGAAAACATGCATGAGAAACTCAGAAGATGGTACACCGTGTGATTTTGAAAGGTTTCTAAAACACACCCCATTTCTCATCTCCTTGTGCTCGGGTTCGCCTTTCCAGCTACTTTACTAGCAATCAACTTACTTGGAGAATCAGCACCTTTAACCTCCTGTTCCCTACAGGTTGCAATTTGTCCTGAGAATGAACGGGAAGAGGGGCAACCAATGAGAGACTATATCTAGGTGTTGGGACAGGCACAGTTCACTCTATTTTCCCATCAGGAAGAAGAATTAACCACAGGCTCAGCCTGCCGCCCAGAAGCAGAATAGGGCCTGAGGCAATCCCGCGCTTTTGCGGCCAGCTCCCAAAAAAGCGACTTGAAAAATGGAGCTCAGGGACACTGCAATTCACAAACCCGCAGAGTTATAAATGATAACTCTCATCCACAGATATATTGAGGGAAGGCAACGAAGAGAATTTGAAAGCAAGGCAGAATTGCAGGAAACAGATTTCAGGAGGTAGATTCGAATCGCCTGTAAAGCACATGAAAAGCGGCAAAACGTCGACAATGATGCCCTTGGCCAAAAAGGGCGTATGCGTTTTTTCCTGAATATATTCAGGAAAAAACGCATAGGCCCTTTTTGGCCAACCAAGCAACCTGGAAAGGCAAATCAGCGCTACAAAGAAGTCTCGCTTCCCATCGGTCAAAAGGGCCATGCTGCAAAAATTGTCAAAACCAGAAATGCAGGACAGGCCATGGAGAAATGGCAGCCTTGCTACGCTGATGGGCGGGATGTAAGTTGCCAACAGCCACTCTGGAGAAGTGTACGGTGTGTCCTGAAACATCGAAAAAACACAGCTTAGGGAGCATAGGGCACGTCCACTCATGGGCGTATAAATTGGGAAAACTAAAAATCAGCAAGACACAGGCACCCCAAAGTTTAGGGCTGCTCTGTTGACAAGAACCTCCACTTCATGACACCTTAAATATCCCAGGAAAGAGAAAAATGGATAAAGAAGTTGTGGTCCTCATGTACAATGGAATATCACTCAGACATGAAATCAATGTCATAAGGCTAGTAGAAGCAAGATGAGTGGACTTAGGTACGACGATTCTAAGTGAAATAAGTCACACAGAAAAAGACACTTATCATAAGCTATCACTTATAGAGGGAATGTAAAAACCGCTACACTTGAACTGAATTACAAAACAGAACAGAGTCACACGTTTAGAAAACACACTATGGCTGCTTAACGGGAAAGGTGAGGTGGGGTGATGCATAAAACAAGGGTTTCAAATTCGCTCAGATACCGTTCCATACACCCAATATGTAATAGACAAGACCTACTCCTTGCTCAGTGAACTGGACTCAACACCCCCTATTCACCGCACAAGAATATATGTGACTAGTAAGAATCTTAAAACCTATGTATTGATATCTGTCTGGAAGTGAGTCAAGTGGGTGTAAAGCCGCATAAACACAGCCGTGAAAAGCAGCTAAACCCCATTATAAAACTAAATTACTTTTAAAAACCCGTAAAACAAAGACAGTGAAAGAGAGAGAAATTCTTACAAAATTCGTTCAGAGGCTGTGATGCAACCTGGATTGACCATATCTACACGCACAGCTGGATGAGACATAAGGGTGGACACTCTTGGGGCTGAAAGGTTGGGTTAGGTTGGGTGAGCAAACGCAGACCCTTTAAAGTAATACTGCGTGGTACCCATCGAATGGGTCCCACGTCTCCAGGTTCAAGGGCATCTTCCTACATCGAAAACATGCATGAGAAACTCAGAAGATGGTACACCGTGTGATTTTGAAAGGTTTCTAAAACACACCCCATTTCTCATCTCCTTGTGCTCGGGTTCGTCTTTCCAGCTACTTTACTAGCAATCAATTTATTTGGAGAATCAGCACCTTTAACCTCCTTTCCCTACAGGTTGCAATTTGTCCTGAGGATGAACGGGAAGAGGGGCAACCAATGAGAGACTAGATCTAGCTGTTGGGACAGGCACAGGTCACTCTATTTTCCCATCAGGAAGAAGAATTAACCACAGGCTCAGCCTGCCGCCCAGAAGCACAATAGGGCCTGAGGCAATCCCGCGCTTTTGCGGCCAGCTCTCAAAAAAGCGAGTTGAAAAATGGAGCTCAGGGACACTGCAATTCACAAACCCGCAGAGTTATAAATGATAACTCTCATCCACAGATATATTGAGGGAAGGCAACGAAGAGGATTTGAAAGCAAGGCAGAATTGCAGGAAACAGATTTCAGGAGGTAGATTCGAATCGCCTTTAAGGCACATGAAAAGCGGCAAAACGTCGACAATGATGCCCTTGGCCAAAAAGGGCGTATGCGTTTTTTCCTGAATATATTCAGGAAAAAACGCATACGCCCTTTTTGGCCAACCAAGCAACCTGGAAAGGCAAATCAGCGCTACAAAGAAGTCTCGCTTCCCATCGGTCAAAAGGGCCATGCTGCAAAAAGTGTCAAAACCAGAAATGCAGGACAGGCCATGGAGAAATGGCAGCCTTGCTACGCTGATGGGGGGGATGTTAATTGCCAACAGCCACTCTGGAGAAGTGTACGGTGTGTCCTGAAACATCGAAAAAACACAGCTTAGGGAGCATAGGGCACGTCCACTCATGGGCGTATAAATTGGGAAAACTAAAAATCAGCAAGACACAGGCACCCCAAAGTTTAGGGCTGCTCTGTTGACAAGAACCTCCACTTCATGACACCTTAAATATCCCAGGAAAGAGAAAAATGGATAAAGAAGTTGTGGTCCTCATGTACAATGGAATATCACTCAGACATGAAATCAATGTCATAAGGCTAGTAGAAGCAAGATGAGTGGACTTAGGTACGACGATTCTAAGTGAAATAAGTCACACAGAAAAAGACACTTATCATAAGCTATCACTTATAGAGGGAATGTAAAAACCGCTACACTTGAACTGAATTACAAAACAGAACAGAGTCACACGTTTAGAAAACACACTATGGCTGCTTAACGGGAAAGGTGAGGTGGGGTGATGCATAAAACAAGGGTTTCAAATTCGCTCAGATACCGTTCCATACACCCAATATGTAATAGACAAGACCTACTCCTTGCTCAGTGAACTGGACTCAACACCCCCTATTCACCGCACAAGAATATATGTGACTAGTAAGAATCTTAAAACCTATGTATTGATATCTGTCTGGAAGTGAGTCAAGTGGGTGTAAAGCCGCATAAACACAGCCGTGAAAAGCAGCTAAACCCCATTATAAAACTAAATTACTTTTAAAAACCCGTAAAACAAAGACAGTGAAAGAGAGAGAAATTCTTACAAAATTCGTTCAGAGGCTGTGATGCAACCTGGATTGACCATATCTACACGCACAGCTGGATGAGACATAAGGGTGGACACTCTTGGGGCTGAAAGGTTGGGTTAGGTTGGGTGAGCAAACGCAGACCCTTTAAAGTAATACTGCGTGGTACCCATCCCATGGGTCCCAAGTCTCCAGGTTCAAGGGCATCTTCCTACATCGAAAACATGCATGAGAAACTCAGAAGATGGTACACCGTGTGATTTTGAAAGGTTTCTAAAACGCACCTCATTTCTCATCTCCTTGTGCTCGGGTTCGCCATTCCAGCTACTTTACTAGCAATCTCCCTACTTGGAGAATCAGCACCTTTAACCTCCTGTTCCCTACAGGTTGCCATTTGTCCTGAGGATGAACGGGATGTGGGGGAACCAATGAGAGACTAGATCTAGCTGTTGGGACAGGCACAAGTCACTCTATTTTCCCATCAGGAAGAAGAATTAACCACAGGCTCAGCCTGCTGCCAGGAACCAGAATAGGGCCTGAGGCAATCCCGTGCTTTTGCGGCCAGCTCTCAAAAAAGACAGTTGAAAAATGGAGCTCAGGGACACTGCAATTCACAAACCCGCAGACTTATAAGTGATAACTCTCATCCACAGATATATTGAGGGAAGGCAACGAAGAGGATTTGAAAGCAAGGTAGAATTGCAGGAAACAGATTTCAGGAGGTAGATTCAAATCGCCTTTAAGGCACATGAAAAGCGGCAAAACGTCGACAATGATGTCCTTGGCCAAAAAGGGCGTATGCGTTTTTTCCTGAATATATTCAGGAAAAAACGCATACGCCCTTTTTGGCCAACCAAGCAACCTGGAAAGGCAAATCAGCGCTACAAAGAAGTCTCGCTTCCCATCGGCCAAAAGGGACATGCTGCAAAAAGTGTCAAAACCAGAAATGCAGGACAGGCCATGGAGAAATGGCAGCCTTGCTACGCTGATGGGCGGGATGTAAATTGCCAACAGCCACTCTGGAGAAGTGTACGGTGTGTCCTGAAACATCGAAAAAACACAGCTTAGGGAGCATAGGGCACGTCCACTCATGGGCGTATAAATTGGGAAAACTAAAAATGAGCAAGACACAGGCACCCCAAAGTTTGGGGCTGCTCTGTTGACAAGAACCTCCACTTCATGACACCTTAAATATCCCAGGAAAGAGAAAAATGGATAAAAAAGTTGTGGTCCTTATGTACAATGGAATATCACTCAGACATGAAATCAATGTCATAAGGCTAGTAGAAGCAAGATGAGTGGACTTAGGTACGACGATTCTAAGTGAAATAAGTCACACAGAAAAAGACACTTATCATAAGCTATCACTTATAGAGGGAATGTAAAAACCGCTACACTTGAACTGAATTACAAAACAGAACAGAGTCACACGTTTAGAAAACACACTATGGCTGCTTAACGGGAAAGGTGAGGTGGGGTGATGCATAAAACAAGGGGTTCAAATTCGCTCAGATACCGTTCCATACACCCAATATGTAATACACAAGACCTACTCCTTGCTCAGTGAACTGGACTCAACACCCCCTATTCACCGCACAAGAATATATATGACTAGTAACAATCTTAAAACCTATGTATTGATATCTGTCTGGAAGAGAGTCAAGTGGGTGTAAATCCACATAAACACAGCCGTGAAAAGCAGCTAAACCCCATTATAAAAATAAATTACTTTTAAAAACCCGTAAAACAAAGACAGTGAAAGAGAGAGAAATTCTTACAAAATTCGATCAGGGGCTGAGATGCAACGTTTATTGACCATATCTAGACCCACAGCTGGATGAGACATAAGGGTGGACACTCTTGGGGCTGAGAGGTTGGGTGAGCAAACGCAGACCCTTTAAAGTAATACTGCGTGGTACCCATCCCATGGGTCCAAAATCTCCAGGTTCAAGGGCATCTTCCTACATCGAAAACATGCATGAGAAACTCAGAAGATGGTACACCGTGTGATTTTGAAAGGTTTCTAAAACACACCCCATTTCTCATCTCCTTGTGCTCGGGTTCGCCTTTCCAGCTACTTTACTAGCAATCAACTTACTTGGAGAATCAGCACCTTTAACCTCCTGTTCCCTACAGGTTGCAATTTGTCCTGAGGATGAACGGGAAGAGGGGCAACCAATGAGAGACTATATCTAGGTGTTGGGACAGGCACAGTTCACTCTATTTTCCCATCAGGAAGAAGAATTAACCACAGGCTCAGCCTGCCGCCCAGAAGCAGAATAGGGCCTGAGGCAATCCCGCGCTTTTGCGGCCAGCTCCCAAAAAAGCGACTTGAAAAATGGAGCTCAGGGACACTGCAATTCACAAACCCGCAGAGTTATAAATGATAACTCTCATCCACAGATATATTGAGGGAAGGCAACGAAGAGGATTTGAAAGCAAGGCAGAATTGCAGGAAACAGATTTCAGGAGGTAGATTCGAATCGCCTGTAAAGCACATGAAAAGCGGCAAAACGTCGACAATGATGCCCTTGGCCAAAAAGGGCGTATGCGTTTTTTCCTGAATATATTCAGGAAAAAACGCATACGCCCTTTTTGGCCAACCAAGCAACCTGGAAAGGCAAATCAGCGCTACAAAGAAGTCTCGCTTCCCATCGGTCAAAAGGGCCATGCTGCAAAAAGTGTCAAAACCAGAAAGGCAGGACAGGCCATGGAGAAATGGCAGCCTTGCTACGCTGATGGGCGGGATGTAAGTTGCCAACAGCCACTCTGGAGAAGTGTACGTTGTGTCCTGAAACATCGAAAAAACACAGCTTAGGGAGCATAGGGCACGTCCACTCATGGGCGTATAAATTGGGAAAACTAAAAATCAGCAAGACACAGGCACCCCAAAGTTTAGGGCTGCTCTGTTGACAAGAACCTCCACTTCATGACACCTTAAATATCCCAGGAAAGAGAAAAATGGATAAAGAAGTTGTGGTCCTTATGTACAATGGAATATCACTCAGACATGAAATCAATGTCATAAGGCTAGTAGAAGCAAGATGAGTGGACTTAGGTACGACGATTCTAAGTGAAATAAGTCACACAGAAAAAGACACTTATCATAAGCTATCACTTATAGAGGGAATGTAAAAACCGCTACACTTGAACTGAATTACAGAACAGAACAGAATCACACGTTTAGAAAACACACTATGGCTGCTTAACGGGAAAGGTGAGGTGGGGTGATGCATAAAACAAGGGGTTCAAATTCGCTCAGATACCGTTCCATACACCCAATATGTAATAGACAAGACCTAATCCTTGCTCAGTGAACTGGACTCAACACCCCCTATTCACCGCACAAGAATATATGTGACTAGAAACAATCTTAAAACCTATGTATTGATATCTGTCTGGAAGTGAGTCAAGTGGGTGTAAAGCCGCATAAACACAGCCGTGAAAAGCAGCTAAACCCCATTATAAAAATAAATTACTTTTAAAATCCCGTAAAACAAAGACAGTGAAAGAGAGAGAAATTCTTACAAAATTCGTTCAGGGGCTGTGATGCAACCTGGATTGACCATATCTAGACCCACAGCTGGATGAGACATAAGGGTGGACACTCTTGGGGCTGAGAGGTTGGGTGAGGTTGGGTGAGCAAACGCAGACCCTTTAAAGTAATACTGCATGGTACCCATCCCATGGGTCCCAAATCTCCAGGTTCAAGGGCATCTATCTACATCGAAAACTTGCATGAGGAACCCAGAAGAAGGTACACCGTGTGATTTTGAAAGGTTTCTAAAACGCACCTCATTTCTCATCTCCTTGTGCTCGGGTTCGCCATTCCAGCTACTTCACTAGCAATCTCCCTACTTGGAGAATCAGCACCTTTAACCTCCTGTTCTGTACAGGTTGCAATTTGTCCTGAGGATGAACGGGAAGAGCGGAAACCAATGAGAGAATAGATCTAGGTGTTGGGACATGCACAGGTCACTCTATTTTCCCATCAGGAAGAAGAATTAACCACAGGCTCAGCCTGCCCCCCGGAACCTGAATAGGGCCTGAGGCAATCCCGTGCTTTTGCGGCCAGCTCCCAAAAAAGACAGTTGAAAAATGGAGCTCAGGGGCACTGCAATTCACAAACCTGCTGAGATATAAATGATAACTCTCGTCCACAGATATATTGAGGGAAGGCAAGGAAGAGGATTTATAAGCAAGGCAGAATTGCAGTAAACAGATTTCAGGAGGTAGATTCGAATCGCCTTTAAAGCACATGAAAAGCGGCAAAACTTCGACAATGATGCCCTTGGCCAAAAAGGGCGTATGCGTTTTTTCCTGAATATATTCAGGAAAAAACGCATACGCCCTTTTTGGCCAACCAAGCAACCTGGAAAGGCAAATCAGTGCTACAAAGAAGTCTCGCTTCCCATCGGTCAAAAGGGTCATGCTGCAAAAAGTGTCAAAACCAGAAATGCAGGACAGGCCATGGAGAAATGGCAGCCTTGCTACACTGATGGGCGGGATGTTAATTGCCAACAGCCACTCTGGAGAAGTATACGGTGTGTCCTGAAACATCGAAAAAACACAGCTTAGGGAGCATAGGGCACGTCCACTCATGGGCGTATAAATTGGGAAAAGTAAAAATCAGCAAGACACAGGCACCCCAAAGTTTAGGGCTGCTCTGTTGACAAGAACCTCCACTTCATGACACCTTAAATATCCCAGGAAAGAGAAAAATGGATAAAGAAGTTGTGGTCCTTATGTACAATGGAATATCACTCAGACATGAAATCAATGTCATAAGGCTAGTAGAAGCAAGATGAGTGGACTTAGGTACGACGATTCTAAGTGAAATAAGTCACACAGAAAAAGACACTTATCATAAGCTATCACTTATAGAGGGAATGTAAAAACCGCTACACTTGAACTGAATTACAAAACAGAACAGAGTCACACGTTTAGAAAACACACTATGGCTGCTTAACGGGAAAGGTGAGGTGGGGTGATGCATAAAACAAGGGTTTCAAATTCGCTCAGATACCGTTCCATACACCCAATATGTAATAGACAAGACCTACTCCTTGCTAAGTGAACTGGACTCAACACCCCCTATTCACCGCCCAAGAATATATGTGACTAGTAAGAATCTTAAAACCTATGTATTGATATATGTCTGGAAGTGAGTCAAGTGGGTGTAAAGCCGCATAAACACAGCCGTGAAAAGCAGCTAAACCCCATTATAAAACTAAATTACTTTTAAAAACCCGTAAAACAAAGACAGTGAAAGAGAGAGAAATTCTTACAAAATTCGTTCAGAGGCTGTGATGCAACCTGGATTGACCATATCTACACGCACAGCTGGATGAGACATAAGGGTGGACACTCTTGGGGCTGAAAGGTTGGGTTAGGTTGGGTGAGCAAACGCAGACCCTTTAAAGTAATACTGCGTGGTACCCATCGAATGGGTCCCACGTCTCCAGGTTCAAGGGCATCTTCCTACATCGAAAACATGCATGAGAAACTCAGAAGATGGTACACCGTGTGATTTTGAAAGGTTTCTAAAACACACCCCATTTCTCATCTCCTTGTGCTCGGGTTCGTCTTTCCAGCTACTTTACTAGCAATCAATTTATTTGGAGAATCAGCACCTTTAACCTCCTTTCCCTACAGGTTGCAATTTGTCCTGAGGATGAACGGGAAGAGGGGCAACCAATGAGAGACTAGATCTAGCTGTTGGGACAGGCACAGGTCACTCTATTTTCCCATCAGGAAGAAGAATTAACCACAGGCTCAGCCTGCCGCCCAGAAGCACAATAGGGCCTGAGGCAATCCCGCGCTTTTGCGGCCAGCTCTCAAAAAAGCGAGTTGAAAAATGGAGCTCAGGGACACTGCAATTCACAAACCCGCAGAGTTATAAATGATAACTCTCATCCACAGATATATTGAGGGAAGGCAACGAAGAGGATTTGAAAGCAAGGCAGAATTGCAGGAAACAGATTTCAGGAGGTAGATTCGAATCGCCTTTAAGGCACATGAAAAGCGGCAAAACGTCGACAATGATGCCCTTGGCCAAAAAGGGCGTATGCGTTTTTTCCTGAATATATTCAGGAAAGAACGCATACGCCCTTTTTGGCCAACCAAGCAACCTGGAAAGGCAAATCAGCGCTACAAAGAAGTCTCGCTTCCCATCGGTCAAAAGGGCCATGCTGCAAAAAGTGTCAAAACCAGAAATGCAGGACAGGCCATGGAGAAATGGCAGCCTTGCTACGCTGATGGGCGGGATGTAAATTGCCAACAGCCACTCTGGAGAAGTGTACGGTGTGTCCTGAAACATCGAAAAAACACAGCTTAGGGAGCATAGGGCACGTCCACTCATGGGCGTATAAATTGGGAAAACTAAAAATGAGCAAGACACAGGCACCCCAAAGTTTGGGGCTGCTCTGTTGACAAGAACCTCCACTTCATGACAACTTAAATATCCCAGGAAAGAGAAAAATGGATAAAAAAGTTGTGGTCCTTATGTACAATGGAATATCACTCAGACATGAAATCAATGTCATAAGGCTAGTAGAAGCAAGATGAGTGGACTTAGGTACGACGATTCTAAGTGAAATAAGTCACACAGAAAAAGACACTTATCATAAGCTATCACTTATAGAGGGAATGTAAAAACCGCTACACTTGAACTGAATTACAAAACAGAACAGAGTCACACGTTTAGAAAACACACTATGGCTGCTTAACGGGAAAGGTGAGGTGGGGTGATGCATAAAACAAGGGGTTCAAATTCGCTCAGATACCGTTCCATACACCCAATATGTAATAGACAAGACCTACTCCTTGCTCAGTGAACTGGACTCAACACCCCCTATTCACCGCACAAGAATATATATGACTAGTAACAATCTTAAAACCTATGTATTGATATCTGTCTGGAAGAGAGTCAAGTGGGTGTAAATCCGCATAAACACAGCCGTGAAAAGCAGCTAAACCCCAATATAAAAATAAATTACTTTTAAAAACCCGTAAAACGAAGACAGTGAAAGAGAGAGAAATTCTTACAAAATTCGTTCAGGGGCTGAGATGCAACCTGGATTGACCATATCTAGACCCACAGCTGGATGAGACATAAGGGTGGACACTCTTGGGGCAGAGAGGTTGGGTGAGCAAACGCAGACCCTTTAAAGTAATACTGCGTGGTACCCATCCCATGGGTCCCAAATCTCCAGGTTCAAGGGCATCTGCCTACATCGAAAACATGCATGAGAAACCCAGAAGATGGTACACCGTGTGATTTTGAAAGGTTTCTAAAACGCACCTCATTTCTCATCTCCTTGTGCTCGGGTTCGCCATTCCAGCTACTTTACTAGCAATCTCCCTACTTGGAGAATCAGCACCTTTAACCTCCTGTTCCCTACAGGTTGCAATTTGTCCTGAGGATGAACGGGAAGAGGGGGAACCAATGAGAGACTAGATCTAGCTGTTGGGACAGGCACAGGTCACTCTATTTTCCCATCAGGAAGAAGAATTAACCACAGGCTCAGCCTGCTGCCAGGAACCAGAATAGGGCCTGAGGCAATCCCGTGCTTTTGCGGCCAGCTCTCAAAAAAGACAGTTGAAAAATGGAGCTCAGGGTCACTGCAATTCACAAACCCGCAGAGTTATAAGTGATAACTCTCATCCACAGATATATTGAGGGAAGGCAACGAAGAGGATTTGAAAGCAAGGCAGAATTGCAGGAAACAGATTTCAGGAGGTAGATTCGAATCGCCTTTAAGGCACATGAAAAGCGGCAAAACTTCGACAATGATGCCCTTGGCCAAAAAGGGTGTATGCGTTGTTTCCTGAATATATTCAGGAAAAAACGCATACGCCCTTTTTGGCCAACCAAGCAACCTGGAAAGGCAAATCAGCGCTACAAAGAAGTCTCGCTTCCCATCGGCCAAAAGGGACATGCTGCAAAAAGTGTCAAAACCAGAAATGCAGGACAGGCCATGGAGAAATGGCAGCCTTGCTACGCTGATGGGCGGGATGTAAATTGCCAACAGCCACTCTGGAGAAGTGTACGGTGTGTCCTGAAACATCGAAAAAACACAGCTTAGGGAGCATAGGGCACGTCCACTCATGGGCGTATAAATTGGGAAAACTAAAAATGAGCAAGACACAGGCACCCCAAAGTTTGGGGCTGCTCTGTTGACAAGAACCTCCACTTCATGACAACTTAAATATCCCAGGAAAGAGAAAAATGGATAAAAAAGTTGTGGTCCTTATGTACAATGGAATATCACTCAGACATGAAATCAATGTCATAAGGCTAGTAGAAGCAAGATGAGTGGACTTAGGTACGACGATTCTAAGTGAAATAAGTCACACAGAAAAAGACACTTATCATAAGCTATCACTTATAGAGGGAATGTAAAAACCGCTACACTTGAACTGAATTACAAAACAGAACAGAGTCACACGTTTAGAAAACACACTATGGCTGCTTAACGGGAAAGGTGAGGTGGGGTGATGCATAAAACAAGGGGTTCAAATTCGCTCAGATACCGTTCCATACACCCAATATGTAATACACAAGACCTACTCCTTGCTCAGTGAACTGGACTCAACACCCCCTATTCACCGCACAAGAATATATATGACTAGTAACAATCTTAAAACCTATGTATTGATATCTGTCTGGAAGAGAGTCAAGTGGGTGTAAATCCGCATAAACACAGCCGTGAAAAGCAGCTAAACCCCAATATAAAAATAAATTACTTTTAAAAACCCGTAAAACGAAGACAGTGAAAGAGAGAGAAATTCTTACAAAATTCGTTCAGGGGCTGAGATGCAACCTGGATTGACCATATCTAGACCCACAGCTGGATGAGACATAAGGGTGGACACTCTTGGGGCAGAGAGGTTGGGTGAGCAAACGCAGACCCTTTAAAGTAATACTGCGTGGTACCCATCCCATGGGTCCCAAATCTCCAGGTTCAAGGGCATCTGCCTACATCGAAAACATGCATGAGAAACCCAGAAGATGGTACACCGTGTGATTTTGAAAGGTTTCTAAAACGCACCTCATTTCTCATCTCCTTGTGCTCGGGTTCGCCATTCCAGCTACTTTACTAGCAATCTCCCTACTTGGAGAATCAGCACCTTTAACCTCCTGTTCCCTACAGGTTGCAATTTCTCCTGAGGATGAACGGGAAGAGGGGGAACCAATGAGAGACTAGATCTAGCTGTTGGGACAGGCACAGGTCACTCTATTTTCCCATCAGAAAGAAGAATTAACCACAGGCTCAGCCTGCTGCCAGGAACCAGAATAGGGCCTGAGGCAATCCCGTGCTTTTGCGGCCAGCTCTCAAAAAAGACAGTTGAAAAATGGAGCTCAGGGACACTGCAATTCACAAACCCGCAGAGTTATAAGTGATAACTCTCATCCACAGATATATTGAGGGAAGGCAACGAAGAGGATTTGAAAGCAAGGCAGAATTGCAGGAAACAGATTTCAGGAGGTAGATTCGAATCGCCTTTAAGGCACATGAAAAGCGGCAAATCATCGACAATGATGCCCTTGGCCAAAAAGGGCGTATGCGTTTTTTCCTGAATATATTCAGGAAAAAACGCATACGCCCTTTTTGGCCAACCAAGCAACCTGGAAAGGCAAATCAGCGCTACAAAGAAGTCTCGCTTCCCATCGGCCAAAAGGGACATGCTGCAAAAAGTGTCAAAATCAGAAATGCAGGACAGGCCATGGAGAAATGGCAGCCTTGCTACGCTGATGGGCGGGATGTAAATTGCCAACAGCCACTCTGGAGAAGTGTACGGTGTGTCCTGAAACATCGAAAAAACACAGCTTAGGGAGCATAGGGCACGTCCACTCATGGGCGTATAAATTGGGAAAACTAAAAATGAGCAAGACACAGGCACCCCAAAGTTTGGGGCTGCTCTGTTGACAAGAACCTCCACTTCATGACACCTTAAATATCCCAGGAAAGAGAAAAATGGATAAAAAAGTTGTGGTCCTTATGTACAATGGAATATCACTCAGACATGAAATCAATGTCATAAGGCTAGTAGAAGCAAGATGAGTGGACTTAGGTACGACGATTCTAAGTGAAATAAGTCACACAGAAAAAGACACTTATCATAAGCTATCACTTACAGAGGGAATGTAAAAACCGCTACACTTGAACTGAATTACAAAACAGAACAGAGTCACACGTTTAGAAAACACACTATGGCTGCTTAACGGGAAAGGTGAGGTGGGGTGATGCATAAAACAAGGGGTTCAAATTCGCTCAGATACCGTTCCATACACCCAATATGTAATAGACAAGACCTACTCCTTGCTCAGTGAACTGGACTCAACACCCCCTATTCACCGCACAAGAATATATATGACTAGTAACAATCTTAAAACCTATGTATTGATATCTGTCTGGAAGAGAGTCAAGTGGGTGTAAATCCGCATAAACACAGCCGTGAAAAGCAGCTAAACCCCATTATAAAACTAAATTACTTTTAAAAACCCGTAAAACAAAGACAGTGAAAGAGAGAGAAATTCTTACAAAATTCGTTCAGGGGCTGAGATGCAACCTGGATTGACCATATCTAGACCCACAGCTGGATGAGACATAAGGGTGGACACTCTTGGGGCTGAGAGGTTGGGTGAGCAAACGCAGACCCTTTAAAGTAATACTGCGTGGTACCCATCCCATGGGTCCAAAATCTCCAGGTTCAAGGGCATCTTCCTACATCGAAAACATGCATGAGAAACTCAGAAGATGGTACACCGTGTGATTTTGAAAGGTTTCTAAAACACACCCCATTTCTCATCTCCTTGTGCTCGGTTTCGCCATTCCAGCTACTTTACTAGCAATCTCCCTACTTGGAGAATCAGCACCTTTAACCTCCTGTTCCCTACAGGTTGTAATTTGTCCTGAGGATGAAAGGGAAGAGGGGGAACCAATGAGAGACTAGATCTAGCTGTTGGGACAGGCACAGGTCACTCTATTTTCCCATCAGGAAGAAGAATTAACCACAGGCTCAGCCTGCTGCCAGGAACCAGAATAGGGCCTGAGGCAATCCGGTGCTTTTGCGGCCAGCTCTCAAAAAAGACAGTTGAAAAATGGAGCTCAGGGACACTGCAATTCACAAACCCGCAGAGTTATAAGTGATAACTCTCATCCACAGATATACTGAGGGAAGGCAACGAAGAGGATTTGAAAGCAAGGCAGAATTGCAGGAAACAGATTTCAGGAGGTAGATTCGAATCGCCTTTAAGGCACATGAAAAGCGGCAAAACGTCGACAATGATGCCCTTGGCCAAAAAGGGCGTATGCGTTGTTTCCTGAATATATTCAGGAAAAAACGCATACGCCCTTTTTGGCCAACCAAGCAACCTGGAAAGGCAAATCAGCGCTACAAAGAAGTCTCGCTTCCCATCGGCCAAAAGGGACATGCTGCAAAAAGTGTCAAAACCAGAAATGCAGGACAGGCCATGGAGAAATGGCAGCCTTGCTATGCTGATGGGCGGGATGTAAATTGCCAACAGCCACTCTGGAGAAGTGTACGGTGTGTCCTGAAACATCGAAAAAACACAGCTTAGGGAGCATAGGGCACGTCCACTCATGGGCGTATAAATTGGGAAAACTAAAAATGAGCAAGACACAGGCACCCCATAGTTTGGGGCTGCTCTGTTGACAAGAACCTCCACTTCATGACACCTTAAATATCCCAGGAAAGAGAAAAATGGATAAAAAAGTTGTGGTCCTTATGTACAATGGAATATCACTCAGACATGAAATCAATGTCATAAGGCTAGTAGAAGCAAGATGAGTGGACTTAGGTACGACGATTCTAAGTGAAATAAGTCACACAGAAAAAGACACTTATCATAAGCTATCACTTACAGTGGGAATGTAAAAACCGCTACACTTGAACTGAATTACAAAACAGAACAGAGTCACACGTTTAGAAAACACACTATGGCTGCTTAACGGGAAAGGTTAGGTGGGGTGATGCATAAAACAAGGGGTTCAAATTCGCTCAGATACCGTTCCATACACCCAATATGTAATACACAAGACCTACTCCTTGCTCAGTGAACTGGACTCAACACCCCGTATTCACCGCACAAGAATATATATGACTAGTAACCATCTTAAAACCTATGTATGGATATCTGTCTGGAAGAGAGTCAAGTGGGTGTAAATCCGCATAAACACAGCCGTGAAAAGCAGCTAAACCCCATTATAAAACTAAATTACTTTTAAAAACCCGTAAAACAAAGACAGTGAAAGAGAGAGAAATTCTTACAAAATTCGTTCAGGGGCTGAGATGCAACCTGGATTGACCATATCTAGACCCACAGCTGGATGAGACATAAGGGTGGACACTCTTGTGGCTGAGAGGTTGGGTGAGCAAACGCAGACCCTTTAAAGTAATACTGCGTGGTACCCATCCCATGGGTCCCAATTCTCCAGGTTCAAGGGCATCTGCCTACATCGAAAACATGCATGAGAAACCCAGAAGATGGTACACCGTGTGATTTTGAAAGGTTTCTAAAACGCACCTCATTTCTCATCTCCTTGTGCTCGGGTTCGCCATTCCAGCTACTTTACTAGCAATCTCCCTACTTGGAGAATCAGCACCTTTAACCTCCTGTTCCCTACAGGTTGCAATTTGTCCTGAGGATGAACGGGAAGAGGGGGAACCAATGAGAGACTAGATCTAGCTGTTGGGACAGGCACAGGTCACTCTATTTTCCCATCAGGAAGAAGAATTAACCACAGGCTCAGCCTGCTGCCAGGAACCAGAATAGGGCCTGAGGCAATCCCGTGCTTTTGCGGCCAGCTCTCAAAAAAGACAGTTGAAAAATGGAGCTCAGGGTCACTGCAATTCACAAACCCGCAGAGTTATAAGTGATAACTCTCATCCACAGATATATTGAGGGAAGGCAACGAAGAGGATTTGAAAGCAAGGCAGAATTGCAGGAAACAGATTTCAGGAGGTAGATTCGAATCGCCTTTAAGGCACATGAAAAGCGGCAAAACTTCGACAATGATGCCCTTGGCCAAAAAGGGTGTATGCGTTGTTTCCTGAATATATTCAGGAAAAAACGCATACGCCCTTTTTGGCCAACCAAGCAACCTGGAAAGGCAAATCAGCGCTACAAAGAAGTCTCGCTTCCCATCGGCCAAAAGGGACATGCTGCAAAAAGTGTCAAAACCAGAAATGCAGGACAGGCCATGGAGAAATGGCAGCCTTGCTACGCTGATGGGCGGGATGTAAATTGCCAACAGCCACTCTGGAGAAGTGTACGGTGTGTCCTGAAACATCGAAAAAACACAGCTTAGGGAGCATAGGGCACGTCCACTCATGGGCGTATAAATTGGGAAAACTAAAAATGAGCAAGACACAGGCACCCCAAACTTTGGGGCTGCTCTGTTGACAAGAACCTCCACTTCATGACAACTTAAATATCCCAGGAAAGAGAAAAATGGATAAAAAAGTTGTGGTCCTTATGTACAATGGAATATCACTCAGACATGAAATCAATGTCATAAGGCTAGTAGAAGCAAGATGAGTGGACTTAGGTACGACGATTCTAAGTGAAATAATTCACACAGAAAAAGACACTTATCATAAGCTATCACTTATAGAGGGAATGTAAAAACCGCTACACTTGAACTGAATTACAAAACAGAACAGAGTCACACGTTTAGAAAACACACTATGGCTGCTTAACGGGAAAGGTGAGGTGGGGTGATGCATAAAACAAGGGGTTCAAATTCGCTCAGATACCGTTCCATACACCCAATATGTAATAGACAAGACCTACTCCTTGCTCAGTGAACTGGACTCAACACCCCCTATTCACCGCACAAGAATATATATGACTAGTAACAATCTTAAAACCTATGTATTGATATCTGTCTGGAAGAGAGTCAAGTGGGTGTAAATCCGCATAAACACAGCCGTGAAAAGCAGCTAAACCCCATTATAAAAATAAATTACTTTTAAAAACCCGTAAAACGAAGACAGTGATAGAGAGAGAAATTCTTACAAAATTCGTTCAGGGGCTGAGATGCAACCTGGATTGACCATATCTAGACCCACAGCTGGATGAGACATAAGGGTGGACACTCTTGGGGCAGAGAGGTTGGGTGAGCAAACGCAGACCCTTTAAAGTAATACTGCGTGGTACCCATCCCATGGGTCCCAAATCTCCAGGTTCAAGGGCATCTGCCTACATCGAAAACATGCATGAGAAACCCAGAAGATGGTACACCGTGTGATTTTGAAAGGTTTCTAAAACGCACCTCATTTCTCATCTCCTTGTGCTCGGGTTCGCCATTCCAGCTACTTTACTAGCAATCTCCCTACTTGGAGAATCAGCACCTTTAACCTCCTGTTCCCTACAGGTTGCAATTTGTCCTGAGGATGAACGGGAAGAGGGGGAACCAATGAGAGACTAGATCTAGCTGTTGGGACAGGCACAGGTCACTCTATTTTCCCATCAGGAAGAAGAATTAACCACAGGCTCAGCCTGCTGCCAGGAACCAGAATAGGGCCTGAGGCAATCCCGTGCTTTTGCGGCCAGCTCTCAAAAAAGACAGTTGAAAAATGGAGCTCAGGGACACTGCAATTCACAAACCCGCAGAGTTATAAGTGATAACTCTCATCCACAGATATATTGAGGGAAGGCAACGAAGAGGATTTGAAAGCAAGGCAGAATTGCAGGAAACAGATTTCAGGAGGTAGATTCGAATCGCCTTTAAGGCACATGAAAAGCGGCAAATCGTCGACAATGATGCCCTTGGCCAAAAAGGGCGTATGCGTTTTTTCCTGAATATATTCAGGAAAAAACGCATACGCCCTTTTTGGCCAACCAAGCAACCTGGAAAGGCAAATCAGCGCTACAAAGAAGTCTCGCTTCCCATCGGCCAAAAGGGACATGCTGCAAAAAGTGTCAAAACCAGAAATGCAGGACAGGCCATGGAGAAATGGCAGCCTTGCTACGCTGATGGGCGGGATGTAAATTGCCAACAGCCACTCTGGAGAAGTGTACGGTGTGTCCTGAAACATCGAAAAAACACAGCTTAGGGAGCATAGGGCACGTCCACTCATGGGCGTATAAATTGGGAAAACTAAAAATGAGCAAGACACAGGCACCCCAAAGTTTGGGGCTGCTCTGTTGACAAGAACCTCCACTTCATGACACCTTAAATATCCCAGGAAAGAGAAAAATGGATAAAAAAGTTGTGGTCCTTATGTACAATGGAATATCACTCAGACATGAAATCAATGTCATAAGGCTAGTAGAAGCAAGATGAGTGGACTTAGGTACGACGATTCTAAGTGAAATAAGTCACACAGAAAAAGACACTTATCATAAGCTATCACTTACAGAGGGAATGTAAAAACCGCTACACTTGAACTGAATTACAAAACAGAACAGAGTCACACGTTTAGAAAACACACTATGGCTGCTTAACGGGAAAGGTGAGGTGGGGTGATGCATAAAACAAGGGGTTCAAATTCGCTCAGATACCGTTCCATACACCCAATATGTAATAGACAAGACCTACTCCTTGCTCAGTGAACTGGACTCAACACCCCCTATTCACCGCACAAGAATATATATGACTAGTAACAATCTTAAAACCTATGTATTGATATCTGTCTGGAAGAGAGTCAAGTGGGTGTAAATCCGCATAAACACAGCCGTGAAAAGCAGCTAAACCCCATTATAAAAATAAATTACTTTTAAAAACCCGTAAAACAAAGACAGTGAAAGAGAGAGAAATTCTTACAAAATTCGTTCAGGGGCTGAGATGCAACCTGGATTGACCATATCTAGACCCACAGCTGGATGAGACATAAGGGTGGACACTCTTGGGGCTGAGAGGTTGGGTGAGCAAACGCAGACCCTTTAAAGTAATACTGCGTGGTACCCATCCCATGGGTCCAAAATCTCCAGGTTCAAGGGCATCTTCCTACATCGAAAACATGCATGAGAAACCCAGAAGATGGTACACCGTGTGATTTTGAAAGGTTTCTAAAACGCACCTCATTTCTCATCTCCTTGTGCTCGGGTTCGCCATTCCAGCTACTTTACTAGCAATCTCCCTACTTGGAGAATCAGCACCTTTAACCTCCTGTTCCCTACAGGTTGCAATTTGTCCTGAGGATGAACGGGAAGAGGGGGAACCAATGAGAGACTAGATCTAGCTGTTGGGACAGGCACAGGTCACTCTATTTTCCCATCAGAAAGAAGAATTAACCACAGGCTCAGCCTGCTGCCAGGAACCAGAATAGGGCCTGAGGCAATCCCGTGCTTTTGCGGCCAGCTCTCAAAAAAGACAGTTGAAAAATGGAGCTCAGGGACACTGCAATTCACAAACCCGCAGAGTTATAAGTGATAACTCTCATCCACAGATATATTGAGGGAAGGCAACGAAGAGGATTTGAAAGCAAGGCAGAATTGCAGGAAACAGATTTCAGGAGGTAGATTCGAATCGCCTTTAAGGCACATGAAAAGCGGCAAATCATCGACAATGATGCCCTTGGCCAAAAAGGGCGTATGCGTTTTTTCCTGAATATATTCAGGAAAAAACGCATACGCCCTTTTTGGCCAACCAAGCAACCTGGAAAGGCAAATCAGCGCTACAAAGAAGTCTCGCTTCCCATCGGCCAAAAGGGACATGCTGCAAAAAGTGTCAAAATCAGAAATGCAGGACAGGCCATGGAGAAATGGCAGCCTTGCTACGCTGATGGGCGGGATGTAAATTGCCAACAGCCACTCTGGAGAAGTGTACGGTGTGTCCTGAAACATCGAAAAAACACAGCTTAGGGAGCATAGGGCACGTCCACTCATGGGCGTATAAATTGGGAAAACTAAAAATGAGCAAGACACAGGCACCCCAAAGTTTGGGGCTGCTCTGTTGACAAGAACCTCCACTTCATGACACCTTAAATATCCCAGGAAAGAGAAAAATGGATAAAAAAGTTGTGGTCCTTATGTACAATGGAATATCACTCAGACATGAAATCAATGTCATAAGGCTAGTAGAAGCAAGATGAGTGGACTTAGGTACGACGATTCTAAGTGAAATAAGTCACACAGAAAAAGACACTTATCATAAGCTATCACTTACAGAGGGAATGTAAAAACCGCTACACTTGAACTGAATTACAAAACAGAACAGAGTCACACGTTTAGAAAACACACTATGGCTGCTTAACGGGAAAGGTGAGGTGGGGTGATGCATAAAACAAGGGGTTCAAATTCGCTCAGATACCGTTCCATACACCCAATATGTAATAGACAAGACCTACTCCTTGCTCAGTGAACTGGACTCAACACCCCCTATTCACCGCACAAGAATATATATGACTAGTAACAATCTTAAAACCTATGTATTGATATCTGTCTGGAAGAGAGTCAAGTGGGTGTAAATCCGCATAAACACAGCCGTGAAAAGCAGCTAAACCCCATTATAAAACTAAATTACTTTTAAAAACCCGTAAAACAAAGACAGTGAAAGAGAGAGAAATTCTTACAAAATTCGTTCAGGGGCTGAGATGCAACCTGGATTGACCATATCTAGACCCACAGCTGGATGAGACATAAGGGTGGACACTCTTGGGGCTGAGAGGTTGGGTGAGCAAACGCAGACCCTTTAAAGTAATACTGCGTGGTACCCATCCCATGGGTCCAAAATCTCCAGGTTCAAGGGCATCTTCCTACATCGAAAACATGCATGAGAAACTCAGAAGATGGTACACCGTGTGATTTTGAAAGGTTTCTAAAACACACCCCATTTCTCATCTCCTTGTGCTCGGTTTCGCCATTCCAGCTACTTTACTAGCAATCTCCCTACTTGGAGAATCAGCACCTTTAACCTCCTGTTCCCTACAGGTTGTAATTTGTCCTGAGGATGAAAGGGAAGAGGGGGAACCAATGAGAGACTAGATCTAGCTGTTGGGACAGGCACAGGTCACTCTATTTTCCCATCAGGAAGAAGAATTAACCACAGGCTCAGCCTGCTGCCAGGAACCAGAATAGGGCCTGAGGCAATCCGGTGCTTTTGCGGCCAGCTCTCAAAAAAGACAGTTGAAAAATGGAGCTCAGGGACACTGCAATTCACAAACCCGCAGAGTTATAAGTGATAACTCTCATCCACAGATATACTGAGGGAAGGCAACGAAGAGGATTTGAAAGCAAGGCAGAATTGCAGGAAACAGATTTCAGGAGGTAGATTCGAATCGCCTTTAAGGCACATGAAAAGCGGCAAAACGTCGACAATGATGCCCTTGGCCAAAAAGGGCGTATGCGTTGTTTCCTGAATATATTCAGGAAAAAACGCATACGCCCTTTTTGGCCAACCAAGCAACCTGGAAAGGCAAATCAGCGCTACAAAGAAGTCTCGCTTCCCATCGGCCAAAAGGGACATGCTGCAAAAAGTGTCAAAACCAGAAATGCAGGACAGGCCATGGAGAAATGGCAGCCTTGCTATGCTGATGGGCGGGATGTAAATTGCCAACAGCCACTCTGGAGAAGTGTACGGTGTGTCCTGAAACATCGAAAAAACACAGCTTAGGGAGCATAGGGCACGTCCACTCATGGGCGTATAAATTGGGAAAACTAAAAATGAGCAAGACACAGGCACCCCATAGTTTGGGGCTGCTCTGTTGACAAGAACCTCCACTTCATGACACCTTAAATATCCCAGGAAAGAGAAAAACGGATAAAAAATTTGTGGTCCTTATGTACAATGGAATATCACTCAGACATGAAATCAATGTCATAAGGCTAGTAGAAGCAAGATGAGTGGACTTAGGTACGACGATTCTAAGTGAAATAAGTCACACAGAAAAAGACACTTATCATAAGCTATCACTTACAGTGGGAATGTAAAAACCGCTACACTTGAACTGAATTACAAAACAGAACAGAGTCACACGTTTAGAAAACACACTATGGCTGCTTAACGGGAAAGGTGAGGTGGGGTGATGCATAAAACAAGGGGTTCAAATTCGCTCAGATACCGTTCCATACACCCAATATGTAATACACAAGACCTACTCCTTGCTCAGTGAACTGGACTCAACACCCCGTATTCACCGCACAAGAATATATATGACTAGTAACCATCTTAAAACCTATGTATGGATATCTGTCTGGAAGAGAGTCAAGTGGGTGTAAATCCGCATAAACACAGCCGTGAAAAGCAGCTAAACCCCATTATAAAACTAAATTACTTTTAAAAACCCGTAAAACAAAGACAGTGAAAGAGAGAGAAATTCTTACAAAATTCGTTCAGGGGCTGAGATGCAACCTGGATTGACCATATCTAGACCCACAGCTGGATGAGACATAAGGGTGGACACTCTTGGGGCAGAGAGTTTGGGTGAGCAAACGCAGACCCTTTAAAGTAATACTGCGTGGTACCCATCCCATGGGTCCCAATTCTCCAGGTTCAAGGGCATCTGCCTACATCGAAAACATGCATGAGAAACTCAGAAGATGGTACACCGTGTGATTTTGAAAGGTTTCTAAAACGCACCTCATTTCTCATCTCCTTGTGCTCGGGTTCGCCATTCCAGCTACTTTACTAGCAATCTCCCTACTTGGAGAATCAGCACCTTTAACCTCCTGTTCCCTACAGGTTGCAATTTGTCCTGAGGATGAACGGGAAGAGGGGGAACCAATGAGAGACTAGATCTAGCTGTTGGGACAGGCACAGGTCACTCTATTTTCCCATCAGGAAGAAGAATTAACCACAGGCTCAGCCTGCTGCCAGGAACCAGAATAGGGCCTGAGGCAATCCCGTGCTTTTGCGGCCAGCTCTCAAAAAAGACAGTTGAAAAATGGAGCTCAGGGTCACTGCAATTCACAAACCCGCAGAGTTATAAGTGATAACTCTCATCCACAGATATATTGAGGGAAGGCAACGAAGAGGATTTGAAAGCAAGGCAGAATTGCAGGAAACAGATTTCAGGACGTAGATTCGAATCGCCTTTAAGGCACATGAAAAGCGGCAAAACTTCGACAATGATGCCCTTGGCCAAAAAGGGTGTATGCGTTGTTTCCTGAATATATTCAGGAAAAAACGCATACGCCCTTTTTGGCCAACCAAGCAACCTGGAAAGGCAAATCAGCGCTACAAAGAAGTCTCGCTTCCCATCGGCCAAAAGGGACATGCTGCAAAAAGTGTCAAAACCAGAAATGCAGGACAGGCCATGGAGAAATGGCAGCCTTGCTACGCTGATGGGCGGGATGTAAATTGCCAACAGCCACTCTGGAGAAGTGTACGGTGTGTCCTGAAACATCGAAAAAACACAGCTTAGGGAGCATAGGGCACGTCCACTCATGGGCGTATAAATTGGGAAAACTAAAAATGAGCAAGACACAGGCACCCCAAACTTTGGGGCTGCTCTGTTGACAAGAACCTCCACTTCATGACAACTTAAATATCCCAGGAAAGAGAAAAATGGATAAAAAAGTTGTGGTCCTTATGTACAATGGAATATCACTCAGACATGAAATCAATGTCATAAGGCTAGTAGAAGCAAGATGAGTGGACTTAGGTACGACGATTCTAAGTGAAATAAGTCACACAGAAAAAGACACTTATCATAAGCTATCACTTATAGAGGGAATGTAAAAACCGCTACACTTGAACTGAATTACAAAACAGAACAGAGTCACACGTTTAGAAAACACACTATGGCTGCTTAACGGGAAAGGTGAGGTGGGGTGATGCATAAAACAAGGGGTTCAAATTCGCTCAGATACCGTTCCATACACCCAATATGTAATAGACAAGACCTACTCCTTGCTCAGTGAACTGGACTCAACACCCCCTATTCACCGCACAAGAATATATATGACTAGTAACAATCTTAAAACCTATGTATTGATATCTGTCTGGAAGAGAGTCAAGTGGGTGTAAATCCGCATAAACACAGCCGTGAAAAGCAGCTAAACCCCATTATAAAAATAAATTACTTTTAAAAACCCGTAAAACGAAGACAGTGATAGAGAGAGAAATTCTTACAAAATTCGTTCAGGGGCTGAGATGCAACCTGGATTGACCATATCTAGACCCACAGCTGGATGAGACATAAGGGTGGACACTCTTGGGGCAGAGAGGTTGGGTGAGCAAACGCAGACCCTTTAAAGTAATACTGCGTGGTACCCATCCCATGGGTCCCAAATCTCCAGGTTCAAGGGCATCTGCCTACATCGAAAACATGCATGAGAAACCCAGAAGATGGTACACCGTGTGATTTTGAAAGGTTTCTAAAACGCACCTCATTTCTCATCTCCTTGTGCTCGGGTTCGCCATTCCAGCTACTTTACTAGCAATCTCCCTACTTGGAGAATCAGCACCTTTAACCTCCTGTTCCCTACAGGTTGCAATTTGTCCTGAGGATGAACGGGAAGAGGGGGAACCAATGAGAGACTAGATCTAGCTGTTGGGACAGGCACAGGTCACTCTATTTTCCCATCAGGAAGAAGAATTAACCACAGGCTCAGCCTGCTGCCAGGAACCAGAATAGGGCCTGAGGCAATCCCGTGCTTTTGCGGCCAGCTCTCAAAAAAGACAGTTGAAAAATGGAGCTCAGGGACACTGCAATTCACAAACCCGCAGAGTTATAAGTGATAACTCTCATCCACAGATATATTGAGGGAAGGCAACGAAGAGGATTTGAAAGCAAGGCAGAATTGCAGGAAACAGATTTCAGGAGGTAGATTCGAATCGCCTTTAAGGCACATGAAAAGCGGCAAATCGTCGACAATGATGCCCTTGGCCAAAAAGGGCGTATGCGTTTTTTCCTGAATATATTCAGGAAAAAACGCATACGCCCTTTTTGGCCAACCAAGCAACCTGGAAAGGCAAATCAGCGCTACAAAGAAGTCTCGCTTCCCATCGGCCAAAAGGGACATGCTGCAAAAAGTGTCAAAATCAGAAATGCAGGACAGGGCATGGAGAAATGGCAGCCTTGCTACGCTGATGGGCGGGATGTAAATTGCCAACAGCCACTCTGGAGAAGTGTACGGTGTGTCCTGAAACATCGAAAAAACACAGCTTAGGGAGCATAGGGCACGTCCACTCATGGGCGTATAAATTGGGAAAACTAAAAATGAGCAAGACACAGGCACCCCAAAGTTTGGGGCTGCTCTGTTGACAAGAACCTCCACTTCATGACACCTTAAATATCCCAGGAAAGAGAAAAATGGATAAAAAAGTTGTGGTCCTTATGTACAATGGAATATCACTCAGACATGAAATCAATGTCATAAGGCTAGTAGAAGCAAGATGAGTGGACTTAGGTACGACGATTCTAAGTGAAATAAGTCACACAGAAAAAGACACTTATCATAAGCTATCACTTACAGAGGGAATGTAAAAACCGCTACACTTGAACTGAATTACAAAACAGAACAGAGTCACACGTTTAGAAAACACACTATGGCTGCTTAACGGGAAAGGTGAGGTGGGGTGATGCATAAAACAAGGGGTTCAAATTCGCTCAGATACCGTTCCATACACCCAATATGTAATAGACAAGACCTACTCCTTGCTCAGTGAACTGGACTCAACACCCCCTATTCACCGCACAAGAATATATATGACTAGTAACAATCTTAAAACCTATGTATTGATATCTGTCTGGAAGAGAGTCAAGTGGGTGTAAATCCGCATAAACACAGCCGTGAAAAGCAGCTAAACCCCATTATAAAAATAAATTACTTTTAAAAACCCGTAAAACAAAGACAGTGAAAGAGAGAGAAATTCTTACAAAATTCGTTCAGGGGCTGAGATGCAACCTGGATTGACCATATCTAGACCCACAGCTGGATGAGACATAAGGGTGGACACTCTTGGGGCTGAGAGGTTGGGTGAGCAAACGCAGACCCTTTAAAGTAATACTGCGTGGTACCCATCCCATGGGTCCAAAATCTCCAGGTTCAAGGGCATCTTCCTACATCGAAAACATGCATGAGAAACTCAGAAGATGGTACACCGTGTGATTTTGAAAGGTTTCTAAAACACACCCCATTTCTCATCTCCTTGTGCTCGGTTTCGCCATTCCAGCTACTTTACTAGCAATCTCCCTACTTGGAGAATCAGCACCTTTAACCTCCTGTTCCCTACAGGTTGTAATTTGTCCTGAGGATGAAAGGGAAGAGGGGGAACCAATGAGAGACTAGATCTAGCTGTTGGGACAGGCACAGGTCACTCTATTTTCCCATCAGGAAGAAGAATTAACCACAGGCTCAGCCTGCTGCCAGGAACCAGAATAGGGCCTGAGGCAATCCGGTGCTTTTGCGGCCAGCTCTCAAAAAAGACAGTTGAAAAATGGAGCTCAGGGACACTGCAATTCACAAACCCGCAGAGTTATAAGTGATAACTCTCATCCACAGATATACTGAGGGAAGGCAACGAAGAGGATTTGAAAGCAAGGCAGAATTGCAGGAAACAGATTTCAGGAGGTAGATTCGAATCGCCTTTAAGGCACATGAAAAGCGGCAAAACGTCGACAATGATGCCCTTGGCCAAAAAGGGCGTATGCGTTGTTTCCTGAATATATTCAGGAAAAAACGCATACGCCCTTTTTGGCCAACCAAGCAACCTGGAAAGGCAAATCAGCGCTACAAAGAAGTCTCGCTTCCCATCGGCCAAAAGGGACATGCTGCAAAAAGTGTCAAAACCAGAAATGCAGGACAGGCCATGGAGAAATGGCAGCCTTGCTATGCTGATGGGCGGGATGTAAATTGCCAACAGCCACTCTGGAGAAGTGTACGGTGTGTCCTGAAACATCGAAAAAACACAGCTTAGGGAGCATAGGGCACGTCCACTCATGGGCGTATAAATTGGGAAAACTAAAAATGAGCAAGACACAGGCACCCCATAGTTTGGGGCTGCTCTGTTGACAAGAACCTCCACTTCATGACACCTTAAATATCCCAGGAAAGAGAAAAATGGATAAAAAAGTTGTGGTCCTTATGTACAATGGAATATCACTCAGACATGAAATCAATGTCATAAGGCTAGTAGAAGCAAGATGAGTGGACTTAGGTACGACGATTCTAAGTGAAATAAGTCACACAGAAAAAGACACTTATCATAAGCTATCACTTACAGTGGGAATGTAAAAACCGCTACACTTGAACTGAATTACAAAACAGAACAGAGTCACACGTTTAGAAAACACACTATGGCTGCTTAACGGGAAAGGTGAGGTGGGGTGATGCATAAAACAAGGGGTTCAAATTCGCTCAGATACCGTTCCATACACCCAATATGTAATACACAAGACCTACTCCTTGCTCAGTGAACTGGACTCAACACCCCGTATTCACCGCACAAGAATATATATGACTAGTAACCATCTTAAAACCTATGTATGGATATCTGTCTGGAAGAGAGTCAAGTGGGTGTAAATCCGCATAAACACAGCCGTGAAAAGCAGCTAAACCCCATTATAAAACTAAATTACTTTTAAAAACCCGTAAAACAAAGACAGTGAAAGAGAGAGAAATTCTTACAAAATTCGTTCAGGGGCTGAGATGCAACCTGGATTGACCATATCTAGACCCACAGCTGGATGAGACATAAGGGTGGACACTCTTGTGGCTGAGAGGTTGGGTGAGCAAACGCAGACCCTTTAAAGTAATACTGCGTGGTACCCATCCCATGGGTCCCAATTCTCCAGGTTCAAGGGCATCTGCCTACATCGAAAACATGCATGAGAAACCCAGAAGATGGTACACCGTGTGATTTTGAAAGGTTTCTAAAACGCACCTCATTTCTCATCTCCTTGTGCTCGGGTTCGCCATTCCAGCTACTTTACTAGCAATCTCCCTACTTGGAGAATCAGCACCTTTAACCTCCTGTTCCCTACAGGTTGCAATTTGTCCTGAGGATGAACGGGAAGAGGGGGAACCAATGAGAGACTAGATCTAGCTGTTGGGACAGGCACAGGTCACTCTATTTTCCCATCAGGAAGAAGAATTAACCACAGGCTCAGCCTGCTGCCAGGAACCAGAATAGGGCCTGAGGCAATCCCGTGCTTTTGCGGCCAGCTCTCAAAAAAGACAGTTGAAAAATGGAGCTCAGGGTCACTGCAATTCACAAACCCGCAGAGTTATAAGTGATAACTCTCATCCACAGATATATTGAGGGAAGGCAACGAAGAGGATTTGAAAGCAAGGCAGAATTGCAGGAAACAGATTTCAGGAGGTAGATTCGAATCGCCTTTAAGGCACATGAAAAGCGGCAAAACTTCGACAATGATGCCCTTGGCCAAAAAGGGTGTATGCGTTGTTTCCTGAATATATTCAGGAAAAAACGCATACGCCCTTTTTGGCCAACCAAGCAACCTGGAAAGGCAAATCAGCGCTACAAAGAAGTCTCGCTTCCCATCGGCCAAAAGGGACATGCTGCAAAAAGTGTCAAAACCAGAAATGCAGGACAGGCCATGGAGAAATGGCAGCCTTGCTACGCTGATGGGCGGGATGTAAATTGCCAACAGCCACTCTGGAGAAGTGTACGGTGTGTCCTGAAACATCGAAAAAACACAGCTTAGGGAGCATAGGGCACGTCCACTCATGGGCGTATAAATTGGGAAAACTAAAAATGAGCAAGACACAGGCACCCCAAAGTTTGGGGCTGCTCTGTTGACAAGAACCTCCACTTCATGACAACTTAAATATCCCAGGAAAGAGAAAAATGGATAAAAAAGTTGTGGTCCTTATGTACAATGGAATATCACTCAGACATGAAATCAATGTCATAAGGCTAGTAGAAGCAAGATGAGTGGACTTAGGTACGACGATTCTAAGTGAAATAAGTCACACAGAAAAAGACACTTATCATAAGCTATCACTTATAGAGGGAATGTAAAAACCGCTACACTTGAACTGAATTACAAAACAGAACAGAGTCACACGTTTAGAAAACACACTATGGCTGCTTAACGGGAAAGGTGAGGTGGGGTGATGCATAAAACAAGGGGTTCAAATTCGCTCAGATACCGTTCCATACACCCAATATGTAATAGACAAGACCTACTCCTTGCTCAGTGAACTGGACTCAACACCCCCTATTCACCGCACAAGAATATATATGACTAGTAACAATCTTAAAACCTATGTATTGATATCTGTCTGGAAGAGAGTCAAGTGGGTGTAAATCCGCATAAACACAGCCGTGAAAAGCAGCTAAACCCCAATATAAAAATAAATTACTTTTAAAAACCCGTAAAACGAAGACAGTGAAAGAGAGAGAAATTCTTACAAAATTCGTTCAGGGGCTGAGATGCAACCTGGATTGACCATATCTAGACCCACAGCTGGATGAGACATAAGGGTGGACACTCTTGGGGCAGAGAGGTTGGGTCAGCAAACGCAGACCCTTTAAAGTAATACTGCGTGGTACCCATCCCATGGGTCCCAAATCTCCAGGTTCAAGGGCATCTGCCTACATCGAAAACATGCATGAGAAACCCAGAAGATGGTACACCGTGTGATTTTGAAAGGTTTCTAAAATGCACCTCATTTCTCATCTCCTTGTGCTCGGGTTCGCCATTCCAGCTACTTTACTAGCAATCTCCCTACTTGGAGAATCAGCACCTTTAACCTCCTGTTCCCTACAGGTTGCAATTTGTCCTGAGGATGAACGGGAAGAGGGGGAACCAATGAGAGACTAGATCTAGCTGTTGGGACAGGCACAGGTCACTCTATTTTCCCATCAGGAAGAAGAATTAACCACAGGCTCAGCCTGCTGCCAGGAACCAGAATAGGGCCTGAGGCAATCCCGTGCTTTTGCGGCCAGCTCTCAAAAAAGACAGTTGAAAAATGGAGCTCAGGGTCACTGCAATTCACAAACCCGCAGAGTTATAAGTGATAACTCTCATCCACAGATATATTGAGGGAAGGCAACGAAGAGGATTTGAAAGCAAGGCAGAATTGCAGGAAACAGATTTCAGGAGGTAGATTCGAATCGCCTTTAAGGCACATGAAAAGCGGCAAAACTTCGACAATGATGCCCTTGGCCAAAAAGGGTGTATGCGTTGTTTCCTGAATATATTCAGGAAAAAACGCATACGCCCTTTTTGGCCAACCAAGCAACCTGGAAAGGCAAATCAGCGCTACAAAGAAGTCTCGCTTCCCATCGGCCAAAAGGGACATGCTGCAAAAAGTGTCAAAACCAGAAATGCAGGACAGGCCATGGAGAAATGGCAGCCTTGCTACGCTGATGGGCGGGATGTAAATTGCCAACAGCCACTCTGGAGAAGTGTACGGTGTGTCCTGAAACATCGAAAAAACACAGCTTAGGGAGCATAGGGCACGTCCACTCATGGGCGTATAAATTGGGAAAACTAAAAATGAGCAAGACACAGGCACCCCAAAGTTTGGGGCTGCTCTGTTGACAAGAACCTCCACTTCATGACAACTTAAATATCCCAGGAAAGAGAAAAATGGATAAAAAAGTTGTGGTCCTTATGTACAATGGAATATCACTCAGACATGAAATCAATGTCATAAGGCTAGTAGAAGCAAGATGAGTGGACTTAGGTACGACGATTCTAAGTGAAATAAGTCACACAGAAAAAGACACTTATCATAAGCTATCACTTATAGAGGGAATGTAAAAACCGCTACACTTGAACTGAATTACAAAACAGAACAGAGTCACACGTTTAGAAAACACACTATGGCTGCTTAACGGGAAAGGTGAGGTGGGGTGATGCATAAAACAAGGGGTTCAAATTCGCTCAGATACCGTTCCATACACCCAATATGTAATAGACAAGACCTACTCCTTGCTCAGTGAACTGGACTCAACACCCCCTATTCACCGCACAAGAATATATATGACTAGTAACAATCTTAAAACCTATGTATTGATATCTGTCTGGAAGAGAGTCAAGTGGGTGTAAATCCGCATAAACACAGCCGTGAAAAGCAGCTAAACCCCAATATAAAAATAAATTACTTTTAAAAACCCGTAAAACGAAGACAGTGAAAGAGAGAGAAATTCTTACAAAATTCGTTCAGGGGCTGAGATGCAACCTGGATTGACCATATCTAGACCCACAGCTGGATGAGACATAAGGGTGGACACTCTTGGGGCAGAGAGGTTGGGTGAGCAAACGCAGACCCTTTAAAGTAATACTGCGTGGTACCCATCCCATGGGTCCCAAATCTCCAGGTTCAAGGGCATCTGCCTACATCGAAAACATGCATGAGAAACCCAGAAGATGGTACACCGTGTGATTTTGAAAGGTTTCTAAAACGCACCTCATTTCTCATCTCCTTGTGCTCGGGTTCGCCATTCCAGCTACTTTACTAGCAATCTCCCTACTTGGAGAATCAGCACCTTTAACCTCCTGTTCCCTACAGGTTGCAATTTGTCCTGAGGATGAACGGGAAGAGGGGGAACCAATGAGAGACTAGATCTAGCTGTTGGGACAGGCACAGGTCACTCTATTTTCCCATCAGGAAGAAGAATTAACCACAGGCTCAGCCTGCTGCCAGGAACCAGAATAGGGCCTGAGGCAATCCCGTGCTTTTGCGGCCAGCTCTCAAAAAAGACAGTTGAAAAATGGAGCTCAGGGACACTGCAATTCACAAACCCGCAGAGTTATAAGTGATAACTCTCATCCACAGATATATTGAGGGAAGGCAACGAAGAGGATTTGAAAGCAAGGCAGAATTGCAGGAAACAGATTTCAGGAGGTAGATTCGAATCGCCTTTAAGGCACATGAAAAGCGGCAAATCATCGACAATGATGCCCTTGGCCAAAAAGGGCGTATGCGTTTTTTCCTGAATATATTCAGGAAAAAACGCATACGCCCTTTTTGGCCAACCAAGCAACCTGGAAAGGCAAATCAGCGCTACAAAGAAGTCTCGCTTCCCATCGGCCAAAAGGGACATGCTGCAAAAAGTGTCAAAATCAGAAATGCAGGACAGGCCATGGAGAAATGGCAGCCTTGCTACGCTGATGGGCGGGATGTAAATTGCCAACAGCCACTCTGGAGAAGTGTACGGTGTGTCCTGAAACATCGAAAAAACACAGCTTAGGGAGCATAGGGCACGTCCACTCATGGGCGTATAAATTGGGAAAACTAAAAATGAGCAAGACACAGGCACCCCAAAGTTTGGGGCTGCTCTGTTGACAAGAACCTCCACTTCATGACACCTTAAATATCCCAGGAAAGAGAAAAATGGATAAAAAAGTTGTGGTCCTTATGTACAATGGAATATCACTCAGACATGAAATCAATGTCATAAGGCTAGTAGAAGCAAGATGAGTGGACTTAGGTACGACGATTCTAAGTGAAATAAGTCACACAGAAAAAGACACTTATCATAAGCTATCACTTACAGAGGGAATGTAAAAACCGCTACACTTGAACTGAATTACAAAACAGAACAGAGTCACACGTTTAGAAAACACACTATGGCTGCTTAACGGGAAAGGTGAGGTGGGGTGATGCATAAAACAAGGGGTTCAAATTCGCTCAGATACCGTTCCATACACCCAATATGTAATAGACAAGACCTACTCCTTGCTCAGTGAACTGGACTCAACACCCCCTATTCACCGCACAAGAATATATATGACTAGTAACAATCTTAAAACCTATGTATTGATATCTGTCTGGAAGAGAGTCAAGTGGGTGTAAATCCGCATAAACACAGCCGTGAAAAGCAGCTAAACCCCATTATAAAAATAAATTACTTTTAAAAACCCGTAAAACAAAGACAGTGAAAGAGAGAGAAATTCTTACAAAATTCGTTCAGGGGCTGAGATGCAACCTGGATTGACCATATCTAGACCCACAGCTGGATGAGACATAAGGGTGGACACTCTTGGGGCTGAGAGGTTGGGTGAGCAAACGCAGACCCTTTAAAGTAATACTGCGTGGTACCCATCCCATGGGTCCAAAATCTCCAGGTTCAAGGGCATCTTCCTACATCGAAAACATGCATGAGAAACTCAGAAGATGGTACACCGTGTGATTTTGAAAGGTTTCTAAAACACACCCCATTTCTCATCTCCTTGTGCTCGGTTTCGCCATTCCAGCTACTTTACTAGCAATCTCCCTACTTGGAGAATCAGCACCTTTAACCTCCTGTTCCCTACAGGTTGTAATTTGTCCTGAGGATGAAAGGGAAGAGGGGGAACCAATGAGAGACTAGATCTAGCTGTTGGGACAGGCACAGGTCACTCTATTTTCCCATCAGGAAGAAGAATTAACCACAGGCTCAGCCTGCTGCCAGGAACCAGAATAGGGCCTGAGGCAATCCGGTGCTTTTGCGGCCAGCTCTCAAAAAAGACAGTTGAAAAATGGAGCTCAGGGACACTGCAATTCACAAACCCGCAGAGTTATAAGTGATAACTCTCATCCACAGATATACTGAGGGAAGGCAACGAAGAGGATTTGAAAGCAAGGCAGAATTGCAGGAAACAGATTTCAGGAGGTAGATTCGAATCGCCTTTAAGGCACATGAAAAGCGGCAAAACGTCGACAATGATGCCCTTGGCCAAAAATTGCGTATGCGTTGTTTCCTGAATATATTCAGGAAAAAACGCATACGCCCTTTTTGGCCAACCAAGCAACCTGGAAAGGCAAATCAGCGCTACAAAGAAGTCTCGCTTCCCATCGGCCAAAAGGGACATGCTGCAAAAAGTGTCAAAACCAGAAATGCAGGACAGGCCATGGAGAAATGGCAGCCTTGCTATGCTGATGGGCGGGATGTAAATTGCCAACAGCCACTCTGGAGAAGTGTACGGTGTGTCCTGAAACATCGAAAAAACACAGCTTAGGGAGCATAGGGCACGTCCACTCATGGGCGTATAAATTGGGAAAACTAAAAATGAGCAAGACACAGGCACCCCATAGTTTGGGGCTGCTCTGTTGACAAGAACCTCCACTTCATGACACCTTAAATATCCCAGGAAAGAGAAAAATGGATAAAAAAGTTGTGGTCCTTATGTACAATGGAATATCACTCAGACATGAAATCAATGTCATAAGGCTAGTAGAAGCAAGATGAGTGGACTTAGGTACGACGATTCTAAGTGAAATAAGTCACACAGAAAAAGACACTTATCATAAGCTATCACTTACAGTGGGAATGTAAAAACCGCTACACTTGAACTGAATTACAAAACAGAACAGAGTCACACGTTTAGAAAACACACTATGGCTGCTTAACGGGAAAGGTGAGGTGGGGTGATGCATAAAACAAGGGGTTCAAATTCGCTCAGATACCGTTCCATACACCCAATATGTAATACACAAGACCTACTCCTTGCTCAGTGAACTGGACTCAACACCCCGTATTCACCGCACAAGAATATATATGACTAGTAACCATCTTAAAACCTATGTATGGATATCTGTCTGGAAGAGAGTCAAGTGGGTGTAAATCCGCATAAACACAGCCGTGAAAAGCAGCTAAACACCATTATAAAACTAAATTACTTTTAAAAACCCGTAAAACAAAGACAGTGAAAGAGAGAGAAATTCTTACAAAATTCGTTCAGGGGCTGAGATGCAACCTGGATTGACCATATCTAGACCCACAGCTGGATGAGACATAAGGGTGGACACTCTTGGGGCTGAGAGGTTGGGTGAGCAAACGCAGACCCTTTAAAGTAATACTGCGTGGTACCCATCCCATGGGTCCCAATTCTCCAGGTTCAAGGGCATCTGCCTACATCGAAAACATGCATGAGAAACCCAGAAGATGGTACACCGTGTGATTTTGAAAGGTTTCTAAAACGCACCTCATTTCTCATCTCCTTGTGCTCGGGTTCGCCATTCCAGCTACTTTACTAGCAATCTCCCTACTTGGAGAATCAGCACCTTTAACCTCCTCTTCCCTACAGGTTGCAATTTGTCCTGAGGATGAACGGGAAGAGGGGGAACCAATGAGAGACTAGATCTAGCTGTTGGGACAGGCACAGGTCACTCTATTTTCCCATCAGGAAGAAGAATTAACCACAGGCTCAGCCTGCTGCCAGGAACCAGAATAGGGCCTGAGGCAATCCCGTGCTTTTGCGGCCAGCTCTCAAAAAAGACAGTTGAAAAATGGAGCTCAGGGTCACTGCAATTCACAAACCCGCAGAGTTATAAGTGATAACTCTCATCCACAGATATATTGAGGGAAGGCAACGAAGAGGATTTGAAAGCAAGGCAGAATTGCAGGAAACAGATTTCAGGAGGTAGATTCGAATCGCCTTTAAGGCACATGAAAAGCGGCAAAACTTCGACAATGATGCCCTTGGCCAAAAAGGGTGTATGCGTTGTTTCCTGAATATATTCAGGAAAAAACGCATACGCCCTTTTTGGCCAACCAAGCAACCTGGAAAGGCAAATCAGCGCTACAAAGAAGTCTCGCTTCCCATCGGCCAAAAGGGACATGCTGCAAAAAGTGTCAAAACCAGAAATGCAGGACAGGCCATGGAGAAATGGCAGCCTTGCTACGCTGATGGGCGGGATTTAAATTGCCAACAGCCACTCTGGAGAAGTGTACGGTGTGTCCTGAAACATCGAAAAAACACAGCTTAGGGAGCATAGGGCACGTCCACTCATGGGCGTATAAATTGGGAAAACTAAAAATGAGCAAGACACAGGCACCCCAAACTTTGGGGCTGCTCTGTTGACAAGAACCTCCACTTCATGACAACTTAAATATCCCAGGAAAGAGAAAAATGGATAAAAAAGTTGTGGTCCTTATGTACAATGGAATATCACTCAGACATGAAATCAATGTCATAAGGCTAGTAGAAGCAAGATGAGTGGACTTAGGTACGACGATTCTAAGTGAAATAAGTCACACAGAAAAAGACACTTATCATAAGCTATCACTTATAGAGGGAATGTAAAAACCGCTACACTTGAACTGAATTACAAAACAGAACAGAGTCACACGTTTAGAAAACACACTATGGCTGCTTAACGGGAAAGGTGAGGTGGGGTGATGCATAAAACAAGGGGTTCAAATTCGCTCAGATACCGTTCCATACACCCAATATGTAATAGACAAGACCTACTCCTTGCTCAGTGAACTGGACTCAACACCCCCTATTCACCGCACAAGAATATATATGACTAGTAACAATCTTAAAACCTATGTATTGATATCTGTCTGGAAGAGAGTCAAGTGGGTGTAAATCCGCATAAACACAGCCGTGAAAAGCAGCTAAACCCCATTATAAAAATAAATTACTTTTAAAAACCCGTAAAACGAAGACAGTGAAAGAGAGAGAAATTCTTACAAAATTCGTTCAGGGGCTGAGATGCAACCTGGATTGACCATATCTAGACCCACAGCTGGATGAGACATAAGGGTGGACACTCTTGGGGCAGAGAGGTTGGGTGAGCAAACGCAGACCCTTTAAAGTAATACTGCGTGGTACCCATCCCATGGGTCCCAAATCTCCAGGTTCAAGGGCATCTGCCTACATCGAAAACATGCATGAGAAACCCAGAAGATGGTACACCGTGTGATTTTGAAAGGTTTCTAAAACGCACCTCATTTCTCATCTCCTTGTGCTCGGGTTCGCCATTCCAGCTACTTTACTAGCAATCTCCCTACTTGGAGAATCAGCACCTTTAACCTCCTGTTCCCTACAGGTTGCAATTTGTCCTGAGGATGAACGGGAAGAGGGGGAACCAATGAGAGACTAGATCTAGCTGTTGGGACAGGCACAGGTCACTCTATTTTCCCATCAGGAAGAAGAATTAACCACAGGCTCAGCCTGCTGCCAGGAACCAGAATAGGGCCTGAGGCAATCCCGTGCTTTTGCGGCCAGCTCTCAAAAAAGACAGTTGAAAAATGGAGCTCAGGGACACTGCAATTCACAAACCCGCAGAGTTATAAGTGATAACTCTCATCCACAGATATATTGAGGGAAGGCAACGAAGAGGATTTGAAAGCAAGGCAGAATTGCAGGAAACAGATTTCAGGAGGTAGATTCGAATCGCCTTTAAGGCACATGAAAAGCGGCAAATCGTCGACAATGATGCCCTTGGCCAAAAAGGGCGTATGCGTTTTTTCCTGAATATATTCAGGAAAAAACGCATACGCCCTTTTTGGCCAACCAAGCAACCTGGAAAGGCAAATCAGCGCTACAAAGAAGTCTCGCTTCCCATCGGCCAAAAGGGACATGCTGCAAAAAGTGTCAAAATCAGAAATGCAGGACAGGCCATGGAGAAATGGCAGCCTTGCTACGCTGATGGGCGGGATGTAAATTGCCAACAGCCACTCTGGAGAAGTGTACGGTGTGTCCTGAAACATCGAAAAAACACAGCTTAGGGAGCATAGGGCACGTCCACTCATGGGCGTATAAATTGGGAAAACTAAAAATGAGCAAGACACAGGCACCCCAAAGTTTGGGGCTGCTCTGTTGACAAGAACCTCCACTTCATGACACCTTAAATATCCCAGGAAAGAGAAAAATGGATAAAAAAGTTGTGGTCCTTATGTACAATGGAATATCACTCAGACATGAAATCAATGTCATAAGGCTAGTAGAAGCAAGATGAGTGGACTTAGGTACGACGATTCTAAGTGAAATAAGTCACACAGAAAAAGACACTTATCATAAGCTATCACTTACAGAGGGAATGTAAAAACCGCTACACTTGAACTGAATTACAAAACAGAACAGAGTCACACGTTTAGAAAACACACTATGGCTGCTTAACGGGAAAGGTGAGGTGGGGTGATGCATAAAACAAGGGGTTCAAATTCGCTCAGATACCGTTCCATACACCCAATATGTAATAGACAAGACCTACTCCTTGCTCAGTGAACTGGACTCAACACCCCCTATTCACCGCACAAGAATATATATGACTAGTAACAATCTTAAAACCTATGTATTGATATCTGTCTGGAAGAGAGTCAAGTGGGTGTAAATCCGCATAAACACAGCCGTGAAAAGCAGCTAAACCCCATTATAAAAATAAATTACTTTTAAAAACCCGTAAAACGAAGACAGTGAAAGAGAGAGAAATTCTTACAAAATTCGTTCAGGGGCTGAGATGCAACCTGGATTGACCATATCTAGACCCACAGCTGGATGAGACATAAGGGTGGACACTCTTGGGGCAGAGAGGTTGGGTGAGCAAACGCAGACCCTTTAAAGTAATACTGCGTGGTACCCATCCCATGGGTCCCAAATCTCCAGGTTCAAGGGCATCTGCCTACATCGAAAACATGCATGAGAAACCCAGAAGATGGTACACCGTGTGATTTTGAAAGGTTTCTAAAACGCACCTCATTTCTCATCTCCTTGTGCTCGGGTTCGCCATTCCAGCTACTTTACTAGCAATCTCCCTACTTGGAGAATCAGCACCTTTAACCTCCTGTTCCCTACAGGTTGCAATTTGTCCTGAGGATGAACGGGAAGAGGGGGAACCAATGAGAGACTAGATCTAGCTGTTGGGACAGGCACAGGTCACTCTATTTTCCCATCAGGAAGAAGAATTAACCACAGGCTCAGCCTGCTGCCAGGAACCAGAATAGGGCCTGAGGCAATCCCGTGCTTTTGCGGCCAGCTCTCAAAAAAGACAGTTGAAAAATGGAGCTCAGGGACACTGCAATTCACAAACCCGCAGAGTTATAAGTGATAACTCTCATCCACAGATATATTGAGGGAAGGCAACGAAGAGGATTTGAAAGCAAGGCAGAATTGCAGGAAACAGATTTCAGGAGGTAGATTCGAATCGCCTTTAAGGCACATGAAAAGCGGCAAATCGTCGACAATGATGCCCTTGGCCAAAAAGGGCGTATGCGTTTTTTCCTGAATATATTCAGGAAAAAACGCATACGCCCTTTTTGGCCAACCAAGCAACCTGGAAAGGCAAATCAGCGCTACAAAGAAGTCTCGCTTCCCATCGGCCAAAAGGGACATGCTGCAAAAAGTGTCAAAATCAGAAATGCAGGACAGGCCATGGAGAAATGGCAGCCTTGCTACGCTGATGGGCGGGATGTAAATTGCCAACAGCCACTCTGGAGAAGTGTACGGTGTGTCCTGAAACATCGAAAAAACACAGCTTAGGGAGCATAGGGCACGTCCACTCATGGGCGTATAAATTGGGAAAACTAAAAATGAGCAAGACACAGGCACCCCAAAGTTTGGGGCTGCTCTGTTGACAAGAACCTCCACTTCATGACACCTTAAATATCCCAGGAAAGAGAAAAATGGATAAAAAAGTTGTGGTCCTTATGTACAATGGAATATCACTCAGACATGAAATCAATGTCATAAGGCTAGTAGAAGCAAGATGAGTGGACTTAGGTACGACGATTCTAAGTGAAATAAGTCACACAGAAAAAGACACTTATCATAAGCTATCACTTACAGAGGGAATGTAAAAACCGCTACACTTGAACTGAATTACAAAACAGAACAGAGTCACACGTTTAGAAAACACACTATGGCTGCTTAACGGGAAAGGTGAGGTGGGGTGATGCATAAAACAAGGGGTTCAAATTCGCTCAGATACCGTTCCATACACCCAATATGTAATAGACAAGACCTACTCCTTGCTCAGTGAACTGGACTCAACACCCCCTATTCACCGCACAAGAATATATATGACTAGTAACAATCTTAAAACCTATGTATTGATATCTGTCTGGAAGAGAGTCAAGTGGGTGTAAATCCGCATAAACACAGCCGTGAAAAGCAGCTAAACCCCATTATAAAAATAAATTACTTTTAAAAACCCGTAAAACAAAGACAGTGAAAGAGAGAGAAATTCTTACAAAATTCGTTCAGGGGCTGAGATGCAACCTGGATTGACCATATCTAGACCCACAGCTGGATGAGACATAAGGGTGGACACTCTTGGGGCTGAGAGGTTGGGTGAGCAAACGCAGACCCTTTAAAGTAATACTGCGTGGTACCCATCCCATGGGTCCAAAATCTCCAGGTTCAAGGGCATCTTCCTACATCGAAAACATGCATGAGAAACTCAGAAGATGGTACACCGTGTGATTTTGAAAGGTTTCTAAAACACACCCCATTTCTCATCTCCTTGTGCTCGGTTTCGCCATTCCAGCTACTTTACTAGCAATCTCCCTACTTGGAGAATCAGCACCTTTAACCTCCTGTTCCCTACAGGTTGTAATTTGTCCTGAGGATGAAAGGGAAGAGGGGGAACCAATGAGAGACTAGATCTAGCTGTTGGGACAGGCACAGGTCACTCTATTTTCCCATCAGGAAGAAGAATTAACCACAGGCTCAGCCTGCTGCCAGGAACCAGAATAGGGCCTGAGGCAATCCGGTGCTTTTGCGGCCAGCTCTCAAAAAAGACAGTTGAAAAATGGAGCTCAGGGACACTGCAATTCACAAACCCGCAGAGTTATAAGTGATAACTCTCATCCACAGATATACTGAGGGAAGGCAACGAAGAGGATTTGAAAGCAAGGCAGAATTGCAGGAAACAGATTTCAGGAGGTAGATTCGAATCGCCTTTAAGGCACATGAAAAGCGGCAAAACGTCGACAATGATGCCCTTGGCCAAAAAGGGCGTATGCGTTGTTTCCTGAATATATTCAGGAAAAAACGCATACGCCCTTTTTGGCCAACCAAGCAACCTGGAAAGGCAAATCAGCGCTACAAAGAAGTCTCGCTTCCCATCGGCCAAAAGGGACATGCTGCAAAAAGTGTCAAAACCAGAAATGCAGGACAGGCCATGGAGAAATGGCAGCCTTGCTATGCTGATGGGCGGGATGTAAATTGCCAACAGCCACTCTGGAGAAGTGTACGGTGTGTCCTGAAACATCGAAAAAACACAGCTTAGGGAGCATAGGGCACGTCCACTCATGGGCGTATAAATTGGGAAAACTAAAAATGAGCAAGACACAGGCACCCCATAGTTTGGGGCTGCTCTGTTGACAAGAACCTCCACTTCATGACACCTTAAATATCCCAGGAAAGAGAAAAATGGATAAAAAAGTTGTGGTCCTTATGTACAATGGAATATCACTCAGACATGAAATCAATGTCATAAGGCTAGTAGAAGCAAGATGAGTGGACTTAGGTATGACGATTCTAAGTGAAATAAGTCACACAGAAAAAGACACTTATCATAAGCTATCACTTATAGAGGGAATGTAAAAACCGCTACACTTGAACTGAATTACAAAACAGAACAGAGTCACACGTTTAGAAAACACACTATGGCTGCTTAACGGGAAAGGTGAGGTGGGGTGATGCATAAAACAAGGGTTTCAAATTCGCTCAGATACCGTTCCATACACCCAATATGTAATACACAAGACCTACTCCTTGCTCAGTGAACTGGACTCAACACCCCCTATTCACCGCACAAGAATATATATGACTAGTAACAATCTTAAAACCTATGTATTGATATCTGTCTGGAAGTGAGTCAAGTGGGTGTAAATCCGCATAAACACAGCCGTGAAAAGCAGCTAAACCCCATTATAAAAATAAATTACTTTTAAAAACCCGTAAAACAAAGACAGTGAAAGAGAGAGAAATTCTTACAAAATTCGTTCAGGGGCTGAGATGCAACCTGGATTGACCATATCTAGACCCACAGCTGGATGAGACATAAGGGTGGACACTCTTGGGGCTGAGAGTTTGGGTGAGCAAACGCAGACCCTTTAAAGTAATACTGCGTGGTACCCATCCCATGGGTCCCAAATCTCCAGGTTCAAGGGCATCTTCCTACATCGAAAACATGCATGAGAAACTCAGAAGATGGTACACCGTGTGATTTTGAAAGGTTTCTAAAACACACCCCATTTCTCATCTCCTTGTGCTCGGGTTCCCCTTTCCAGCTACTTTACTAGAAATCAACTTACTTGGAGAATCAGCACCTTTAACCTCCTGTTCCCTACGGGTTGCAATTTGTCCTGAGGATGAACGGGAAGAGGGGCAACCAATGAGAGACTAGATCTAGCTGTTGGGACAGGCACAGGTCACTCTATTTTCCCATCAGGAAGAAGAATTAACCACAGGCTCAGCCTGCTGCCAAGAACCAGAATAGGGCCTGAGGCAATCCCGTGCTTTTGCGGCCAGCTCTCAAAAAAGACAGTTGAAAAATGGAGCTCAGGGACACTGCAATTCACAAACCCGCAGAGTTATAAGTGATAACTCTCATCCACAGATATATTGAGGGAAGGCAACGAAGAGGATTTGAAAGCAAGGCAGAATTGCAGGAAACAGATTTCAGAAGGTAGATTCGAATCGCCTTTAAGGCACATGAAAAGCGGCAAAATGTCGACAATGATGCCCTTGGCCAAAAAGGGCGTATGCGTTTTTTCCTGAATATATTCAGGAAAAAACGCATACGCCCTTTTTGGCCAACCAAGCAACCTGGAAAGGCAAATCAGTGCTACAAAGAAGTCTCGCTTCCCATCGGTCAAAAGGGCCATGCTGCAAAAAGTGTCAAAACCAGAAATGCAGGACAGGCCATGGAGAAATGGCAGCCTTGCTACGCTGATGGGCGAAATGTAAGTTGCCAACAGCCACTCTGGAGAAGTGTACGGTGTGTCCTGAAACATCGAAAAAACACAGCTTAGGGAGCATAGGGAACGTCCACTCATGGGCGTATAAATTGGGAAAACTAAAAATCAGCAAGACACAGGCACCCCAAAGTTTAGGGCAGCTCTGTTGACAAGAACCTCCACTTCATGACACCTTAAATATCCCAGGAAAGAGAAAAATGGATAAAGAAGTTGTGGTCCTTATGTACAATGGAATATCACTCAGACATGAAATCAATGTCATAAGGCTAGTAGAAGCAAGATGAGTGGACTTAGGTACGACGATTCTAAGTGAAATAAGTCACGCAGAAAAAGACACTTATCATAAGCTATCACTTATAGAGGGAATGTATAAACCGCTACACTTGAACTGAATTACAAAACAGAACAGAGTCACACGTTTAGAAAACACACTATGGCTGCTTAACGGGAAAGGTGAGGTGGGGTGATGCATAAAACAAGGGTTTCAAATTCGCTCAGATACCGTTCCATACACCCAATATGTAATAGACAAGACCTACTCCTTGCTAAGTGAACTGGACTCAACACCCCCTATTCACCGCACAAGAATATATGTGACTAGTAAGAATCTTAAAACCTATGTATTGATATATGTCTGGAAGTGAGTCAAGTGGGTGTAAAGCCGCATAAACACAGCCGTGAAAAGCAGCTAAACCCCATTATAAAACTAAATTACTTTTAAAAACCCGTAAAACAAAGACAGTGAAAGAGAGAGAAATTCTTACAAAATTCGTTCAGAGGCTGTGATGCAACCTGGATTGACCATATCTACACGCACAGCTGGATGAGACATAAGGGTGGACACTCTTGGGGCTGAAAGGTTGGGTTAGGTTGGGTGAGCAAACGCAGACCCTTTAAAGTAATACTGCGTGGTACCCATCGAATGGGTCCCAAGTCTCCAGGTTCAAGGGCATCTTCCTACATCGAAAACATGCATGAGAAACTCATAAGATGGTACACCTTGTGATTTTGAAAGGTTTCTAAAACACACCCCATTTCTCATCTCCTTGTGCTCGGGTTCGCCTTTCCAGCTACTTTACTAGCAATCAACTTACTTGGAGAATCAGCACCTTTAACCTCCTTTCCCTACAGGTTGCAATTTGTCCTGAGGATGAACGGGAAGAGGGGGAACCAATGAGAGACTAGATCTAGCTGTTGGGACAGGCACAGGTCACTCTATTTTCCCATCAGGAAGAAGAATTAACCACAGGCTCAGCCTGCTGCCAGGAACCAGAATAGGGCCTGAGGCAATCCCGTGCTTTTGCGGCCAGCTCTCAAAAAAGACAGTTGAAAAATGGAGCTCAGGGACACTGCAATTCACAAACCCGCAGAGTTATAAGTGATAACTCTCATCCACAGATATATTGAGGGAAGGCAACGAAGAGGATTTGAAAGCAAGGCAGAATTGCAGGAAACAGATTTCAGGAGGTAGATTCGAATCGCCTTTAAGGCACATGAAAAGCGGCAAAACGTCGACAATGATGCCCTTGGCCAAAAAGGGCGTATGCGTTTTTTCCTGAATATATTCAGGAAAAAACGCATACGCCCTTTTTGGCCAACCAAGCAACCTGGAAAGGCAACTCAGCGCTACAAAGAAGTCTCGCTTCCCATCGGCCAAAAGGGACATGCTGCAAAAAGTGTCAAAATCAGAAATGCAGGACAGGTCATGGAGAAATGGCAGCCTTGCTACGCTGATGGGCGGGATGTAAATTGCCAACAGCCACTCTGGAGAAGTGTACGGTGTGTCCTGAAACATCAAAAAAACACAGCTTAGGGAGCATAGGGCACGTCCACTCATGGGCGTATAAATTGGGAAAACTAAAAATGAGCAAGACACAGGCACCCCAAAGTTTGGGGCTGCTCTGTTGACAAGAACCTCCACTTCATGACACCTTAAATATCCCAGGAAAGAGAAAAATGGATAAAAAAGTTGTGGTCCTTATGTACAATGGAATATCACTCAGACATGAAATCAATGTCATAAGGCTAGTAGAAGCAAGATGAGTGGACTTAGGTACGACGATTCTAAGTGAAATAAGTCACACAGAAAAAGACACTTATCATAAGCTATCACTTACAGAGGGAATGTAAAAACCGCTACACTTGAACTGAATTACAAAACAGAACAGAGTCACACGTTTAGAAAACACACTATGGCTGCTTAACGGGAAAGGTGAGGTGGGGTGATGCATAAAACAAGGGGTTCAAATTCGCTCAGATACCGTTCCATACACCCAATATGTAATAGACAAGACCTACTCCTTGCTCAGTGAACTGGACTCAACACCCCCTATTCACCGCACAAGAATATATATGACTAGTAACAATCTTAAAACCTATGTATTGATATCTGTCTGGAAGAGAGTCAAGTGGGTGTAAATCCGCATAAACACAGCTGTGAAAAGCAGCTAAACCCCATTATAAAAATAAATTACTTTTAAAAACCCGTAAAACAAAGACAGTGAAAGAGAGAGAAATTCTTACAAAATTCGTTCAGGGGCTGAGATGCAACCTGAATTGACCATATCTAGACCCACAGCTGGATGAGACATAAGGGTGGACACTCTTGGGGCTGAGAGGTTGGGTGAGCAAACGCAGACCCTTTAAAGTAATACTGCGTGGTACCCATCCCATGGGTCCCAAATCTCCAGGTTCAAGGGCATCTTCCTACATCGAAAACATGCATGAGAAACTCAGAAGATGGTACACCGTGTGATTTTGAAAGGTTTCTAAAACACACCCCATTTCTCATCTCCTTGTGCTCGGTTTCGCCATTCCAGCTACTTTACTAGCAATCTCCCTACTTGGAGAATCAGCACCTTTAACCTCCTGTTCCCTACAGGTTGTAATTTGTCCTGAGGATGAAAGGGAAGAGGGGGAACCAATGAGAGACTAGATCTAGCTGTTGGGACAGGCACAGGTCACTCTATTTTCCCATCAGGAAGAAGAATTAACCACAGGCTCAGCCTGCTGCCAGGAACCAGAATAGGGCCTGAGGCAATCCGGTGCTTTTGCGGCCAGCTCTCAAAAAAGACAGTTGAAAAATGGAGCTCAGGGACACTGCAATTCACAAACCCGCAGAGTTATAAGTGATAACTCTCATCCACAGATATACTGAGGGAAGGCAACGAAGAGGATTTGAAAGCAAGGCAGAATTGCAGGAAACAGATTTCAGGAGGTAGATTCGAATCGCCTTTAAGGCACATGAAAAGCGGCAAAACGTCGACAATGATGCCCTTGGCCAAAAAGGGCGTATGCGTTGTTTCCTGAATATATTCAGGAAAAAACGCATACGCCCTTTTTGGCCAACCAAGCAACCTGGAAAGGCAAATCAGCGCTACAAAGAAGTCTCGCTTCCCATCGGCCAAAAGGGACATGCTGCAAAAAGTGTCAAAACCAGAAATGCAGGACAGGCCATGGAGAAATGGCAGCCTTGCTATGCTGATGGGCGGGATGTAAATTGCCAACAGCCACTCTGGAGAAGTGTACGGTGTGTCCTGAAACATCGAAAAAACACAGCTTAGGGAGCATAGGGCACGTCCACTCATGGGCGTATAAATTGGGAAAACTAAAAATGAGCAAGACACAGGCACCCCATAGTTTGGGGCTGCTCTGTTGACAAGAACCTCCACTTCATGACACCTTAAATATCCCAGGAAAGAGAAAAATGGATAAAAAAGTTGTGGTCCTTATGTACAATGGAATATCACTCAGACATGAAATCAATGTCATAAGGCTAGTAGAAGCAAGATGAGTGGACTTAGGTACGACGATTCTAAGTGAAATAAGTCACACAGAAAAAGACACTTATCATAAGCTATCACTTACAGTGGGAATGTAAAAACCGCTACACTTGAACTGAATTACAAAACAGAACAGAGTCACACGTTTAGAAAACACACTATGGCTGCTTAACGGGAAAGGTGAGGTGGGGTGATGCATAAAACAAGGGGTTCAAATTCGCTCAGATACCGTTCCATACACCCAATATGTAATACACAAGACCTACTCCTTGCTCAGTGAACTGGACTCAACACCCCGTATTCACCGCACAAGAATATATATGACTAGTAACCATCTTAAAACCTATGTATGGATATCTGTCTGGAAGAGAGTCAAGTGGGTGTAAATCCGCATAAACACAGCCGTGAAAAGCAGCTAAACCCCATTATAAAACTAAATTACTTTTAAAAACCCGTAAAACAAAGACAGTGAAAGAGAGAGAAATTCTTACAAAATTCGTTCAGGGGCTGAGATGCAACCTGGATTGACCATATCTAGACCCACAGCTGGATGAGACATAAGGGTGGACACTCTTGTGGCTGAGAGGTTGGGTGAGCAAACGCAGACCCTTTAAAGTAATACTGCGTGGTACCCATCCCATGGGTCCCAATTCTCCAGGTTCAAGGGCATCTGCCTACATCGAAAACATGCATGAGAAACCCAGAAGATGGTACACCGTGTGATTTTGAAAGGTTTCTAAAACGCACCTCATTTCTCATCTCCTTGTGCTCGGGTTCGCCATTCCAGCTACTTTACTAGCAATCTCCCTACTTGGAGAATCAGCACCTTTAACCTCCTGTTCCCTACAGGTTGCAATTTGTCCTGAGGATGAACGGGAAGAGGGGGAACCAATGAGAGACTAGATCTAGCTGTTGGGACAGGCACAGGTCACTCTATTTTCCCATCAGGAAGAAGAATTAACCACAGGCTCAGCCTGCTGCCAGGAACCAGAATAGGGCCTGAGGCAATCCCGTGCTTTTGCGGCCAGCTCTCAAAAAAGACAGTTGAAAAATGGAGCTCAGGGTCACTGCAATTCACAAACCCGCAGAGTTATAAGTGATAACTCTCATCCACAGATATATTGAGGGAAGGCAACGAAGAGGATTTGAAAGCAAGGCAGAATTGCAGGAAACAGATTTCAGGAGGTAGATTCGAATCGCCTTTAAGGCACATGAAAAGCGGCAAAACTTCGACAATGATGCCCTTGGCCAAAAAGGGTGTATGCGTTGTTTCCTGAATATATTCAGGAAAAAACGCATACGCCCTTTTTGGCCAACCAAGCAACCTGGAAAGGCAAATCAGCGCTACAAAGAAGTCTCGCTTCCCATCGGCCAAAAGGGACATGCTGCAAAAAGTGTCAAAACCAGAAATGCAGGACAGGCCATGGAGAAATGGCAGCCTTGCTACGCTGATGGGCGGGATGTAAATTGCCAACAGCCACTCTGGAGAAGTGTACGGTGTGTCCTGAAACATCGAAAAAACACAGCTTAGGGAGCATAGGGCACGTCCACTCATGGGCGTATAAATTGGGAAAACTAAAAATGAGCAAGACACAGGCACCCCAAACTTTGGGGCTGCTCTGTTGACAAGAACCTCCACTTCATGACAACTTAAATATCCCAGGAAAGAGAAAAATGGATAAAAAAGTTGTGGTCCTTATGTACAATGGAATATCACTCAGACATGAAATCAATGTCATAAGGCTAGTAGAAGCAAGATGAGTGGACTTAGGTACGACGATTCTAAGTGAAATAAGTCACACAGAAAAAGACACTTATCATAAGCTATCACTTATAGAGGGAATGTAAAAACCGCTACACTTGAACTGAATTACAAAACAGAACAGAGTCACACGTTTAGAAAACACACTATGGCTGCTTAACGGGAAAGGTGAGGTGGGGTGATGCATAAAACAAGGGGTTCAAATTCGCTCAGATACCGTTCCATACACCCAATATGTAATAGACAAGACCTACTCCTTGCTCAGTGAACTGGACTCAACACCCCCTATTCACCGCACAAGAATATATATGACTAGTAACAATCTTAAAACCTATGTATTGATATCTGTCTGGACGAGAGTCAAGTGGGTGTAAATCCGCATAAACACAGCCGTGAAAAGCAGCTAAACCCCATTATAAAAATAAATTACTTTTAAAAACCCGTAAAACGAAGACAGTGAAAGAGAGAGAAATTCTTACAAAATTCGTTCAGGGGCTGAGATGCAACCTGGATTGACCATATCTAGACCCACAGCTGGATGAGACATAAGGGTGGACACTCTTGGGGCAGAGAGGTTGGGTGAGCAAACGCAGACCCTTTAAAGTAATACTGCGTGGTACCCATCCCATGGGTCCCAAATCTCCAGGTTCAAGGGCATCTGCCTACATCGAAAACATGCATGAGAAACCCAGAAGATGGTACACCGTGTGATTTTGAAAGGTTTCTAAAACGCACCTCATTTCTCATCTCCTTGTGCTCGGGTTCGCCATTCCAGCTACTTTACTAGCAATCTCCCTACTTGGAGAATCAGCACCTTTAACCTCCTGTTCCCTACAGGTTGCAATTTGTCCTGAGGATGAACGGGAAGAGGGGGAACCAATGAGAGACTAGATCTAGCTGTTGGGACAGGCACAGGTCACTCTATTTTCCCATCAGGAAGAAGAATTAACCACAGGCTCAGCCTGCTGCCAGGAACCAGAATAGGGCCTGAGGCAATCCGGTGCTTTTGCGGCCAGCTCTCAAAAAAGACAGTTGAAAAATGGAGCTCAGGGACACTGCAATTCACAAACCCGCAGAGTTATAAGTGATAACTCTCATCCACAGATATATTGAGGGAAGGCAACGAAGAGGATTTGAAAGCAAGGCAGAATTGCAGGAAACAGATTTCAGGAGGTAGATTCGAATCGCCTTTAAGGCACATGAAAAGCGGCAAATCGTCGACAATGATGCCCTTGGCCAAAAAGGGCGTATGCGTTTTTTCCTGAATATATTCAGGAAAAAACGCATACGCCCTTTTTGGCCAACCAAGCAACCTGGAAAGGCAAATCAGCGCTACAAAGAAGTCTCGCTTCCCATCGGCCAAAAGGGACATGCTGCAAAAAGTGTCAAAATCAGAAATGCAGGACAGGCCATGGAGAAATGGCAGCCTTGCTACGCTGATGGGCGGGATGTAAATTGCCAACAGCCACTCTGGAGAAGTGTACGGTGTGTCCTGAAACATCGAAAAAACACAGCTTAGGGAGCATAGGGCACGTCCACTCATGGGCGTATAAATTGGGAAAACTAAAAATGAGCAAGACACAGGCACCCCAAAGTTAGGGGCTGCTCTGTTGACAAGAACCTCCACTTCATGACACCTTAAATATCCCAGGAAAGAGAAAAATGGATAAAAAAGTTGTGGTCCTTATGTACAATGGAATATCACTCAGACATGAAATCAATGTCATAAGGCTAGTAGAAGCAAGATGAGTGGACTTAGGTACGACGATTCTAAGTGAAATAAGTCACACAGAAAAAGACACTTATCATAAGCTATCACTTACAGTGGGAATGTAAAAACCGCTACACTTGAACTGAATTACAAAACAGAACAGAGTCACACGTTTAGAAAACACACTATGGCTGCTTAACGGGAAAGGTGAGGTGGGGTGATGCATAAAACAAGGGGTTCAAATTCGCTCAGATACCGTTCCATACACCCAATATGTAATACACAAGACCTACTCCTTGCTCAGTGAACTGGACTCAACACCCCGTATTCACCGCACAAGAATATATATGACTAGTAACCATCTTAAAACCTATGTATGGATATCTGTCTGGAAGAGAGTCAAGTGGGTGTAAATCCGCATAAACACAGCCGTGAAAAGCAGCTAAACCCCATTATAAAACTAAATTACTTTTAAAAACCCGTAAAACAAAGACAGTGAAAGAGAGAGAAATTCTTACAAAATTCGTTCAGGGGCTGAGATGCAACCTGGATTGACCATATCTAGACCCACAGCTGGATGAGACATAAGGGTGGACACTCTTGGGGCTGAGAGGTTGGGTGAGCAAACGCAGACCCTTTAAAGTAATACGGCGTGGTACCCATCCCATGGGTCCCAATTCTCCATGTTCAAGGGCATCTGCCTACATCGAAAACATGCATGAGAAACCCAGAAGATGGTACACCGTGTGATTTTGAAAGGTTTCTAAAACGCACCTCATTTCTCATCTCCTTGTGCTCGGGTTCGCCATTCCAGCTACTTTACTAGCAATCTCCCTACTTGGAGAATCAGCACCTTTAACCTCCTGTTCCCTACAGGTTGCAATTTGTCCTGAGGATGAACGGGAAGAGGGGGAACCAATGAGAGACTAGATCTAGCTGTTGGGACAGGCACAGGTCACTCTATTTTCCCATCAGGAAGAAGAATTAACCACAGGCTCAGCCTGCTGCCAGGAACCAGAATAGGGCCTGAGGCAATCCCGTGCTTTTGCGGCCAGCTCTCAAAAAAGACAGTTGAAAAATGGAGCTCAGGGACACTGCAATTCACAAACCCGCAGAGTTATAAGTGATAACTCTCATCCACAGATATATTGAGGGAAGGCAACGAAGAGGATTTGAAAGCAAGGCAGAATTGCAGGAAACAGATTTCAGGAGGTAGATTCGAATCGCCTTTAAGGCACATGAAAAGCGGCAAATCGTCGACAATGATGCCCTTGGCCAAAAAGGGCGTATGCGTTTTTTCCTGAATATATTCAGGAAAAAACGCATACGCCCTTTTTGGCCAACCAAGCAACCTGGAAAGGCAAATCAGCGCTACAAAGAAGTCTCGCTTCCCATCGGCCAAAAGGGACATGCTGCAAAAAGTGTCAAAATCAGAAATGCAGGACAGGCCATGGAGAAATGGCAGCCTTGCTACGCTGATGGGCGGGATGTAAATTGCCAACAGCCACTCTGGAGAAGTGTACGGTGTGTCCTGAAACATCGAAAAAACACAGCTTAGGGAGCATAGGGCACGTCCACTCATGGGCGTATAAATTGGGAAAACTAAAAATGAGCAAGACACAGGCACCCCAAAGTTAGGGGCTGCTCTGTTGACAAGAACCTCCACTTCATGACACCTTAAATATCCCAGGAAAGAGAAAAATGGATAAAAAAGTTGTGGTCCTTATGTACAATGGAATATCACTCAGACATGAAATCAATGTCATAAGGCTAGTAGAAGCAAGATGAGTGGACTTAGGTACGACGATTCTAAGTGAAATAAGTCACACAGAAAAAGACACTTATCATAAGCTATCACTTACAGTGGGAATGTAAAAACCGCTACACTTGAACTGAATTACAAAACAGAACAGAGTCACACGTTTAGAAAACACACTATGGCTGCTTAACGGGAAAGGTGAGGTGGGGTGATGCATAAAACAAGGGGTTCAAATTCGCTCAGATACCGTTCCATACACCCAATATGTAATACACAAGACCTACTCCTTGCTCAGTGAACTGGACTCAACACCCCGTATTCACCGCACAAGAATATATATGACTAGTAACCATCTTAAAACCTATGTATGGATATCTGTCTGGAAGAGAGTCAAGTGGGTGTAAATCCGCATAAACACAGCCGTGAAAAGCAGCTAAACCCCATTATAAAACTAAATTACTTTTAAAAACCCGTAAAACAAAGACAGTGAAAGAGAGAGAAATTCTTACAAAATTCGTTCAGGGGCTGAGATGCAACCTGGATTGACCATATCTAGACCCACAGCTGGATGAGACATAAGGGTGGACACTCTTGGGGCTGAGAGGTTGGGTGAGCAAACGCAGACCCTTTAAAGTAATACGGCGTGGTACCCATCCCATGGGTCCCAATTCTCCATGTTCAAGGGCATCTGCCTACATCGAAAACATGCATGAGAAACCCAGAAGATGGTACACCGTGTGATTTTGAAAGGTTTCTAAAACGCACCTCATTTCTCATCTCCTTGTGCTCGGGTTCGCCATTCCAGCTACTTTACTAGCAATCTCCCTACTTGGAGAATCAGCACCTTTAACCTCCTGTTCCCTACAGGTTGCAATTTGTCCTGAGGATGAACGGGAAGAGGGGGAACCAATGAGAGACTAGATCTAGCTGTTGGGACAGGCACAGGTCACTCTATTTTCCCATCAGGAAGAAGAATTAACCACAGGCTCAGCCTGCTGCCAGGAACCAGAATAGGGCCTGAGGCAATCCCGTGCTTTTGCGGCCAGCTCTCAAAAAAGACAGTTGAAAAATGGAGCTCAGGGTCACTGCAATTCACAAACCCGCAGAGTTATAAGTGATAACTCTCATCCACAGATATATTGAGGGAAGGCAACGAAGAGGATTTGAAAGCAAGGCAGAATTGCAGGAAACAGATTTCAGGAGGTAGATTCGAATCGCCTTTAAGGCACATGAAAAGCGGCAAAACTTCGACAATGATGCCCTTGGCCAAAAAGGGTGTATGCGTTGTTTCCTGAATATATTCAGGAAAAAACGCATACGCCCTTTTTGGCCAACCAAGCAACCTGGAAAGGCAAATCAGCGCTACAAAGAAGTCTCGCTTCCCATCGGCCAAAAGGGACATGCTGCAAAAAGTGTCAAAACCAGAAATGCAGGACAGGCCATGGAGAAATGGCAGCCTTGCTACGCTGATGGGCGGGATGTAAATTGCCAACAGCCACTCTGGAGAAGTGTACGGTGTGTCCTGAAACATCGAAAAAACACAGCTTAGGGAGCATAGGGCACGTCCACTCATGGGCGTATAAATTGGGAAAACTAAAAATGAGCAAGACACAGGCACCCCAAACTTTGGGGCTGCTCTGTTGACAAGAACCTCCACTTCATGACAACTTAAATATCCCAGGAAAGAGAAAAATGGATAAAAAAGTTGTGGTCCTTATGTACAATGGAATATCACTCAGACATGAAATCAATGTCATAAGGCTAGTAGAAGCAAGATGAGTGGACTTAGGTACGACGATTCTAAGTGAAATAAGTCACACAGAAAAAGACACTTATCATAAGCTATCACTTATAGAGGGAATGTAAAAACCGCTACACTTGAACTGAATTACAAAACAGAACAGAGTCACACGTTTAGAAAACACACTATGGCTGCTTAACGGGAAAGGTGAGGTGGGGTGATGCATAAAACAAGGGGTTCAAATTCGCTCAGATACCGTTCCATACACCCAATATGTAATAGACAAGACCTACTCCTTGCTCAGTGAACTGGACTCAACACCCCCTATTCACCGCACAAGAATATATATGACTAGTAACAATCTTAAAACCTATGTATTGATATCTGTCTGGAAGAGAGTCAAGTGGGTGTAAATCCGCATAAACACAGCCGTGAAAAGCAGCTAAACCCCAATATAAAAATAAATTACTTTTAAAAACCCGTAAAACGAAGACAGTGAAAGAGAGAGAAATTCTTACAAAATTCGTTCAGGGGCTGAGATGCAACCTGGATTGACCATATCTAGACCCACAGCTGGATGAGACATAAGGGTGGACACTCTTGGGGCAGAGAGGTTGGGTGAGCAAACGCAGACCCTTTAAAGTAATACTGCGTGGTACCCATCCCATGGGTCCCAAATCTCCAGGTTCAAGGGCATCTGCCTACATCGAAAACATGCATGAGAAACCCAGAAGATGGTACACCGTGTGATTTTGAAAGGTTTCTAAAACGCACCTCATTTCTCATCTCCTTGTGCTCGGGTTCGCCATTCCAGCTACTTTACTAGCAATCTCCCTACTTGGAGAATCAGCACCTTTAACCTCCTGTTCCCTACAGGTTGCAATTTGTCCTGAGGATGAACGGGAAGAGGGGGAACCAATGAGAGACTAGATCTAGCTGTTGGGACAGGCACAGGTCACTCTATTTTCCCATCAGGAAGAAGAATTAACCACAGGCTCAGCCTGCTGCCAGGAACCAGAATAGGGCCTGAGGCAATCCCGTGCTTTTGCGGCCAGCTCTCAAAAAAGACAGTTGAAAAATGGAGCTCAGGGTCACTGCAATTCACAAACCCGCAGAGTTATAAGTGATAACTCTCATCCACAGATATATTGAGGGAAGGCAACGAAGAGGATTTGAAAGCAAGGCAGAATTGCAGGAAACAGATTTCAGGAGGTAGATTCGAATCGCCTTTAAGGCACATGAAAAGCGGCAAAACTTCGACAATGATGCCCTTGGCCAAAAAGGGTGTATGCGTTGTTTCCTGAATATATTCAGGAAAAAAACGCATACGCCCTTTTTGGCCAACCAAGCAACCTGGAAAGGCAAATCAGCGCTACAAAGAAGTCTCGCTTCCCATCGGCCAAAAGGGACATGCTGCAAAAAGTGTCAAAACCAGAAATGCAGGACAGGCCATGGAGAAATGGCAGCCTTGCTACGCTGATGGGCGGGATGTAAATTGCCAACAGCCACTCTGGAGAAGTGTACGGTGTGTCCTGAAACATCGAAAAAACACAGCTTAGGGAGCATAGGGCACGTCCACTCATGGGCGTATAAATTGGGAAAACTAAAAATGAGCAAGACACAGGCACCCCAAAGTTTGGGGCTGCTCTGTTGACAAGAACCTCCACTTCATGACAACTTAAATATCCCAGGAAAGAGAAAAATGGATAAAAAAGTTGTGGTCCTTATGTACAATGGAATATCACTCAGACATGAAATCAATGTCATAAGGCTAGTAGAAGCAAGATGAGTGGACTTAGGTACGACGATTCTAAGTGAAATAAGTCACACAGAAAAAGACACTTATCATAAGCTATCACTTATAGAGGGAATGTAAAAACCGCTACACTTGAACTGAATTACAAAACAGAACAGAGTCACACGTTTAGAAAACACACTATGGCTGCTTAACGGGAAAGGTGAGGTGGGGTGATGCATAAAACAAGGGGTTCAAATTCGCTCAGATACCGTTCCATACACCCAATATGTAATAGACAAGACCTACTCCTTGCTCAGTGAACTGGACTCAACACCCCCTATTCACCGCACAAGAATATATATGACTAGTAACAATCTTAAAACCTATGTATTGATATCTGTCTGGAAGAGAGTCAAGTGGGTGTAAATCCGCATAAACACAGCCGTGAAAAGCAGCTAAACCCCAATATAAAAATAAATTACTTTTAAAAACCCGTAAAACGAAGACAGTGAAAGAGAGAGAAATTCTTACAAAATTCGTTCAGGGGCTGAGATGCAACCTGGATTGACCATATCTAGACCCACAGCTGGATGAGACATAAGGGTGGACACTCTTGGGGCAGAGAGGTTGGGTGAGCAAACGCAGACCCTTTAAAGTAATACTGCGTGGTACCCATCCCATGGGTCCCAAATCTCCAGGTTCAAGGGCATCTGCCTACATCGAAAACATGCATGAGAAACCCAGAAGATGGTACACCGTGTGATTTTGAAAGGTTTCTAAAATGCACCTCATTTCTCATCTCCTTGTGCTCGGGTTCGCCATTCCAGCTACTTTACTAGCAATCTCCCTACTTGGAGAATCAGCACCTTTAACCTCCTGTTCCCTACAGGTTGCAATTTGTCCTGAGGATGAACGGGAAGAGGGGGAACCAATGAGAGACTAGATCTAGCTGTTGGGACAGGCACAGGTCACTCTATTTTCCCATCAGGAAGAAGAATTAACCACAGGCTCAGCCTGCTGCCAGGAACCAGAATAGGGCCTGAGGCAATCCCGTGCTTTTGCGGCCAGCTCTCAAAAAAGACAGTTGAAAAATGGAGCTCAGGGTCACTGCAATTCACAAACCCGCAGAGTTATAAGTGATAACTCTCATCCACAGATATATTGAGGGAAGGCAACGAAGAGGATTTGAAAGCAAGGCAGAATTGCAGGAAACAGATTTCAGGAGGTAGATTCGAATCGCCTTTAAGGCACATGAAAAGCGGCAAAACTTCGACAATGATGCCCTTGGCCAAAAAGGGTGTATGCGTTGTTTCCTGAATATATTCAGGAAAAAACGCATACGCCCTTTTTGGCCAACCAAGCAACCTGGAAAGGCAAATCAGCGCTACAAAGAAGTCTCGCTTCCCATCGGCCAAAAGGGACATGCTGCAAAAAGTGTCAAAACCAGAAATGCAGGACAGGCCATGGAGAAATGGCAGCCTTGCTACGCTGATGGGCGGGATGTAAATTGCCAACAGCCACTCTGGAGAAGTGTACGGTGTGTCCTGAAACATCGAAAAAACACAGCTTAGGGAGCATAGGGCACGTCCACTCATGGGCGTATAAATTGGGAAAACTAAAAATGAGCAAGACACAGGCACCCCAAAGTTTGGGGCTGCTCTGTTGACAAGAACCTCCACTTCATGACAACTTAAATATCCCAGGAAAGAGAAAAATGGATAAAAAAGTTGTGGTCCTTATGTACAATGGAATATCACTCAGACATGAAATCAATGTCATAAGGCTAGTAGAAGCAAGATGAGTGGACTTAGGTACGACGATTCTAAGTGAAATAAGTCACACAGAAAAAGACACTTATCATAAGCTATCACTTATAGAGGGAATGTAAAAACCGCTACACTTGAACTGAATTACAAAACAGAACAGAGTCACACGTTTAGAAAACACACTATGGCTGCTTAACGGGAAAGGTGAGGTGGGGTGATGCATAAAACAAGGGGTTCAAATTCGCTCAGATACCGTTCCATACACCCAATATGTAATAGACAAGACCTACTCCTTGCTCAGTGAACTGGACTCAACACCCCCTATTCACCGCACAAGAATATATATGACTAGTAACAATCTTAAAACCTATGTATTGATATCTGTCTGGAAGAGAGTCAAGTGGGTGTAAATCCGCATAAACACAGCCGTGAAAAGCAGCTAAACCCCAATATAAAAATAAATTACTTTTAAAAACCCGTAAAACGAAGACAGTGAAAGAGAGAGAAATTCTTACAAAATTCGTTCAGGGGCTGAGATGCAACCTGGATTGACCATATCTAGACCCACAGCTGGATGAGACATAAGGGTGGACACTCTTGGGGCAGAGAGGTTGGGTGAGCAAACGCAGACCCTTTAAAGTAATACTGCGTGGTACCCATCCCATGGGTCCCAAATCTCCAGGTTCAAGGGCATCTGCCTACATCGAAAACATGCATGAGAAACCCAGAAGATGGTACACCGTGTGATTTTGAAAGGTTTCTAAAACGCACCTCATTTCTCATCTCCTTGTGCTCGGGTTCGCCATTCCAGCTACTTTACTAGCAATCTCCCTACTTGGAGAATCAGCACCTTTAACCTCCTGTTCCCTACAGGTTGCAATTTGTCCTGAGGATGAACGGGAAGAGGGGGAACCAATGAGAGACTAGATCTAGCTGTTGGGACAGGCACAGGTCACTCTATTTTCCCATCAGGAAGAAGAATTAACCACAGGCTCAGCCTGCTGCCAGGAACCAGAATAGGGCCTGAGGCAATCCCGTGCTTTTGCGGCCAGCTCTCAAAAAAGACAGTTGAAAAATGGAGCTCAGGGACACTGCAATTCACAAACCCGCAGAGTTATAAGTGATAACTCTCATCCACAGATATATTGAGGGAAGGCAACGAAGAGGATTTGAAAGCAAGGCAGAATTGCAGGAAACAGATTTCAGGAGGTAGATTCGAATCGCCTTTAAGGCACATGAAAAGCGGCAAATCATCGACAATGATGCCCTTGGCCAAAAAGGGCGTATGCGTTTTTTCCTGAATATATTCAGGAACAAACGCATACGCCCTTTTTGGCCAACCAAGCAACCTGGAAAGGCAAATCAGCGCTACAAAGAAGTCTCGCTTCCCATCGGCCAAAAGGGACATGCTGCAAAAAGTGTCAAAATCAGAAATGCAGGACAGGCCATGGAGAAATGGCAGCCTTGCTACGCTGATGGGCGGGATGTAAATTGCCAACAGCCACTCTGGAGAAGTGTACGGTGTGTCCTGAAACATCGAAAAAACACAGCTTAGGGAGCATAGGGCACGTCCACTCATGGGCGTATAAATTGGGAAAACTAAAAATGAGCAAGACACAGGCACCCCAAAGTTTGGGGCTGCTCTGTTGACAAGAACCTCCACTTCATGACACCTTAAATATCCCAGGAAAGAGAAAAATGGATAAAAAAGTTGTGGTCCTTATGTACAATGGAATATCACTCAGACATGAAATCAATGTCATAAGGCTAGTAGAAGCAAGATGAGTGGACTTAGGTACGACGATTCTAAGTGAAATAAGTCACACAGAAAAAGACACTTATCATAAGCTATCACTTACAGAGGGAATGTAAAAACCGCTACACTTGAACTGAATTACAAAACAGAACAGAGTCACACGTTTAGAAAACACACTATGGCTGCTTAACGGGAAAGGTGAGGTGGGGTGATGCATAAAACAAGGGGTTCAAATTCGCTCAGATACCGTTCCATACACCCAATATGTAATAGACAAGACCTACTCCTTGCTCAGTGAACTGGACTCAACACCCCCTATTCACCGCACAAGAATATATATGACTAGTAACAATCTTAAAACCTATGTATTGATATCTGTCTGGAAGAGAGTCAAGTGGGTGTAAATCCGCATAAACACAGCCGTGAAAAGCAGCTAAACCCCATTATAAAAATAAATTACTTTTAAAAACCCGTAAAACAAAGACAGTGAAAGAGAGAGAAATTCTTACAAAATTCGTTCAGGGGCTGAGATGCAACCTGGATTGACCATATCTAGACCCACAGCTGGATGAGACATAAGGGTGGACACTCTTGGGGCTGAGAGGTTGGGTGAGCAAACGCAGACCCTTTAAAGTAATACTGCGTGGTACCCATCCCATGGGTCCAAAATCTCCAGGTTCAAGGGCATCTTCCTACATCGAAAACATGCATGAGAAACTCAGAAGATGGTACACCGTGTGATTTTGAAAGGTTTCTAAAACACACCCCATTTCTCATCTCCTTGTGCTCGGTTTCGCCATTCCAGCTACTTTACTAGCAATCTCCCTACTTGGAGAATCAGCACCTTTAACCTCCTGTTCCCTACAGGTTGTAATTTGTCCTGAGGATGAAAGGGAAGAGGGGGAACCAATGAGAGACTAGATCTAGCTGTTGGGACAGGCACAGGTCACTCTATTTTCCCATCAGGAAGAAGAATTAACCACAGGCTCAGCCTGCTGCCAGGAACCAGAATAGGGCCTGAGGCAATCCCGTGCTTTTGCGGCCAGCTCTCAAAAAAGACAGTTGAAAAATGGAGCTCAGGGTCACTGCAATTCACAAACCCGCAGAGTTATAAGTGATAACTCTCATCCACAGATATATTGAGGGAAGGCAACGAAGAGGATTTGAAAGCAAGGCAGAATTGCAGGAAACAGATTTCAGGAGGTAGATTCGAATCGCCTTTAAGGCACATGAAAAGCGGCAAAACTTCGACAATGATGCCCTTGGCCAAAAAGGGTGTATGCGTTGTTTCCTGAATATATTCAGGAAAAAACGCATACGCCCTTTTTGGCCAACCAAGCAACCTGGAAAGGCAAATCAGCGCTACAAAGAAGTCTCGCTTCCCATCGGCCAAAAGGGACATGCTGCAAAAAGTGTCAAAACCAGAAATGCAGGACAGGCCATGGAGAAATGGCAGCCTTGCTACGCTGATGGGCGGGATGTAAATTGCCAACAGCCACTCTGGAGAAGTGTACGGTGTGTCCTGAAACATCGAAAAAACACAGCTTAGGGAGCATAGGGCACGTCCACTCATGGGCGTATAAATTGGGAAAACTAAAAATGAGCAAGACACAGGCACCCCAAAGTTTGGGGCTGCTCTGTTGACAAGAACCTCCACTTCATGACAACTTAAATATCCCAGGAAAGAGAAAAATGGATAAAAAAGTTGTGGTCCTTATGTACAATGGAATATCACTCAGACATGAAATCAATGTCATAAGGCTAGTAGAAGCAAGATGAGTGGACTTAGGTACGACGATTCTAAGTGAAATAAGTCACACAGAAAAAGACACTTATCATAAGCTATCACTTATAGAGGGAATGTAAAAACCGCTACACTTGAACTGAATTACAAAACAGAACAGAGTCACACGTTTAGAAAACACACTATGGCTGCTTAACGGGAAAGGTGAGGTGGGGTGATGCATAAAACAAGGGGTTCAAATTCGCTCAGATACCGTTCCATACACCCAATATGTAATAGACAAGACCTACTCCTTGCTCAGTGAACTGGACTCAACACCCCCTATTCACCGCACAAGAATATATATGACTAGTAACAATCTTAAAACCTATGTATTGATATCTGTCTGGAAGAGAGTCAAGTGGGTGTAAATCCGCATAAACACAGCCGTGAAAAGCAGCTAAACCCCAATATAAAAATAAATTACTTTTAAAAACCCGTAAAACGAAGACAGTGAAAGAGAGAGAAATTCTTACAAAATTCGTTCAGGGGCTGAGATGCAACCTGGATTGACCATATCTAGACCCACAGCTGGATGAGACATAAGGGTGGACACTCTTGGGGCAGAGAGGTTGGGTGAGCAAACGCAGACCCTTTAAAGTAATACTGCGTGGTACCCATCCCATGGGTCCCAAATCTCCAGGTTCAAGGGCATCTGCCTACATCGAAAACATGCATGAGAAACCCAGAAGATGGTACACCGTGTGATTTTGAAAGGTTTCTAAAATGCACCTCATTTCTCATCTCCTTGTGCTCGGGTTCGCCATTCCAGCTACTTTACTAGCAATCTCCCTACTTGGAGAATCAGCACCTTTAACCTCCTGTTCCCTACAGGTTGCAATTTGTCCTGAGGATGAACGGGAAGAGGGGGAACCAATGAGAGACTAGATCTAGCTGTTGGGACAGGCACAGGTCACTCTATTTTCCCATCAGGAAGAAGAATTAACCACAGGCTCAGCCTGCTGCCAGGAACCAGAATAGGGCCTGAGGCAATCCCGTGCTTTTGCGGCCAGCTCTCAAAAAAGACAGTTGAAAAATGGAGCTCAGGGTCACTGCAATTCACAAACCCGCAGAGTTATAAGTGATAACTCTCATCCACAGATATATTGAGGGAAGGCAACGAAGAGGATTTGAAAGCAAGGCAGAATTGCAGGAAACAGATTTCAGGAGGTAGATTCGAATCGCCTTTAAGGCACATGAAAAGCGGCAAAACTTCGACAATGATGCCCTTGGCCAAAAAGGGTGTATGCGTTGTTTCCTGAATATATTCAGGAAAAAACGCATACGCCCTTTTTGGCCAACCAAGCAACCTGGAAAGGCAAATCAGCGCTACAAAGAAGTCTCGCTTCCCATCGGCCAAAAGGGACATGCTGCAAAAAGTGTCAAAACCAGAAATGCAGGACAGGCCATGGAGAAATGGCAGCCTTGCTACGCTGATGGGCGGGATGTAAATTGCCAACAGCCACTCTGGAGAAGTGTACGGTGTGTCCTGAAACATCGAAAAAACACAGCTTAGGGAGCATAGGGCACGTCCACTCATGGGCGTATAAATTGGGAAAACTAAAAATGAGCAAGACACAGGCACCCCAAAGTTTGGGGCTGCTCTGTTGACAAGAACCTCCACTTCATGACAACTTAAATATCCCAGGAAAGAGAAAAATGGATAAAAAAGTTGTGGTCCTTATGTACAATGGAATATCACTCAGACATGAAATCAATGTCATAAGGCTAGTAGAAGCAAGATGAGTGGACTTAGGTACGACGATTCTAAGTGAAATAAGTCACACAGAAAAAGACACTTATCATAAGCTATCACTTATAGAGGGAATGTAAAAACCGCTACACTTGAACTGAATTACAAAACAGAACAGAGTCACACGTTTAGAAAACACACTATGGCTGCTTAACGGGAAAGGTGAGGTGGGGTGATGCATAAAACAAGGGGTTCAAATTCGCTCAGATACCGTTCCATACACCCAATATGTAATAGACAAGACCTACTCCTTGCTCAGTGAACTGGACTCAACACCCCCTATTCACCGCACAAGAATATATATGACTAGTAACAATCTTAAAACCTATGTATTGATATCTGTCTGGAAGAGAGTCAAGTGGGTGTAAATCCGCATAAACACAGCCGTGAAAAGCAGCTAAACCCCAATATAAAAATAAATTACTTTTAAAAACCCGTAAAACGAAGACAGTGAAAGAGAGAGAAATTCTTACAAAATTCGTTCAGGGGCTGAGATGCAACCTGGATTGACCATATCTAGACCCACAGCTGGATGAGACATAAGGGTGGACACTCTTGGGGCAGAGAGGTTGGGTGAGCAAACGCAGACCCTTTAAAGTAATACTGCGTGGTACCCATCCCATGGGTCCCAAATCTCCAGGTTCAAGGGCATCTGCCTACATCGAAAACATGCATGAGAAACCCAGAAGATGGTACACCGTGTGATTTTGAAAGGTTTCTAAAACGCACCTCATTTCTCATCTCCTTGTGCTCGGGTTCGCCATTCCAGCTACTTTACTAGCAATCTCCCTACTTGGAGAATCAGCACCTTTAACCTCCTGTTCCCTACAGGTTGCAATTTGTCCTGAGGATGAACGGGAAGAGGGGGAACCAATGAGAGACTAGATCTAGCTGTTGGGACAGGCACAGGTCACTCTATTTTCCCATCAGGAAGAAGAATTAACCACAGGCTCAGCCTGCTGCCAGGAACCAGAATAGGGCCTGAGGCAATCCCGTGCTTTTGCGGCCAGCTCTCAAAAAAGACAGTTGAAAAATGGAGCTCAGGGACACTGCAATTCACAAACCCGCAGAGTTATAAGTGATAACTCTCATCCACAGATATATTGAGGGAAGGCAACGAAGAGGATTTGAAAGCAAGGCAGAATTGCAGGAAACAGATTTCAGGAGGTAGATTCGAATCGCCTTTAAGGCACATGAAAAGCGGCAAATCATCGACAATGATGCCCTTGGCCAAAAAGGGCGTATGCGTTTTTTCCTGAATATATTCAGGAACAAACGCATACGCCCTTTTTGGCCAACCAAGCAACCTGGAAAGGCAAATCAGCGCTACAAAGAAGTCTCGCTTCCCATCGGCCAAAAGGGACATGCTGCAAAAAGTGTCAAAATCAGAAATGCAGGACAGGCCATGGAGAAATGGCAGCCTTGCTACGCTGATGGGCGGGATGTAAATTGCCAACAGCCACTCTGGAGAAGTGTACGGTGTGTCCTGAAACATCGAAAAAACACAGCTTAGGGAGCATAGGGCACGTCCACTCATGGGCGTATAAATTGGGAAAACTAAAAATGAGCAAGACACAGGCACCCCAAAGTTTGGGGCTGCTCTGTTGACAAGAACCTCCACTTCATGACACCTTAAATATCCCAGGAAAGAGAAAAATGGATAAAAAAGTTGTGGTCCTTATGTACAATGGAATATCACTCAGACATGAAATCAATGTCATAAGGCTAGTAGAAGCAAGATGAGTGGACTTAGGTACGACGATTCTAAGTGAAATAAGTCACACAGAAAAAGACACTTATCATAAGCTATCACTTACAGAGGGAATGTAAAAACCGCTACACTTGAACTGAATTACAAAACAGAACAGAGTCACACGTTTAGAAAACACACTATGGCTGCTTAACGGGAAAGGTGAGGTGGGGTGATGCATAAAACAAGGGGTTCAAATTCGCTCAGATACCGTTCCATACACCCAATATGTAATAGACAAGACCTACTCCTTGCTCAGTGAACTGGACTCAACACCCCCTATTCACCGCACAAGAATATATATGACTAGTAACAATCTTAAAACCTATGTATTGATATCTGTCTGGAAGAGAGTCAAGTGGGTGTAAATCCGCATAAACACAGCCGTGAAAAGCAGCTAAACCCCATTATAAAAATAAATTACTTTTAAAAACCCGTAAAACAAAGACAGTGAAAGAGAGAGAAATTCTTACAAAATTCGTTCAGGGGCTGAGATGCAACCTGGATTGACCATATCTAGACCCACAGCTGGATGAGACATAAGGGTGGACACTCTTGGGGCTGAGAGGTTGGGTGAGCAAACGCAGACCCTTTAAAGTAATACTGCGTGGTACCCATCCCATGGGTCCAAAATCTCCAGGTTCAAGGGCATCTTCCTACATCGAAAACATGCATGAGAAACTCAGAAGATGGTACACCGTGTGATTTTGAAAGGTTTCTAAAACACACCCCATTTCTCATCTCCTTGTGCTCGGTTTCGCCATTCCAGCTACTTTACTAGCAATCTCCCTACTTGGAGAATCAGCACCTTTAACCTCCTGTTCCCTACAGGTTGTAATTTGTCCTGAGGATGAAAGGGAAGAGGGGGAACCAATGAGAGACTAGATCTAGCTGTTGGGACAGGCACAGGTCACTCTATTTTCCCATCAGGAAGAAGAATTAACCACAGGCTCAGCCTGCTGCCAGGAACCAGAATAGGGCCTGAGGCAATCCGGTGCTTTTGCGGCCAGCTCTCAAAAAAGACAGTTGAAAAATGGAGCTCAGGGACACTGCAATTCACAAACCCGCAGAGTTATAAGTGATAACTCTCATCCACAGATATACTGAGGGAAGGCAACGAAGAGGATTTGAAAGCAAGGCAGAATTGCAGGAAACAGATTTCAGGAGGTAGATTCGAATCGCCTTTAAGGCACATGAAAAGCGGCAAAACGTCGACAATGATGCCCTTGGCCAAAAAGGGCGTATGCGTTGTTTCCTGAATATATTCAGGAAAAAACGCATACGCCCTTTTTGGCCAACCAAGCAACCTGGAAAGGCAAATCAGCGCTACAAAGAAGTCTCGCTTCCCATCGGCCAAAAGGGACATGCTGCAAAAAGTGTCAAAACCAGAAATGCAGGACAGGCCATGGAGAAATGGCAGCCTTGCTATGCTGATGGGCGGGATGTAAATTGCCAACAGCCACTCTGGAGAAGTGTACGGTGTGTCCTGAAACATCGAAAAAACACAGCTTAGGGAGCATAGGGCACGTCCACTCATGGGCGTATAAATTGGGAAAACTAAAAATGAGCAAGACACAGGCACCCCATAGTTTGGGGCTGCTCTGTTGACAAGAACCTCCACTTCATGACACCTTAAATATCCCAGGAAAGAGAAAAATGGATAAAAAAGTTGTGGTCCTTATGTACAATGGAATATCACTCAGACATGAAATCAATGTCATAAGGCTAGTAGAAGCAAGATGAGTGGACTTAGGTACGACGATTCTAAGTGAAATAAGTCACACAGAAAAAGACACTTATCATAAGCTATCACTTACAGTGGGAATGTAAAAACCGCTACACTTGAACTGAATTACAAAACAGAACAGAGTCACACGTTTAGAAAACACACTATGGCTGCTTAACGGGAAAGGTGAGGTGGGGTGATGCATAAAACAAGGGGTTCAAATTCGCTCAGATACCGTTCCATACACCCAATATGTAATACACAAGACCTACTCCTTGCTCAGTGAACTGGACTCAACACCCCGTATTCACCGCACAAGAATATATATGACTAGTAACCATCTTAAAACCTATGTATGGATATCTGTCTGGAAGAGAGTCAAGTGGGTGTAAATCCGCATAAACACAGCCGTGAAAAGCAGCTAAACCCCATTATAAAACTAAATTACTTTTAAAAACCCGTAAAACAAAGACAGTGAAAGAGAGAGAAATTCTTACAAAATTCGTTCAGGGGCTGAGATGCAACCTGGATTGACCATATCTAGACCCACAGCTGGATGAGACATAAGGGTGGACACTCTTGGGGCTGAGAGGTTGGGTGAGCAAACGCAGACCCTTTAAAGTAATACTGCGTGGTACCCATCCCATGGGTCCCAATTCTCCAGGTTCAAGGGCATCTGCCTACATCGAAAACATGCATGAGAAACCCAGAAGATGGTACACCGTGTGATTTTGAAAGGTTTCTAAAACGCACCTCATTTCTCATCTCCTTGTGCTCGGGTTCGCCATTCCAGCTACTTTACTAGCAATCTCCCTACTTGGAGAATCAGCACCTTTAACCTCCTGTTCCCTACAGGTTGCAATTTGTCCTGAGGATGAACGGGAAGAGGGGGAACCAATGAGAGACTAGATCTAGCTGTTGGGACAGGCACAGGTCACTCTATTTTCCCATCAGGAAGAAGAATTAACCACAGGCTCAGCCTGCTGCCAGGAACCAGAATAGGGCCTGAGGCAATCCCGTGCTTTTGCGGCCAGCTCTCAAAAAAGACAGTTGAAAAATGGAGCTCAGGGTCACTGCAATTCACAAACCCGCAGAGTTATAAGTGATAACTCTCATCCACAGATATATTGAGGGAAGGCAACGAAGAGGATTTGAAAGCAAGGCAGAATTGCAGGAAACAGATTTCAGGAGGTAGATTCGAATCGCCTTTAAGGCACATGAAAAGCGGCAAAACTTCGACAATGATGCCCTTGGCCAAAAAGGGTGTATGCGTTGTTTCCTGAATATATTCAGGAAAAAACGCATACGCCCTTTTTGGCCAACCAAGCAACCTGGAAAGGCAAATCAGCGCTACAAAGAAGTCTCGCTTCCCATCGGCCAAAAGGGACATGCTGCAAAAAGTGTCAAAACCAGAAATGCAGGACAGGCCATGGAGAAATGGCAGCCTTGCTACGCTGATGGGCGGGATGTAAATTGCCAACAGCCACTCTGGAGAAGTGTACGGTGTGTCCTGAAACATCGAAAAAACACAGCTTAGGGAGCATAGGGCACGTCCACGCATGGGCGTATAAATTGGGAAAACTAAAAATGAGCAAGACACAGGCACCCCAAACTTTGGGGCTGCTCTGTTGACAAGAACCTCCACTTCATGACAACTTAAATATCCCAGGAAAGAGAAAAATGGATAAAAAAGTTGTGGTCCTTATGTACAATGGAATATCACTCAGACATGAAATCAATGTCATAAGGCTAGTAGAAGCAAGATGAGTGGACTTAGGTACGACGATTCTAAGTGAAATAAGTCACACAGAAAAAGACACTTATCATAAGCTATCACTTATAGAGGGAATGTAAAAACCGCTACACTTGAACTGAATTACAAAACAGAACAGAGTCACACGTTTAGAAAACACACTATGGCTGCTTAACGGGAAAGGTGAGGTGGGGTGATGCATAAAACAAGGGGTTCAAATTCGCTCAGATACCGTTCCATACACCCAATATGTAATAGACAAGACCTACTCCTTGCTCAGTGAACTGGACTCAACACCCCCTATTCACCGCACAAGAATATATATGACTAGTAACAATCTTAAAACCTATGTATTGATATCTGTCTGGAAGAGAGTCAAGTGGGTGTAAATCCGCATAAACACAGCCGTGAAAAGCAGCTAAACCCCATTATAAAAATAAATTACTTTTAAAAACCCGTAAAACGAAGACAGTGAAAGAGAGAGAAATTCTTACAAAATTCGTTCAGGGGCTGAGATGCAACCTGGATTGACCATATCTAGACCCACAGCTGGATGAGACATAAGGGTGGACACTCTTGGGGCAGAGAGGTTGGGTGAGCAAACGCAGACCCTTTAAAGTAATACTGCGTGGTACCCATCCCATGGGTCCCAAATCTCCAGGTTCAAGGGCATCTGCCTACATCGAAAACATGCATGAGAAACCCAGAAGATGGTACACCGTGTGATTTTGAAAGGTTTCTAAAACGCACCTCATTTCTCATCTCCTTGTGCTCGGGTTCGCCATTCCAGCTACTTTACTAGCAATCTCCCTACTTGGAGAATCAGCACCTTTAACCTCCTGTTCCCTACAGGTTGCAATTTGTCCTGAGGATGAACGGGAAGAGGGGGAACCAATGAGAGACTAGATCTAGCTGTTGGGACAGGCACAGGTCACTCTATTTTCCCATCAGGAAGAAGAATTAACCACAGGCTCAGCCTGCTGCCAGGAACCAGAATAGGGCCTGAGGCAATCCCGTGCTTTTGCGGCCAGCTCTCAAAAAAGACAGTTGAAAAATGGAGCTCAGGGACACTGCAATTCACAAACCCGCAGAGTTATAAGTGATAACTCTCATCCACAGATATATTGAGGGAAGGCAACGAAGAGGATTTGAAAGCAAGGCAGAATTGCAGGAAACAGATTTCAGGAGGTAGATTCGAATCGCTTTAAGGCACATGAAAAGCGGCAAATCGTCGACAATGATGCCCTTGGCCAAAAAGGGCGTATGCGTTTTTTCCTGAATATATTCAGGAAAAAACGCATACGCCCTTTTTGGCCAACCAAGCAACCTGGAAAGGCAAATCAGCGCTACAAAGAAGTCTCGCTTCCCATCGGCCAAAAGGGACATGCTGCAAAAAGTGTCAAAATCAGAAATGCAGGACAGGCCATGGAGAAATGGCAGCCTTGCTACGCTGATGGGCGGGATGTAAATTGCCAACAGCCACTCTGGAGAAGTGTACGGTGTGTCCTGAAACATCGAAAAAACACAGCTTAGGGAGCATAGGGCACGTCCACTCATGGGCGTATAAATTGGGAAAACTAAAAATGAGCAAGACACAGGCACCCCAAAGTTTGGGGCTGCTCTGTTGACAAGAACCTCCACTTCATGACACCTTAAATATCCCAGGAAAGAGAAAAATGGATAAAAAAGTTGTGGTCCTTATGTACAATGGAATATCACTCAGACATGAAATCAATGTCATAAGGCTAGTAGAAGCAAGATGAGTGGACTTAGGTACGACGATTCTAAGTGAAATAAGTCACACAGAAAAAGACACTTATCATAAGCTATCACTTACAGAGGGAATGTAAAAACCGCTACACTTGAACTGAATTACAAAACAGAACAGAGTCACACGTTTAGAAAACACACTATGGCTGCTTAACGGGAAAGGTGAGGTGGGGTGATGCATAAAACAAGGGGTTCAAATTCGCTCAGATACCGTTCCATACACCCAATATGTAATAGACAAGACCTACTCCTTGCTCAGTGAACTGGACTCAACACCCCCTATTCACCGCACAAGAATATATATGACTAGTAACAATCTTAAAACCTATGTATTGATATCTGTCTGGAAGAGAGTCAAGTGGGTGTAAATCCGCATAAACACAGCCGTGAAAAGCAGCTAAACCCCATTATAAAAATAAATTACTTTTAAAAACCCGTAAAACAAAGACAGTGAAAGAGAGAGAAATTCTTACAAAATTCGTTCAGGGGCTGAGATGCAACCTGGATTGACCATATCTAGACCCACAGCTGGATGAGACATAAGGGTGGACACTCTTGGGGCTGAGAGGTTGGGTGAGCAAACGCAGACCCTTTAAAGTAATACTGCGTGGTACCCATCCCATGGGTCCAAAATCTCCAGGTTCAAGGGCATCTTCCTACATCGAAAACATGCATGAGAAACTCAGAAGATGGTACACCGTGTGATTTTGAAAGGTTTCTAAAACACACCCCATTTCTCATCTCCTTGTGCTCGGGTTCGCCATTCCAGCTACTTTACTAGCAATCTCCCTACTTGGAGAATCAGCACCTTTAACCTCCTGTTCCCTACAGGTTGTAATTTGTCCTGAGGATGAAAGGGAAGAGGGGGAAACAATGAGAGACTAGATCTAGCTGTTGGGACAGGCACAGGTCACTCTATTTTCCCATCAGGAAGAAGAATTAACCACAGGCTCAGCCTGCTGCCAGGAACCAGAATAGGGCCTGAGGCAATCCGGTGCTTTTGCGGCCAGCTCTCAAAAAAGACAGTTGAAAAATGGAGCTCAGGGACACTGCAATTCACAAACCCGCAGAGTTATAAGTGATAACTCTCATCCACAGATATACTGAGGGAAGGCAACGAAGAGGATTTGAAAGCAAGGCAGAATTGCAGGAAACAGATTTCAGGAGGTAGATTCGAATCGCCTTTAAGGCACATGAAAAGCGGCAAAACGTCGACAATGATGCCCTTGGCCAAAAAGGGCGTATGCGTTGTTTCCTGAATATATTCAGGAAAAAACGCATACGCCCTTTTTGGCCAACCAAGCAACCTGGAAAGGCAAATCAGCGCTACAAAGAAGTCTCGCTTCCCATCGGCCAAAAGGGACATGCTGCAAAAAGTGTCAAAACCAGAAATGCAGGACAGGCCATGGAGAAATGGCAGCCTTGCTATGCTGATGGGCGGGATGTAAATTGCCAACAGCCACTCTGGAGAAGTGTACGGTGTGTCCTGAAACATCGAAAAAACACAGCTTAGGGAGCATAGGGCACGTCCACTCATGGGCGTATAAATTGGGAAAACTAAAAATGAGCAAGACACAGGCACCCCATAGTTTGGGGCTGCTCTGTTGACAAGAACCTCCACTTCATGACACCTTAAATATCCCAGGAAAGAGAAAAATGGATAAAAAAGTTGTGGTCCTTATGTACAATGGAATATCACTCAGACATGAAATCAATGTCATAAGGCTAGTAGAAGCAAGATGAGTGGACTTAGGTATGACGATTCTAAGTGAAATAAGTCACACAGAAAAAGACACTTATCATAAGCTATCACTTATAGAGGGAATGTAAAAACCGCTACACTTGAACTGAATTACAAAACAGAACAGAGTCACACGTTTAGAAAACACACTATGGCTGCTTAACGGGAAAGGTGAGGTGGGGTGATGCATAAAACAAGGGTTTCAAATTCGCTCAGATACCGTTCCATACACCCAATATGTAATACACAAGACCTACTCCTTGCTCAGTGAACTGGACTCAACACCCCCTATTCACCGCACAAGAATATATATGACTAGTAACAATCTTAAAACCTATGTATTGATATCTGTCTGGAAGTGAGTCAAGTGGGTGTAAATCCGCATAAACACAGCCGTGAAAAGCAGCTAAACCCCATTATAAAAATAAATTACTTTTAAAAACCCGTAACACAAAGACAGTGAAAGAGAGAGAAATTCTTACAAAATTCGTTCAGGGGCTGAGATGCAACCTGGATTGACCATATCTAGACCCACAGCTGGATGAGACATAAGGGTGGACACTCTTGGGGCTGAGAGTTTGGGTGAGCAAACGCAGACCCTTTAAAGTAATACTGCGTGGTACCCATCCCATGGGTCCCAAATCTCCAGGTTCAAGGGCATCTTCCTACATCGAAAACATGCATGAGAAACTCAGAAGATGGTACACCGTGTGATTTTGAAAGGTTTCTAAAACACACCCCATTTCTCATCTCCTTGTGCTCGGGTTCCCCTTTCCAGCTACTTTACTAGAAATCAACTTACTTGGAGAATCAGCACCTTTAACCTCCTGTTCCCTACGGGTTGCAATTTGTCCTGAGGATGAACGGGAAGAGGGGCAACCAATGAGAGACTAGATCTAGCTGTTGGGACAGGCACAGGTCACTCTATTTTCCCATCAGGAAGAAGAATTAACCACAGGCTCAGCCTGCTGCCAAGAACCAGAATAGGGCCTGAGGCAATCCCGTGCTTTTGCGGCCAGCTCTCAAAAAAGACAGTTGAAAAATGGAGCTCAGGGACACTGCAATTCACAAACCCGCAGAGTTATAAGTGATAACTCTCATCCACAGATATATTGAGGGAAGGCAACGAAGAGGATTTGAAAGCAAGGCAGAATTGCAGGAAACAGATTTCAGAAGGTAGATTCGAATCGCCTTTAAGGCACATGAAAAGCGGCAAAATGTCGACAATGATGCCCTTGGCCAAAAAGGGCGTATGCGTTTTTTCCTGAATATATTCAGGAAAAAACGCATACGCCCTTTTTGGCCAACCAAGCAACCTGGAAAGGCAAATCAGTGCTACAAAGAAGTCTCGCTTCCCATCGGTCAAAAGGGCCATGCTGCAAAAAGTGTCAAAACCAGAAATGCAGGACAGGCCATGGAGAAATGGCAGCCTTGCTACGCTGATGGGCGAAATGTAAGTTGCCAACAGCCACTCTGGAGAACTGTACGGTGTGTCCTGAAACATCGAAAAAACACAGCTTAGGGAGCATAGGGAACGTCCACTCATGGGCGTATAAATTGGGAAAACTAAAAATCAGCAAGACACAGGCACCCCAAAGTTTAGGGCAGCTCTGTTGACAAGAACCTCCACTTCATGACACCTTAAATATCCCAGGAAAGAGAAAAATGGATAAAGAAGTTGTGGTCCTTATGTACAATGGAATATCACTCAGACATGAAATCAATGTCATAAGGCTAGTAGAAGCAAGATGAGTGGACTTAGGTACGACGATTCTAAGTGAAATAAGTCACGCAGAAAAAGACACTTATCATAAGCTATCACTTATAGAGGGAATGTATAAACCGCTACACTTGAACTGAATTACAAAACAGAACAGAGTCACACGTTTAGAAAACACACTATGGCTGCTTAACGGGAAAGGTGAGGTGGGGTGATGCATAAAACAAGGGTTTCAAATTCGCTCAGATACCGTTCCATACACCCAATATGTAATAGACAAGACCTACTCCTTGCTAAGTGAACTGGACTCAACACCCCCTATTCACCGCACAAGAATATATGTGACTAGTAAGAATCTTAAAACCTATGTATTGATATATGTCTGGAAGTGAGTCAAGTGGGTGTAAAGCCGCATAAACACAGCCGTGAAAAGCAGCTAAACCCCATTATAAAACTAAATTACTTTTAAAAACCCGTAAAACAAAGACAGTGAAAGAGAGAGAAATTCTTACAAAATTCGTTCAGAGGCTGTGATGCAACCTGGATTGACCATATCTACACGCACAGCTGGATGAGACATAAGGGTGGACACTCTTGGGGCTGAAAGGTTGGGTTAGGTTGGGTGAGCAAACGCAGACCCTTTAAAGTAATACTGCGTGGTACCCATCGAATGGGTCCCAAGTCTCCAGGTTCAAGGGCATCTTCCTACATCGAAAACATGCATGAGAAACTCAGAAGATGGTACACCTTGTGATTTTGAAAGGTTTCTAAAACACACCCCATTTCTCATCTCCTTGTGCTCGGGTTCGCCTTTCCAGCTACTTTACTAGCAATCAACTTACTTGGAGAATCAGCACCTTTAACCTCCTTTCCCTACAGGTTGCAATTTGTCCTGAGGATGAACGGGAAGAGGGGGAACCAATGAGAGACTAGATCTAGCTGTTGGGACAGGCACAGGTCACTCTATTTTCCCATCAGGAAGAAGAATTAACCACAGGCTCAGCCTGCTGCCAGGAACCAGAATAGGGCCTGAGGCAATCCCGTGCTTTTGCGGCCAGCTCTCAAAAAAGACAGTTGAAAAATGGAGCTCAGGGACACTGCAATTCACAAACCCGCAGAGTTATAAGTGATAACTCTCATCCACAGATATATTGAGGGAAGGCAACGAAGAGGATTTGAAAGCAAGGCAGAATTGCAGGAAACAGATTTCAGGAGGTAGATTCGAATCGCCTTTAAGGCACATGAAAAGCGGCAAAACGTCGACAATGATGCCCTTGGCCAAAAAGGGCGTATGCGTTTTTTCCTGAATATATTCAGGAAAAAACGCATACGCCCTTTTTGGCCAACCAAGCAACCTGGAAAGGCAACTCAGCGCTACAAAGAAGTCTCGCTTCCCATCGGCCAAAAGGGACATGCTGCAAAAAGTGTCAAAATCAGAAATGCAGGACAGGTCATGGAGAAATGGCAGCCTTGCTACGCTGATGGGCGGGATGTAAATTGCCAACAGCCACTCTGGAGAACTGTACGGTGTGTCCTGAAACATCGAAAAAACACAGCTTAGGGAGCATAGGGAACGTCCACTCATGGGCGTATAAATTGGGAAAACTAAAAATCAGCAAGACACAGGCACCCCAAAGTTTGGGGCTGCTCTGTTGACAAGAACCTCCACTTCATGACACCTTAAATATCCCAGGAAAGAGAAAAATGGATAAAGAAGTTGTGGTCCTTATGTACAATGGAATATCACTCAGACATGAAATCAATGTCATAAGGCTAGTAGAAGCAAGATGAGTGGACTTAGGTACGACGATTCTAAGTGAAATAAGTCACGCAGAAAAAGACACTTATCATAAGCTATCACTTATAGAGGGAATGTATAAACCGCTACACTTGAACTGAATTACAAAACAGAACAGAGTCACACGTTTAGAAAACACACTATGGCTGCTTAACGGGAAAGGTGAGGTGGGGTGATGCATAAAACAAGGGTTTCAAATTCGCTCAGAGACCGTTCCATACACCCAATATGTAATAGACAAGACCTACACCTTGCTAAGTGAACTGGACTCAACACCCCCTATTCACCGCACAAGAATATATGTGACTAGTAAGAATCTTAAAACCTATGTATTGATATATGTCTGGAAGTGAGTCAAGTGGGTGTAAAGCCGCATAAACACAGCCGTGAAAAGCAGCTAAACCCCATTATAAAACTAAATTACTTTTAAAAACCCGTAAAACAAAGACAGTGAAAGAGAGAGAAATTCTTACAAAATTCGTTCAGAGGCTGTGATGCAACCTGGATTGACCATATCTACACGCACAGCTGGATGAGACATAAGGGTGGACACTCTTGGGGCTGAAAGGTTGGGTTAGGTTGGGTGAGCAAACGCAGACCCTTTAAAGTAATACAGCGTGGTACCCATCGAATGGGTCCCAAGTCTCCAGGTTCAAGGGCATCTTCCTACATCGAAAACATGCATGAGAAACTCAGAAGATGGTACACCTTGTGATTTTGAAAGGTTTCTAAAACACACCCCATTTCTCATCTCCTTGTGCTCGGGTTCGCCTTTCCAGCTACTTTATTAGCAATCAACTTACTTGGAGAATCAGCACCTTTAACCTCCTTTCCCTACAGGTTGCAATTTGTCCTGAGGATGAACGGGAAGAGGGGCAACCAATGAGAGACTAGATCTAGCTGTTGGGACAGGCACAGGTCACTCTATTTTCCCATCAGGAAGAAGAATTAACCACAGGCTCAGCCTGCCGCCCAGAAGCACAATAGGGCCTGAGGCAATCCCGCGCTTTTGCGGCCAGCTCTCAAAAAAGCGAGTTGAAAAATGGAGCTCAGGGACACTGCAATTCACAAACCCGCAGAGTTATAAATGATAACTCTCATCCACAGATATATTGAGGGAAGGCAACGAAGAGGATTTGAAAGCAAGGCAGAATTGCAGGAAACACATTTCAGGAGGTAGATACGAATCGCCTTTAAGGCACATGAAAAGCGGCAAAACGTCGACAATGATGCCCTTGGCCATAAAGGGCGTATGCGTTTTTTCCTGAATATATTCAGGAAAAAACGCATACGCCCTTTTTGGCCAACCAAGCAACCTGGAAAGGCAAATCAGCGCTACAAAGAAGTCTCGCTTCCCATCGGTCAAAAGGGCCATGCTGCAAAAAGTGTCAAAACCAGAAATGCAGGACAGGCCATGGAGAAATGGCAGCCTTGCTACGCTGATGAGCGGGATGTAAGTTGCCAACAGCCACTCTGGAGAAGTGTACGGTGTGTCCTGAAACATCGAAAAAACACAGCTTAGGGAGCATAGGGCACGTCCACTCATGGGCGTATAAATTGGGAAAACTAAAAATCAGCAAGACACAGGCACCCCAAAGTTTAGGGCTGCTCTGTTGACAAGAACCTCCACTTCATGACACCTTAAATATCCCAGGAAAGAGAAAAATGGATAAAGAAGTTGTGGTCCTTATGTACAATGCAATATCACTCAGACATGAAATCAATGTCATAAGGCTAGTAGAAGCAAGATGAGTGGACTTAGGTACGACGATTCTAAGTGAAATAAGTCACACAGAAAAAGACACTTATCATAAGCTATCACTTATAGAGGGAATGTAAAAACCGCTACACTTGAACTGAATTACAGAACAGAAGAGAATCACACGTTTAGAAAACACACTATGGCTGCTTAACGGGAAAGGTGAGGTGGGGTGATGCATAAAACAAGGGGTTCAAATTCGCTCAGATACCGTTCCATACACCCAATATGTAATAGACAAGACCTACTCCTTGCTCAGTGAACTGGACACAACACGCCCTATTCACCGCACAATAATATATGTGACTAGTAACAATCTTAAAACCTATGTATTGATATCTGTCTGGAAGTGAGTCAAGTGGGTGTAAAGCTGCATAAACACAGCCGTGAAAAGCAGCTAAACCCCATTATAAAACTAAATTACTTTTAAAAACCCGTAAAACAAAGACAGTGAAAGAGAGAGAAATTCTTACAAAATTCGTTCAGAGGCTGTGATGCAACCTGGATTGACCATATCTACACGCACAGCTGGATGAGACATAAGGGTGGACACTCTTGGGGCTGAAAGGTTGGGTTAGGTTGGGTGAGCAAACGCAGACCCTTTAAAGTAATACTGCGTGGTACCCATCGAATGGGTCCCAAGTCTCCAGGTTCAAGGGCATCTTCCTACATCGAAAACATGCATGAGAAACTCAGAAGATGGTACACCTTGTGATTTTGAAAGGTTTCTAAAACACACCCCATTTCTCATCTCCTTGTGCTCGGGTTCGCCTTTCCAGCTACTTTACTAGCAATCAACTTACTTGGAGAATCAGCACCTTTAACCTCCTTTCCCTACAGGTTGCAATTTGTCCTGAGGATGAACGGGAAGAGGGGGAACCAATGAGAGACTAGATCTAGCTGTTGGGACAGGCACAGGTCACTCTATTTTCCCATCAGGAAGAAGAATTAACCACAGGCTCAGCCTGCTGCCAGGAACCAGAATAGGGCCTGAGGCAATCCCGTGCTTTTGCGGCCAGCTCTCAAAAAAGACAGTTGAAAAATGGAGCTCAGGGACACTGCAATTCACAAACCCGCAGAGTTATAAGTGATAACTCTCATCCACAGATATATTGAGGGAAGGCAACGAAGAGGATTTGAAAGCAAGGCAGAATTGCAGGAAACAGATTTCAGGAGGTAGATTCGAATCGCCTTTAAGGCACATGAAAAGCGGCAAAACGTCGACAATGATGCCCTTGGCCAAAAAGGGCGTATGCGTTTTTTCCTGAATATATTCAGGAAAAAACGCATACGCCCTTTTTGGCCAACCAAGCAACCTGGAAAGGCAACTCAGCGCTACAAAGAAGTCTCGCTTCCCATCGGCCAAAAGGGACATGCTGCAAAAAGTGTCAAAATCAGAAATGCAGGACAGGTCATGGAGAAATGGCAGCCTTGCTACGCTGATGGGCGGGATGTAAATTGCCAACAGCCACTCTGGAGAACTGTACGGTGTGTCCTGAAACATCGAAAAAACACAGCTTAGGGAGCATAGGGAACGTCCACTCATGGGCGTATAAATTGGGAAAACTAAAAATCAGCAAGACACAGGCACCCCAAAGTTTGGGGCTGCTCTGTTGACAAGAACCTCCACTTCATGACACCTTAAATATCCCAGGAAAGAGAAAAATGGATAAAGAAGTTGTGGTCCTTATGTACAATGGAATATCACTCAGACATGAAATCAATGTCATAAGGCTAGTAGAAGCAAGATGAGTGGACTTAGGTACGACGATTCTAAGTGAAATAAGTCACGCAGAAAAAGACACTTATCATAAGCTATCACTTATAGAGGGAATGTATAAACCGCTACACTTGAACTGAATTACAAAACAGAACAGAGTCACACGTTTAGAAAACACACTATGGCTGCTTAACGGGAAAGGTGAGGTGGGGTGATGCATAAAACAAGGGTTTCAAATTCGCTCAGAGACCGTTCCATACACCCAATATGTAATAGACAAGACCTACACCTTGCTAAGTGAACTGGACTCAACACCCCCTATTCACCGCACAAGAATATATGTGACTAGTAAGAATCTTAAAACCTATGTATTGATATATGTCTGGAAGTGAGTCAAGTGGGTGTAAAGCCGCATAAACACAGCCGTGAAAAGCAGCTAAACCCCATTATAAAACTAAATTACTTTTAAAAACCCGTAAAACAAAGACAGTGAAAGAGAGAGAAATTCTTACAAAATTCGTTCAGAGGCTGTGATGCAACCTGGATTGACCATATCTACACGCACAGCTGGATGAGACATAAGGGTGGACACTCTTGGGGCTGAAAGGTTGGGTTAGGTTGGGTGAGCAAACGCAGACCCTTTAAAGTAATACAGCGTGGTACCCATCGAATGGGTCCCAAGTCTCCAGGTTCAAGGGCATCTTCCTACATCGAAAACATGCATGAGAAACTCAGAAGATGGTACACCTTGTGATTTTGAAAGGTTTCTAAAACACACCCCATTTCTCATCTCCTTGTGCTCGGGTTCGCCTTTCCAGCTACTTTATTAGCAATCAACTTACTTGGAGAATCAGCACCTTTAACCTCCTTTCCCTACAGGTTGCAATTTGTCCTGAGGATGAACGGGAAGAGGGGCAACCAATGAGAGACTAGATCTAGCTGTTGGGACAGGCACAGGTCACTCTATTTTCCCATCAGGAAGAAGAATTAACCACAGGCTCAGCCTGCCGCCCAGAAGCACAATAGGGCCTGAGGCAATCCCGCGCTTTTGCGGCCAGCTCTCAAAAAAGCGAGTTGAAAAATGGAGCTCAGGGACACTGCAATTCACAAACCCGCAGAGTTATAAATGATAACTCTCATCCACAGATATATTGAGGGAAGGCAACGAAGAGGATTTGAAAGCAAGGCAGAATTGCAGGAAACACATTTCAGGAGGTAGATACGAATCGCCTTTAAGGCACATGAAAAGCGGCAAAACGTCGACAATGATGCCCTTGGCCATAAAGGGCGTATGCGTTTTTTCCTGAATATATTCAGGAAAAAACGCATACGCCCTTTTTGGCCAACCAAGCAACCTGGAAAGGCAAATCAGCGCTACAAAGAAGTCTCGCTTCCCATCGGTCAAAAGGGCCATGCTGCAAAAAGTGTCAAAACCAGAAATGCAGGACAGGCCATGGAGAAATGGCAGCCTTGCTACGCTGATGAGCGGGATGTAAGTTGCCAACAGCCACTCTGGAGAAGTGTACGGTGTGTCCTGAAACATCGAAAAAACACAGCTTAGGGAGCATAGGGCACGTCCACTCATGGGCGTATAAATTGGGAAAACTAAAAATCAGCAAGACACAGGCACCCCAAAGTTTAGGGCTGCTCTGTTGACAAGAACCTCCACTTCATGACACCTTAAATATCCCAGGAAAGAGAAAAATGGATAAAGAAGTTGTGGTCCTTATGTACAATGCAATATCACTCAGACATGAAATCAATGTCATAAGGCTAGTAGAAGCAAGATGAGTGGACTTAGGTACGACGATTCTAAGTGAAATAAGTCACACAGAAAAAGACACTTATCATAAGCTATCACTTATAGAGGGAATGTAAAAACCGCTACACTTGAACTGAATTACAGAACAGAAGAGAATCACACGTTTAGAAAACACACTATGGCTGCTTAACGGGAAAGGTGAGGTGGGGTGATGCATAAAACAAGGGGTTCAAATTCGCTCAGATACCGTTCCATACACCCAATATGTAATAGACAAGACCTACTCCTTGCTCAGTGAACTGGACACAACACGCCCTATTCACCGCACAATAATATATGTGACTAGTAACAATCTTAAAACCTATGTATTGATATCTGTCTGGAAGTGAGTCAAGTGGGTGTAAATCCGCATAAACACAGCCGTGAAAAGCAGCTAAACCCCATTATAAAAATAAATTACTTTTAAAAACCCGTAAAACAAAGACAGTGAAAGAGAGAGAAATTCTTACAAAATTCGTTCAGAGGCTGTGATGCAACCTGGATTGACCATATCTACACGCACAGCTGGATGAGACATAAGGGTGGACACTCTTGGGGCTGAAAGGTTGTGTTAGGATGGGTGAGCAAACGCAGACCCTTTAAAGTAATACTGTGTGGTACACATCCCATGGGTCCCAAGTCTCCAGGATCAAGGGCATCTTCCTACATCGAAAACATGCATGAGAAACCCAGAAGATGGTACACCGTGTGATTTTGAAAGGTTTCTAAAACGCACCTCATTTCTCATTTCCTTGTGCTCGGGTTCGCCATTCCAGCTACTTTACTAGCAATCTCCCTAATTGGAGAATCAGCACCTTTAACCTCCTGTTCCCTACAGGTTGCAATTTGTCCTGAGGATGAACGGGAAGAGGGGGAACCAATGAGAGACTAGATCTAGCTGTTGGGACAGGCACAGGTCACTCTATTTTCCCATCAGGAAGAAGAATTAACCACAGGCTCAGCCTGCTGCCAGGAACCAGAATAGGGCCTGAGGCAATCCCGAGCTTTTGCGGCCAGCTCTCAAAAAAGACAGTTGAAAAATGGAGCTCAGGGACACTGCAATTCACAAACCCGCAGAGTTATAAGTGATAACTCTCATCCACAGATATATTGAGGGAAGGCAACGAAGAGGATTTGAAAGCAAGGCAGAATTGCAGGAAACAGATTTCAGGAGGTAGATTCGAATCGCCTTTAAGGCACATGAAAATCGGCAAAACGTCGACAATGATGCCCTTGGCCAAAAAGGGCGTATGCGTTGTTTCCTGAATATATTCAGGAAAAAACGCATACGCCCTTTTTGGCCAACCGAGCAACCTGGAAAGGCAAATCAGCGCTACAAAGAAGTCTCGCTTCCCATCGGCCAAAAGGGACATGCTGCAAAAAGTGTCAAAACCAGAAATGCAGGACAGGCCATGGAGAAATGGCAGCCTTGCTACGCTGATGGGCGGGATGTAAATTGCCAACAGCCACTCTGGAGAAGTGTACGGTGTGTCCTGAAACATCGAAAAAACACAGCTTAGGGAGCATAGGGCACGTCCACTCATGGGCGTATAAATTGGGAAAACTAAAAATCATCAAGACACAGGCACCCCAAAGTTTGGGGCTGCTCTGTTGACAAGAACCTCCACTTCATGACACCTTAAATATCCCAGGAAAGAGAAAAATGGATAAAGAAGTTGTGGTCCTTATGTACAATGGAATATCACTCAGACATGAAATCAATGTCATAAGGCTAGTAGAAGCAAGATGAGTGGACTTAGGTACGACGATTCTAAGTGAAATAAGTCACACAGAAAAAGACACTTATCATAAGCAATCACTTATAGAGGGAATGTAAAAACCGCTACACTTGAACTGAATTACAAAACAGAACAGAGTCACACGTTTAGAAAACACACTATGGCTGCTTAACGGGAAAGGTGAGGTGGGGAGATGCATAAAACAAGGGGTTCAAATTCGCTCAGATACCGTTCCATACACCCAATATGTAATACACAAGACCTACTCCTTGCTCAGTGAACTGGACTCAACACCCCCTATTCACCGCACAAGAATATATATGACTAGTAACAATCTTAAAACCTATGTATTGATATCTGTCTGGAAGTGAGTCAAGTGGGTGTAAATCCGCATAAACACAGCCGTGAAAAGCAGCTAAACCCCATTATAAAAATAAATTACTTTTAAAAACCCGTAAAACAAAGACAGTGAAAGAGAGAGAAATTCTTACAAAATTCGTTCAGGGGCTGAGATGCAACCTGGATTGACCATATCTGGCCCACAGCTGGATGAGACATAAGGGTGGACACTCTTGGGGCTGAGAGGTTGGGTGAGCAAACGCAGACCCTTTAAAGTAATACTGCGTGGTACCCATCCCATGGGTCCCAAATCTCCAGGTTCAAGGGCATCTTCCTACATCGAAAACATGCATGAGAAACACAGAAGATGGTACACCGTGTGATTTTGAAAGGTTTCTAAAACACACCCCATTTCTCATCTCCTTGTGCTCGGGTTCGCCATTCCAGCTACTTTACTAGCAATCAACTTACTTGGAGAATCAGCACCTTTAACCTCCTGTTCCCTACAGGTTGCAATTTGTCCTGAGGATGAACGGGAAGAGGGGCAACCAATGAGAGAGTAGATCTAGGTGTTGGGACAGGCACAGGTCACTCTATTTTCCCATCAGGAAGAAGAATTAACCACAGGCTCAGCCTGCCGCCCAGAAGCAGAATAGGGCCTGAGGCAATCCCGCGCTTTTGCGGCCAGCTCCCAAAAAAGCGAGTTGAAAAATGGAGCTCAGGGACACTGCAATTTACAAACCCGCAGAGTTATAAATGATAACTCTCATCCACAGATATATTGAGGGAAGGCAACGAAGAGGATTTGAAAGCAAGGCAGAATTGCAGGAAACAGATTTCAGGAGGTAGATTCGAATCACCTGTAAAGCACATGAAAAGCGGCAAAACGTCGACAATGATGCCCTTGGCCAAAAAGGGCGTATGCGTTTTTTCCTGAATATATTCAGGAAAAAACGCATACGCCCTGTTTGGCCAACCAAGAAACCTGGAAAGGCAAATCAGCGCTACAAAGAAGTCTCGCTTCCCATCGGTCAAAAGGGCCATGCTGCAAAAAGTGTCAAAACCAGAAATGCAGGACAGGCCATGGAGAAATGGCAGCCTTGCTACGCTGATGGGCGGGATGTAAGTTGCCAACAGCCACTCTGGAGAACTGTACGGTGTGTCCTGAAACATCGAAAAAACACAGCTTAGGGAGCATAGGGCACGTCCACTCATGGGCGTATAAATTGGGAAAACTAAAAATCAGCAAGACACAGGCACCCCAAAGTTTAGGGCTGCTCTGTTGACAAGAACCTCCACTTCATGACACCTTAAATATCCCAGGAAAGAGAAAAATGGATAAAGAAGTTGTGGTCCTTATGTACAATGGAATATCACTCAGACATGAAATCAATGTCATAAGGCTAGTAGAAGCAAGATGAGTGGATTTAGGTACGACGATTCTAAATGAAATAAGTCACGCAGAAAAAGACACTTATCATAAGCTATCACTTATAGAGGGAATGTATAAACCGCTACACTTGAACTGAATTACAAAACAGAACAGAGTCACACGTTTAGAAAACACACTATGGCTGCTTAACGGGAAAGGTGAGGTGGGGTGATGCATAAAACAAGGGTTTCAAATTCGCTCAGATACCGTTCCATACACCCAATATGTAATAGACAAGACCTACTCCTTGCTAAGTGAACTGGACTCAACACCCCCTATTCACCGCACAAGAATATATGTGACTAGTAAGAATCTTAAAACCTATGTATTGATATATGTCTGGAAGTGAGTCAAGTGGGTGTAAAGCCGCATAAACACAGCCGTGAAAAGCAGCTAAACCCCATTATAAAACTAAATTACTTTTAAAAACCCGTAAAACAAAGACAGTGAAAGAGAGAGAAATTCTTACAAAATTCGTTCAGAGGCTGTGATGCAACCTGGATTGACCATATCTACACGCACAGCTGGATGAGACATAAGGGTGGACACTCTTGGGGCTGATAGGTTGGGTTAGGTTGGGTGAGCAAATGCAGACCCTTTAAAGTAATACTGCGTGGTACCCATCGAATGGGTCCCAAGTCTCCAGGTTCAAGGGCATCTTCCTACATCGAAAACATGCATGAGAAACTCAGAAGATGGTACACCGTGTGATTTTGAAAGGTTTCTAAAACACACCCCATTTCTCATTTCCTTGTGCTCGGGTTCGCCTTTCCAGCTACTTTACTAGCAATCAACTTACTTGGAGAATCAGCACCTTTAACCTCCTTTCCCTACAGGTTGCAATTTGTCCTGAGGATGAACGGGAAGAGGGGCAACCAATGAGAGACTAGATCTAGCTGTTGGGACAGGCACAGGTCACTCTATTTTCCCATCAGGAAGAAGAATTAACCACAGGCTCAGCCTGCCGCCCAGAAGCACAATAGGGCCTGAGGCAATCCCGTGCTTTTGCGGCCAGCTCTCAAAAAAGCGAGTTGAAAAATGGAGCTCAGGGACACTGCAATTCACAAACCCGCAGAGTTATAAATGATAACTCTCATCCACAGATATATTGAGGGAAGGCAACGAAGAGGATTTGAAAGCAAGGCAGAATTGCAGGAAACAGATTTCAGGAGGTAGATTCGAATCGCCTTTAAGGCACATGAAAAGCGGCAAAACGTCGACAATGATGCCCTTGGCCAAAAAAGGCGTATGCGTTTTTTCCTGAATATATTCAGGAAAAAACGCATACGCCCTTTTTGGCCAACCAAGCAACCTGGAAAGACAAATCAGCGCTACAAAGAAGTCTCGCTTCCCATCGGTCAAAAGGGCCATGCTGCAAAAAGTGTCAAAACCAGAAATGCAGGACAGGCCATGGAGAAATGGCAGCCTTGCTACGCTGATGGGCTGGATGTTAATTGCCAACAGCCACTCTGGAGAAGTGTATGGTGTGTCCTGAAACATCGAAAAAACACAGCTTAGGGAGCATAGGGCACGTCCACTCATGGGCGTATAAATTGGGAAAACTAAAAATGAGCAAGACACAGGCACCCCATAGTTTGGGGCTGCTCTGTTGACAAGAACCTCCACTTCATGACACCTTAAATATCCCAGGAAAGAGAAAAATGGATAAAAAAGTTGTGGTCCTTATGTACAATGGAATATCACTCAGACATGAAATCAATGTCATAAGGCTAGTAGAAGCAAGATGAGTGGACTTAGGTACGACGATTCTAAGTGAAATAAGTCACACAGAAAAAGACACTTATCATAAGCTATCACTTACAGTGGGAATGTAAAAACCGCTACACTTGAACTGAATTACAAAACAGAACAGAGTCACACGTTTAGAAAACACACTATGGCTGCTTAACGGGAAAGGTGAGGTGGGGTGATGCATAAAACAAGGGGTTCAAATTCGCTCAGATACCGTTCCATACACCCAATATGTAATACACAAGACCTACTCCTTGCTCAGTGAACTGGACTCAACACCCCGTATTCACCGCACAAGAATATATATGACTAGTAACCATCTTAAAACCTATGTATGGATATCTGTCTGGAAGAGAGTCAAGTGGGTGTAAATCCGCATAAACACAGCCATGAAAAGCAGCTAAACCCCATTATAAAACTAAATTACTTTTAAAAACCCGTAAAACAAAGACAGTGAAAGAGAGAGAAATTCTTACAAAATTCGTTCAGGGGCTGAGATGCAACCTGGATTGACCATATCTAGACCCACAGCTGGATGAGACATAAGGGTGGACACTCTTGGGGCTGAGAGGTTGGGTGAGCAAACGCAGACCCTTTAAAGTAATACTGCGTGGTACCCATCCCATGGGTCCCAATTCTCCAGGTTCAAGGGCATCTGCCTACATCGAAAACATGCATGAGAAACCCAGAAGATGGTACACCGTGTGATTTTGAAAGGTTTCTAAAACGCACCTCATTTCTCATCTCCTTGTGCTCGGGTTCGCCATTCCAGCTACTTTACTAGCAATCTCCCTACTTGGAGAATCAGCACCTTTAACCTCCTGTTCCCTACAGGTTGCAATTTGTCCTGAGGATGAACGGGAAGAGGGGGAACCAATGAGAGACTAGATCTAGCTGTTGGGACAGGCACAGGTCACTCTATTTTCCCATCAGGAAGAAGAATTAACCACAGGCTCAGCCTGCTGCCAGGAACCAGAATAGGGCCTGAGGCAATCCCGTGCTTTTGCGGCCAGCTCTCAAAAAAGACAGTTGAAAAATGGAGCTCAGGGTCACTGCAATTCACAAACCCGCAGAGTTATAAGTGATAACTCTCATCCACAGATATATTGAGGGAAGGCAACGAAGAGGATTTGAAAGCAAGGCAGAATTGCAGGAAACAGATTTCAGGAGGTAGATTCGAATCGCCTTTAAGGCACATGAAAAGCGGCAAAACTTCGACAATGATGCCCTTGGCCAAAAAGGGTGTATGCGTTGTTTCCTGAATATATTCAGGAAAAAACGCATACGCCCTTTTTGGCCAACCAAGCAACCTGGAAAGGCAAATCAGCGCTACAAAGAAGTCTCGCTTCCCATCGGCCAAAAGGGACATGCTGCAAAAAGTGTCAAAACCAGAAATGCAGGACAGGCCATGGAGAAATGGCAGCCTTGCTACGCTGATGGGCGGGATGTAAATTGCCAACAGCCACTCTGGAGAAGTGTACGGTGTGTCCTGAAACATCGAAAAAACACAGCTTAGGGAGCATAGGGCACGTCCACTCATGGGCGTATAAATTGGGAAAACTAAAAATGAGCAAGACACAGGCACCCCAAAGTTTGGGGCTGCTCTGTTGACAAGAACCTCCACTTCATGACAACTTAAATATCCCAGGAAAGAGAAAAATGGATAAAAAAGTTGTGGTCCTTATGTACAATGGAATATCACTCAGACATGAAATCAATGTCATAAGGCTAGTAGAAGCAAGATGAGTGGACTTAGGTACGACGATTCTAAGTGAAATAAGTCACACAGAAAAAGACACTTATCATAAGCTATCACTTATAGAGGGAATGTAAAAACCGCTACACTTGAACTGAATTACAAAACAGAACAGAGTCACACGTTTAGAAAACACACTATGGCTGCTTAACGGGAAAGGTGAGGTGGGGTGATGCATAAAACAAGGGGTTCAAATTCGCTCAGATACCGTTCCATACACCCAATATGTAATAGACAAGACCTACTCCTTGCTCAGTGAACTGGACTCAACACCCCCTATTCACCGCACAAGAATATATATGACTAGTAACAATCTTAAAACCTATGTATTGATATCTGTCTGGAAGAGAGTCAAGTGGGTGTAAATCCGCATAAACACAGCCGTGAAAAGCAGCTAAACCCCATTATAAAAATAAATTACTTTTAAAAACCCGTAAAACGAAGACAGTGAAAGAGAGAGAAATTCTTACAAAATTCGTTCAGGGGCTGAGATGCAACCTGGATTGACCATATCTAGACCCACAGCTGGATGAGACATAAGGGTGGACACTCTTGGGGCAGAGAGGTTGGGTGAGCAAACGCAGACCCTTTAAACTAATACTGCGTGGTACCCATCCCATGGGTCCCAAATCTCCAGGTTCAAGGGCATCTGCCTACATCGAAAACATGCATGAGAAACCCAGAAGATGGTACACCGTGTGATTTTGAAAGGTTTCTAAAACGCACCTCATTTCTCATCTCCTTGTGCTCGGGTTCGCCATTCCACCTACTTTACTAGCAATCTCCCTACTTGGAGAATCAGCACCTTTAACCTCCTGTTCCCTACAGGTTGCAATTTGTCCTGAGGATGAACGGGAAGAGGGGGAACCAATGAGAGACTAGATCTAGCTGTTGGGACAGGCACAGGTCACTCTATTTTCCCATCAGGAAGAAGAATTAACCACAGGCTCAGCCTGCTGCCAGGAACCAGAATAGGGCCTGAGGCAATCCCGTGCTTTTGCGGCCAGCTCTCAAAAAAGACAGTTGAAAAATGGAGCTCAGGGACACTGCAATTCACAAACCCGCAGAGTTATAAGTGATAACTCTCATCCACAGATATATTGAGGGAAGGCAACGAAGAGGATTTGAAAGCAAGGCAGAATTGCAGGAAACAGATTTCAGGAGGTAGATTCGAATCGCCTTTAAGGCACATGAAAAGCGGCAAATCGTCGACAATGATGCCCTTGGCCAAAAAGGGCGTATGCGTTTTTTCCTGAATATATTCAGGAAAAAACGCATACGCCCTTTTTGGCCAACCAAGCAACCTGGAAAGGCAAATCAGCGCTACAAAGAAGTCTCGCTTCCCATCGGCCAAAAGGGACATGCTGCAAAAAGTGTCAAAATCAGAAATGCAGGACAGGCCATGGAGAAATGGCAGCCTTGCTACGCTGATGGGCGGGATGTAAATTGCCAACAGCCACTCTGGAGAAGTGTACGGTGTGTCCTGAAACATCGAAAAAACACAGCTTAGGGAGCATAGGGCACGTCCACTCATGGGCGTATAAATTGGGAAAACTAAAAATGAGCAAGACACAGGCACCCCAAAGTTTGGGGCTGCTCTGTTGACAAGAACCTCCACTTCATGACACCTTAAATATCCCAGGAAAGAGAAAAATGGATAAAAAAGTTGTGGTCCTTATGTACAATGGAATATCACTCAGACATGAAATCAATGTCATAAGGCTAGTAGAAGCAAGATGAGTGGACTTAGGTACGACGATTCTAAGTGAAATAAGTCACACAGAAAAAGACACTTATCATAAGCTATCACTTACAGAGGGAATGTAAAAACCGCTACACTTGAACTGAATTACAAAACAGAACAGAGTCACACGTTTAGAAAACACACTATGGCTGCTTAACGGGAAAGGTGAGGTGGGGTGATGCATAAAACAAGGGGTTCAAATTCGCTCAGATACCGTTCCATACACCCAATATGTAATAGACAAGACCTACTCCTTGCTCAGTGAACTGGACTCAACACCCCCTATTCACCGCACAAGAATATATATGACTAGTAACAATCTTAAAACCTATGTATTGATATCTGTCTGGAAGAGAGTCAAGTGGGTGTAAATCCGCATAAACACAGCCGTGAAAAGCAGCTAAACCCCATTATAAAAATAAATTACTTTTAAAAACCCGTAAAACAAAGACAGTGAAAGAGAGAGAAATTCTTACAAAATTCGTTCAGGGGCTGAGATGCAACCTGGATTGACCATATCTAGACCCACAGCTGGATGAGACATAAGGGTGGACACTCTTGGGGCTGAGAGGTTGGGTGAGCAAACGCAGACCCTTTAAAGTAATACTGCGTGGTACCCATCCCATGGGTCCAAAATCTCCAGGTTCAAGGGCATCTTCCTACATCGAAAACATGCATGAGAAACTCAGAAGATGGTACACCGTGTGATTTTGAAAGGTTTCTAAAACACACCCCATTTCTCATCTCCTTGTGCTCGGTTTCGCCATTCCAGCTACTTTACTAGCAATCTCCCTACTTGGAGAATCAGCACCTTTAACCTCCTGTTCCCTACACGTTGTAATTTGTCCTGAGGATGAAAGGGAAGAGGGGGAACCAATGAGAGACTAGATCTAGCTGTTGGGACAGGCACAGGTCACTCTATTTTCCCATCAGGAAGAAGAATTAACCACAGGCTCAGCCTGCTGCCAGGAACCAGAATAGGGCCTGAGGCAATCCGGTGCTTTTGCGGCCAGCTCTCAAAAAAGACAGTTGAAAAATGGAGCTCAGGGACACTGCAATTCACAAACCCGCAGAGTTATAAGTGATAACTCTCATCCACAGATATACTGAGGGAAGGCAACGAAGAGGATTTGAAAGCAAGGCAGAATTGCAGGAAACAGATTTCAGGAGGTAGATTCGAATCGCCTTTAAGGCACATGAAAAGCGGCAAAATGTCGACAATGATGCCCTTGGCCAAAAAGGGCGTATGCGTTGTTTCCTGAATATATTCAGGAAAAAACGCATACGCCCTTTTTGGCCAACCAAGCAACCTGGAAAGGCAAATCAGCGCTACAAAGAAGTCTCGCTTCCCATCGGCCAAAAGGGACATGCTGCAAAAAGTGTCAAAACCAGAAATGCAGGACAGGCCATGGAGAAATGGCAGCCTTGCTATGCTGATGGGCGGGATGTAAATTGCCAACAGCCACTCTGGAGAAGTGTACGGTGTGTCCTGAAACATCGAAAAAACACAGCTTAGGGAGCATAGGGCACGTCCACTCATGGGCGTATAAATTGGGAAAACTAAAAATGAGCAAGACACAGGCACCCCATAGTTTGGGGCTGCTCTGTTGACAAGAACCTCCACTTCATGACACCTTAAATATCCCAGGAAAGAGAAAAATGGATAAAAAAGTTGTGGTCCTTATGTACAATGGAATATCACTCAGACATGAAATCAATGTCATAAGGCTAGTAGAAGCAAGATGAGTGGACTTAGGTATGACGATTCTAAGTGAAATAAGTCACACAGAAAAAGACACTTATCATAAGCTATCACTTATAGAGGGAATGTAAAAACCGCTACACTTGAACTGAATTACAAAACAGAACAGAGTCACACGTTTAGAAAACACACTATGGCTGCTTAACGGGAAAGGTGAGGTGGGGTGATGCATAAAACAAGGGTTTCAAATTCGCTCAGATACCGTTCCATACACCCAATATGTAATACACAAGACCTACTCCTTGCTCAGTGAACTGGACTCAACACCCCCTATTCACCGCACAAGAATATATATGACTAGTAACAATCTTAAAACCTATGTATTGATATCTGTCTGGAAGTGAGTCAAGTGGGTGTAAATCCGCATAAACACAGCCGTGAAAAGCAGCTAAACCCCATTATAAAAATAAATTACTTTTAAAAACCCGTAAAACAAAGACAGTGAAAGAGAGAGAAATTCTTACAAAATTCGTTCAGGGGCTGAGATGCAACCTGGATTGACCATATCTAGACCCACAGCTGGATGAGACATAAGGGTGGACACTCTTGGGGCTGAGAGTTTGGGTGAGCAAACGCAGACCCTTTAAAGTAATACTGCGTGGTACCCATCCCATGGGTCCCAAATCTCCAGGTTCAAGGGCATCTTCCTACATCGAAAACATGCATGAGAAACTCAGAAGATGGTACACCGTGTGATTTTGAAAGGTTTCTAAAACACACCCCATTTCTCATCTCCTTGTGCTCGGGTTCCCCTTTCCAGCTACTTTACTAGAAATCAACTTACTTGGAGAATCAGCACCTTTAACCTCCTGTTCCCTACGGGTTGCAATTTGTCCTGAGGATGAACGGGAAGAGGGGCAACCAATGAGAGACTAGATCTAGCTGTTGGGACAGGCACAGGTCACTCTATTTTCCCATCAGGAAGAAGAATTAACCACAGGCTCAGCCTGCTGCCAAGAACCAGAATAGGGCCTGAGGCAATCCCGTGCTTTTGCGGCCAGCTCTCAAAAAAGACAGTTGAAAAATGGAGCTCAGGGACACTGCAATTCACAAACCCGCAGAGTTATAAGTGATAACTCTCATCCACAGATATATTGAGGGAAGGCAACGAAGAGGATTTGAAAGCAAGGCAGAATTGCAGGAAACAGATTTCAGGAGGTAGATTCGAATCGCCTTTAAGGCACATGAAAAGCGGCAAATCATCGACAATGATGCCCTTGGCCAAAAAGGGCGTATGCGTTTTTTCCTGAATATATTCAGGAAAAAACGCATACGCCCTTTTTGGCCAACCAAGCAACCTGGAAAGGCAAATCAGCGCTACAAAGAAGTCTCGCTTCCCATCGGTCAAAAGGGCCATGCTGCAAAAAGTGTCAAAACCAGAAATGCAGGACAGGCCATGGAGAAATGGCAGCCTTGCTACGCTGATGAGCGGGATGTAAGTTGCCAACAGCCACTCTGGAGAAGTGTACGGTGTGTCCTGAAACATCGAAAAAACACAGCTTAGGGAGCATAGGGCACGTCCACTCATGGGCGTATAAATTGGGAAAACTAAAAATGAGCAAGACACAGGCACCCCAAAGTTTGGGGCTGCTCTGTTGACAAGAACCTCCACTTCATGACACCTTAAATATCCCAGGAAAGAGAAAAATGGATAAAGAAGTTGTGGTCCTTATGTACAATGGAATATCACTCAGACATGAAATCAATGTCATAAGGCTAGTAGAAGCAAGATGAGTGGACTTAGGTACGACGATTCTAAGTGAAATAAGTCACGCAGAAAAAGACACTTATCATAAGCTATCACTTATAGAGGGAATGTATAAACCGCTACACTTGAACTGAATTACAAAACAGAACAGAGTCACACGTTTAGAAAACACACTATGGCTGCTTAACGGGAAAGGTGAGGTGGGGTGATGCATAAAACAAGGGTTTCAAATTCGCTCAGATACCGTTCCATACACCCAATATGTAATAGACAAGACCTACTCCTTGCTAAGTGAACTGGACTCAACACCCCCTATTCACCGCACAAGAATATATGTGACTAGTAAGAATCTTAAAACCTATGTATTGATATATGTCTGGAAGTGAGTCAAGTGGGTGTAAAGCCGCATAAACACAGCCGTGAAAAGCAGCTAAACCCCATTATAAAACTAAATTACTTTTAAAAACCCGTAAAACAAAGACAGTGAAAGAGAGAGAAATTCTTACAAAATTCGTTCAGAGGCTGTGATGCAACCTGGATTGACCATATCTACACGCACAGCTGGATGAGACATAAGGGTGGACACTCTTGGGGCTGAAAGGTTGGGTTAGGTTGGGTGAGCAAACGCAGACCCTTTAAAGTAATACTGCGTGGTACCCATCGAATGGGTCCCAAGTCTCCAGGTTCAAGGGCATCTTCCTACATCGAAAACATGCATGAGAAACTCAGAAGATGGTACACCTTGTGATTTTGAAAGGTTTCTAAAACACACCCCATTTCTCATCTCCTTGTGCTCGGGTTCGCCTTTCCAGCTACTTTACTAGCAATCAACTTACTTGGAGAATCAGCACCTTTAACCTCCTTTCCCTACAGGTTGCAATTTGTCCTGAGGATGAACGGGAAGAGGGGGAACCAATGAGAGACTAGATCTAGCTGTTGGGACAGGCACAGGTCACTCTATTTTCCCATCAGGAAGAAGAATTAACCACAGGCTCAGCCTGCTGCCAGGAACCAGAATAGGGCCTGAGGCAATCCCGTGCTTTTGCGGCCAGCTCTCAAAAAAGACAGTTGAAAAATGGAGCTCAGGGACACTGCAATTCACAAACCCGCAGAGTTATAAGTGATAACTCTCATCCACAGATATATTGAGGGAAGGCAACGAAGAGGATTTGAAAGCAAGGCAGAATTGCAGGAAACAGATTTCAGGAGGTAGATTCGAATCGCCTTTAAGGCACATGAAAAGCGGCAAAACGTCGACAATGATGCCCTTGGCCAAAAAGGGCGTATGCGTTTTTTCCTGAATATATTCAGGAAAAAACGCATACGCCCTTTTTGGCCAACCAAGCAACCTGGAAAGGCAACTCAGCGCTACAAAGAAGTCTCGCTTCCCATCGGCCAAAAGGGACATGCTGCAAAAAGTGTCAAAATCAGAAATGCAGGACAGGTCATGGAGAAATGGCAGCCTTGCTACGCTGATGGGCGGGATGTAAATTGCCAACAGCCACTCTGGAGAAGTGTACGGTGTGTCCTGAAACATCAAAAAAACACAGCTTAGGGAGCATAGGGCACGTCCACTCATGGGCGTATAAATTGGGAAAACTAAAAATGAGCAAGACACAGGCACCCCAAAGTTTGGGGCTGCTCTGTTGACAAGAACCTCCACTTCATGACACCTTAAATATCCCAGGAAAGAGAAAAATGGATAAAAAAGTTGTGGTCCTTATGTACAATGGAATATCACTCAGACATGAAATCAATGTCATAAGGCTAGTAGAAGCAAGATGAGTGGACTTAGGTACGACGATTCTAAGTGAAATAAGTCACACAGAAAAAGACACTTATCATAAGCTATCACTTACAGAGGGAATGTAAAAACCGCTACACTTGAACTGAATTACAAAACAGAACAGAGTCACACGTTTAGAAAACACACTATGGCTGCTTAACGGGAAAGGTGAGGTGGGGTGATGCATAAAACAAGGGGTTCAAATTCGCTCAGATACCGTTCCATACACCCAATATGTAATAGACAAGACCTACTCCTTGCTCAGTGAACTGGACTCAACACCCCCTATTCACCGCACAAGAATATATATGACTAGTAACAATCTTAAAACCTATGTATTGATATCTGTCTGGAAGAGAGTCAAGTGGGTGTAAATCCGCATAAACACAGCTGTGAAAAGCAGCTAAACCCCATTATAAAAATAAATTACTTTTAAAAACCCGTAAAACAAAGACAGTGAAAGAGAGAGAAATTCTTACAAAATTCGTTCAGGGGCTGAGATGCAACCTGAATTGACCATATCTAGACCCACAGCTGGATGAGACATAAGGGTGGACACTCTTGGGGCTGAGAGGTTGGGTGAGCAAACGCAGACCCTTTAAAGTAATACTGCGTGGTACCCATCCCATGGGTCCCAAATCTCCAGGTTCAAGGGCATCTTCCTACATCGAAAACATGCATGAGAAACTCAGAAGATGGTACACCGTGTGATTTTGAAAGGTTTCTAAAACACACCCCATTTCTCATCTCCTTGTGCTCGGTTTCGCCATTCCAGCTACTTTACTAGCAATCTCCCTACTTGGAGAATCAGCACCTTTAACCTCCTGTTCCCTACAGGTTGTAATTTGTCCTGAGGATGAAAGGGAAGAGGGGGAACCAATGAGAGACTAGATCTAGCTGTTGGGACAGGCACAGGTCACTCTATTTTCCAATCAGGAAGAAGAATTAACCACAGGCTCAGCCTGCTGCCAGGAACCAGAATAGGGCCTGAGGCAATCCGGTGCTTTTGCGGCCAGCTCTCAAAAAAGACAGTTGAAAAATGGAGCTCAGGGACACTGCAATTCACAAACCCGCAGAGTTATAAGTGATAACTCTCATCCACAGATATACTGAGGGAAGGCAACGAAGAGGATTTGAAAGCAAGGCAGAATTGCAGGAAACAGATTTCAGGAGGTAGATTCGAATCGCCTTTAAGGCACATGAAAAGCGGCAAAACGTCGACAATGATGCCCTTGGCCAAAAAGGGCGTATGCGTTGTTTCCTGAATATATTCAGGAAAAAACGCATACGCCCTTTTTGGCCAACCAAGCAACCTGGAAAGGCAAATCAGCGCTACAAAGAAGTCTCGCTTCCCATCGGCCAAAAGGGACATGCTGCAAAAAGTGTCAAAACCAGAAATGCAGGACAGGCCATGGAGATATGGCAGCCTTGCTACGCTGATGGGCGAAATGTAAGTTGCCAACAGCCACTCTGGAGAACTGTACGGTGTGTCCTGAAACATCGAAAAAACACAGCTTAGGGAGCATAGGGAACGTCCACTCATGGGCGTATAAATTGGGAAAACTAAAAATCAGCAAGACACAGGCACCCCAAAGTTTGGGGCTGCTCTGTTGACAAGAACCTCCACTTCATGACACCTTAAATATCCCAGGAAAGAGAAAAATGGATAAAGAAGTTGTGGTCCTTATGTACAATGGAATATCACTCAGACATGAAATCAATGTCATAAGGCTAGTAGAAGCAAGATGAGTGGACTTAGGTACGACGATTCTAAGTGAAATAAGTCACGCAGAAAAAGACACTTATCATAAGCTATCACTTATAGAGGGAATGTATAAACCGCTACACTTGAACTGAATTACAAAACAGAACAGAGTCACACGTTTAGAAAACACACTATGGCTGCTTAACGGGAAAGGTGAGGTGGGGTGATGCATAAAACAAGGGTTTCAAATTCGCTCAGAGACCGTTCCATACACCCAATATGTAATAGACAAGACCTACTCCTTGCTAAGTGAACTGGACTCAACACCCCCTATTCACCGCACAAGAATATATGTGACTAGTAAGAATCTTAAAACCTATGTATTGATATATGTCTGGAAGTGAGTCAAGTGGGTGTAAAGCCGCATAAACACAGCCGTGAAAAGCAGCTAAACCCCATTATAAAACTAAATTACTTTTAAAAACCCGTAAAACAAAGACAGTGAAAGAGAGAGAAATTCTTACAAAATTCGTTCAGAGGCTTTGATGCAACCTGGATTGACCATATCTACACGCACAGCTGGATGAGACATAAGGGTGGACACTCTTGGGGCTGAATGGTTGGGTTAGGTTGGGTGAGCAAATGCAGACCCTTTAAAGTAATACAGCGTGGTACCCATCGAATGGGTCCCAAGTCTCCAGGTTCAAGGGCATCTTCCTACATCGAAAACATGCATGAGAAACTCAGAAGATGGTACACCTTGTGATTTTGAAAGGTTTCTAAAACACACCCCATTTCTCATCTCCTTGTGCTCGGGTTCGCCTTTCCAGCTACTTTACTAGCAATCAACTTACTTGGAGAATCAGCACCTTTAACCTCCTTTCCCTACAGGTTGCAATTTGTCCTGAGGATGAACGGGAAGAGGGGCAACCAATGAGAGACTAGATCTAGCTGTTGGGACAGGCACAGGTCACTCTATTTTCCCATCAGGAAGAAGAATTAACCACAGGCTCAGCCTGCCGCCCAGAAGCACAATAGGGCCTGAGGCAATCCCGCGCTTTTGCGGCCAGCTCTCAAAAAAGCGAGTTGAAAAATGGAGCTCAGGGACACTGCAATTCACAAACCCGCAGAGTTATAAATGATAACTCTCATCCACAGATATATTGAGGGAAGGCAACGAAGAGGATTTGAAAGCAAGGCAGAATTGCAGGAAACACATTTCAGGAGGTAGATACGAATCGCCTTTAAGGCACATGAAAAGCGGCAAAACGTCGACAATGATGCCCTTGGCCATAAAGGGCGTATGCGTTTTTTCCTGAATATATTCAGGAAAAAACGCATACGCCCTTTTTGGCCAACCAAGCAACCTGGAAAGGCAAATCAGCGCTACAAAGAAGTCTCGCTTCCCATCGGTCAAAAGGGCCATGCTGCAAAAAGTGTCAAAACCAGAAATGCAGGACAGGCCATGGAGAAATGGCAGCCTTGCTACGCTGATGAGCGGGATGTAAGTTGCCAACAGCCACTCTGGAGAAGTGTACGGTGTGTCCTGAAACATCGAAAAAACACAGCTTAGGGAGCATAGGGCACGTCCACTCATGGGCGTATAAATTGGGAAAACTAAAAATCAGCAAGACACAGGCACCCCAAAGTTTAGGGCTGCTCTGTTGACAAGAACCTCCACTTCATGACACCTTAAATATCCCAGGAAAGAGAAAAATGGATAAAGAAGTTGTGGTCCTTATGTACAATGCAATATCACTCAGACATGAAATCAATGTCATAAGGCTAGTAGAAGCAAGATGAGTGGACTTAGGTACGACGATTCTAAGTGAAATAAGTCACACAGAAAAAGACACTTATCATAAGCTATCACTTATAGAGGGAATGTAAAAACCGCTACACTTGAACTGAATTACAGAACAGAAGAGAATCACACGTTTAGAAAACACACTATGGCTGCTTAACGGGAAAGGTGAGGTGGGGTGATGCATAAAACAAGGGGTTCAAATTCGCTCAGATACCGTTCCATACACCCAATATGTAATAGACAAGACCTACTCCTTGCTCAGTGAACTGGACACAACACGCCCTATTCACCGCACAATAATATATGTGACTAGTAACAATCTTAAAACCTATGTATTGATATCTGTCTGGAAGTGAGTCAAGTGGGTGTAAATCCGCATAAACACAGCCGTGAAAAGCAGCTAAACCCCATTATAAAAATAAATTACTTTTAAAAACCCGTAAAACAAAGACAGTGAAAGAGAGAGAAATTCTTACAAAATTCGTTCAGAGGCTGTGATGCAACCTGGATTGACCATATCTACACGCACAGCTGGATGAGACATAAGGGTGGACACTCTTGGGGCTGAAAGGTTGTGTTAGGATGGGTGAGCAAACGCAGACCCTTTAAAGTAATACTGTGTGGTACACATCCCATGGGTCCCAAGTCTCCAGGATCAAGGGCATCTTCCTACATCGAAAACATGCATGAGAAACCCAGAAGATGGTACACCGTGTGATTTTGAAAGGTTTCTAAAACGCACCTCATTTCTCATCTCCTTGTGCTCGGGTTCGCCATTCCAGCTACTTTACTAGCAATCTCCCTAATTGGAGAATCAGCACCTTTAACCTCCTGTTCCCTACAGGTTGCAATTTGTCCTGAGGATGAACGGGAAGAGGGAGAACCAATGAGAGACTAGATCTAGCTGTTGGGACAGGCACAGGTCACTCTATTTTCCCATCAGGAAGAAGAATTAACCACAGGCTCAGCCTGCCGCCCAGAAGCAAAATAGGGCCTGAGGCAATCCCGCGCTTTTGCGGCCAGCTCTCAAAAAAGCGAGTTGAAAAATGGAGCTCAGGGACACTGCAATTCACAAACCCGCAGAGTTATAAATGATAACTCTCATCCACAGATATATTGAGGGAAGGCAACGAAGAGGATTTGAAAGCAAGGCAGAATTGCAGGAAACACATTTCAGGAGGTAGATACGAATCGCCTTTAAGGCACATGAAAAGCGGCAAAACGTCGACAATGATGCCCTTGGCCATAAAGGGCGTATGCGTTTTTTCCTGAATATATTCAGGAAAAAACGCATACGCCCTTTTTGGCCAACCAAGCAACCTGGAAAGGCAAATCAGCGCTACAAAGAAGTCTCGCTTCCCATCGGTCAAAAGGGCCATGCTGCAAAAAGTGTCAAAACCAGAAATGCAGGACAGGCCATGGAGAAATGGCAGCCTTGCTACGCTGATGAGCGGGATGTAAGTTGCCAACAGCCACTCTGGAGAAGTGTACGGTGTGTCCTGAAACATCGAAAAAACACAGCTTAGGGAGCATAGGGCACGTCCACTCATGGGCGTATAAATTGGGAAAACTAAAAATCAGCAAGACACAGGCACCCCAAAGTTTAGGGCTGCTCTGTTGACAAGAACCTCCACTTCATGACACCTTAAATATCCCAGGAAAGAGAAAAATGGATAAAGAAGTTGTGGTCCTTATGTACAATGCAATATCACTCAGACATGAAATCAATGTCATAAGGCTAGTAGAAGCAAGATGAGTGGACTTAGGTACGACGATTCTAAGTGAAATAAGTCACACAGAAAAAGACACTTATCATAAGCTATCACTTATAGAGGGAATGTAAAAACCGCTACACTTGAACTGAATTACAGAACAGAAGAGAATCACACGTTTAGAAAACACACTATGGCTGCTTAACGGGAAAGGTGAGGTGGGGTGATGCATAAAACAAGGGGTTCAAATTCGCTCAGATACCGTTCCATACACCCAATATGTAATAGACAAGACCTACTCCTTGCTCAGTGAACTGGACACAACACGCCCTATTCACCGCACAATAATATATGTGACTAGTAACAATCTTAAAACCTATGTATTGATATCTGTCTGGAAGTGAGTCAAGTGGGTGTAAATCCGCATAAACACAGCCGTGAAAAGCAGCTAAACCCCATTATAAAAATAAATTACTTTTAAAAACCCGTAAAACAAAGACAGTGAAAGAGAGAGAAATTCTTACAAAATTCGTTCAGGGGCTGAGATGCAACCTGGATTGACCATATCTGGCCCACAGCTGGATGAGACATAAGGGTGGACACTCTTGGGGCTGAGAGGTTGGGTGAGCAAACGCAGACCCTTTAAAGTAATACTGCGTGGTACCCATCCCATGGGTCCCAAATCTGCAGGTTCAAGGGCATCTTCCTACATCGAAAACATGCATGAGAAACTCAGAAGATGGTACACCGTGTGATTTTGAAAGGTTTCTAAAACACACCCCATTTCTCATCTCCTTGTGCTCGGGTTCGCCATTCCAGCTACTTTACTAGCAATCAACTTACTTGGAGAATCAGCACCTTTAACCTCCTGTTCCCTACAGGTTGCAATTTGTCCTGAGGATGAACGGGAAGAGGGGCAACCAATGAGAGAGTAGATCTAGGTGTTGGGACAGGCACAGGTCACTCTATTTTCCCATCAGGAAGAAGAATTAACCACAGGCTCAGCCTGCCGCCCAGAAGCAGAATAGGGCCTGAGGCAATCCCGCGCTTTTGCGGCCAGCTCCCAAAAAAGCAAGTTGAAAAATGGAGCTCAGGGACACTGCAATTTACAAACCCGCAGAGTTATAAATGATAACTCTCATCCACAGATATATTGAGGGAAGGCAACGAAGAGGATTTGAAAGCAAGGCAGAATTGCAGGAAACAGATTTCAGGAGGTAGATTCGAATCACCTGTAAAGCACATGAAAAGCGGCAAAACGTCGACAATGATGCCCTTGGCCAAAAAGGGCGTATGCGTTTTTTCCTGAATATATTCAGGAAAAAACGCATACGCCCTGTTTGGCCAACCAAGAAACCTGGAAAGGCAAATCAGCGCTACAAAGAAGTCTCGCTTCCCATCGGTCAAAAGGGCCATGCTGCAAAAAGTGTCAAAACCAGAAATGCAGGACAGGCCATGGAGAAATGGCAGCCTTGCTACGCTGATGGGCGGGATGTAAGTTGCCAACAGCCACTCTGGAGAACTGTACGGTGTGTCCTGAAACATCGAAAAAACACAGCTTAGGGAGCATAGGGCACGTCCACTCATGGGCGTATAAATTGGGAAAACTAAAAATCAGCAAGACACAGGCACCCCAAAGTTTAGGGCTGCTCTGTTGACAAGAACCTCCACTTCATGACACCTTAAATATCCCAGGAAAGAGAAAAATGGATAAAGAAGTTGTGGTCCTTATGTACAATGGAATATCACTCAGACATGAAATCAATGTCATAAGGCTAGTAGAAGCAAGATGAGTGGATTTAGGTACGACGATTCTAAATGAAATAAGTCACGCAGAAAAAGACACTTATCATAAGCTATCACTTATAGAGGGAATGTATAAACCGCTACACTTGAACTGAATTACAAAACAGAACAGAGTCACACGTTTAGAAAACACACTATGGCTGCTTAACGGGAAAGGTGAGGTGGGGTGATGCATAAAACAAGGGTTTCAAATTCGCTCAGATACCGTTCCATACACCCAATATGTAATAGACAAGACCTACTCCTTGCTAAGTGAACTGGACTCAACACCCCCTATTCACCGCACAAGAATATATGTGACTAGTAAGAATCTTAAAACCTATGTATTGATATATGTCTGGAAGTGAGTCAAGTGGGTGTAAAGCCGCATAAACACAGCCGTGAAAAGCAGCTAAACCCCATTATAAAACTAAATTACTTTTAAAAACCCGTAAAACAAAGACAGTGAAAGAGAGAGAAATTCTTACAAAATTCGTTCAGAGGCTGTGATGCAACCTGGATTGACCATATCTACACGCACAGCTGGATGAGACATAAGGGTGGACACTCTTGGGGCTGATAGGTTGGGTTAGGTTGGGTGAGCAAATGCAGACCCTTTAAAGTAATACTGCGTGGTACCCATCGAATGGGTCCCAAGTCTCCAGGTTCAAGGGCATCTTCCTACATCGAAAACATGCATGAGAAACTCAGAAGATGGTACACCGTGTGATTTTGAAAGGTTTCTAAAACACACCCCATTTCTCATTTCCTTGTGCTCGGGTTCGCCTTTCCAGCTACTTTACTAGCAATCAACTTACTTGGAGAATCAGCACCTTTAACCTCCTTTCCCTACAGGTTGCAATTTGTCCTGAGGATGAACGGGAAGAGGGGCAACCAATGAGAGACTAGATCTAGCTGTTGGGACAGGCACAGGTCACTCTATTTTCCCATCAGGAAGAAGAATTAACCACAGGCTCAGCCTGCCGCCCAGAAGCACAATAGGGCCTGAGGCAATCCCGTGCTTTTGCGGCCAGCTCTCAAAAAAGCGAGTTGAAAAATGGAGCTCAGGGACACTGCAATTCACAAACCCGCAGAGTTATAAATGATAACTCTCATCCACAGATATATTGAGGGAAGGCAACGAAGAGGATTTGAAAGCAAGGCAGAATTGCAGGAAACAGATTTCAGGAGGTAGATTCGAATCGCCTTTAAGGCACATGAAAAGCGGCAAAACGTCGACAATGATGCCCTTGGCCAAAAAAGGCGTATGCGTTTTTTCCTGAATATATTCAGGAAAAAACGCATACGCCCTTTTTGGCCAACCAAGCAACCTGGAAAGACAAATCAGCGCTACAAAGAAGTCTCGCTTCCCATCGGTCAAAAGGGCCATGCTGCAAAAAGTGTCAAAACCAGAAATGCAGGACAGGCCATGGAGAAATGGCAGCCTTGCTACGCTGATGAGCGGGATGTAAGTTGCCAACAGCCACTCTGGAGAAGTGTACGGTGTGTCCTGAAACATCGAAAAAACACAGCTTAGGGAGCATAGGGCACGTCCACTCATGGGCGTATAAATTGGGAAAACTAAAAATCAGCAAGACACAGGCACCCCAACGTTTAGGGCTGCTCTGTTGACAAGAACCTCCACTTCATGACACCTTAAATATCCCAGGAAAGAGAAAAATGGATAAAGAAGTTGTGGTCCTTATGTACAATGCAATATCACTCAGACATAAAATCAATGTCATAAGGCTAGTAGAAGCAAGATGAGTGGAGTTAGGTACGACGATTCTAAGTGAAATAAGTCACACAGAAAAAGACACTTATCATAAGCTATCACTTATAGAGGGAATGTAAAAACCGCTACACTTGAACTGAATTACAGAACAGAAGAGAATCACACGTTTAGAAAACACACTATGGCTGCTTAACGGGAAAGGTGAGGTGGGGTGATGCATAAAACAAGGGGTTCAAATTCGCTCAGATACCGTTCCATACACCCAATATGTAATAGACAAGACCTACTCCTTGCTCAGTGAACTGGACTCAACACGCCCTATTCACCGCACAAGAATATATGTGACTAGTAACAATCTTAAAACCTATGTATTGATATCTGTCTGGAAGTGAGTCAAGTGGGTGTAAATCCACATAAACACAGCCGTGAAAAGCAGCTAAACCCCATTATAAAAATAAATTACTTTTAAAAACCCGTAAAACAAAGACAGTGAAAGAGAGAGAAATTCTTACAAAATTCGTTCAGAGGCTGTGATGCAACCTGGATTGACCATATCTACACGCACAGCTGGATGAGACATAAGGGTGGACACTCTTGGGGCTGAAAGGTTGGGTTAGGTTGGGTGAGCAAACGCAGACCCTTTAAAGTAATACTGCGTGGTACCCATCCCATGGGTCCCAAGTCTCCAGGTTCAAGGGCATCTGCCTACATCGAAAACATGCATGAGAAACTCAGAAGATGGTACACCGTGTGATTTTGAAAGGTTTCTAAAACGCACCTCATTTCTCATCTCCTTATGCTCGGGTTCGCCATTCCAGCTACTTTACTAGCAATCTCCCTACTTGCAGAATCAGCACCTTTAACCTCCTGTTCCCTACAGGTTGCAATTTGTCCTGAGGATGAACGGGAAGAGGGGGAACCAATGAGAGACTAGATCTAGCTGTTGGGACAGGCACAGGTCACTCTATTTTCCCATCAGGAAGAAGAATTAACCACAGGCTCAGCCTGCTGCCAGGAACCAGAATAGGGCCTGAGGCAATCCCGTGCTTTTGCGGCCAGCTCTCAAAAAAGACAGTTGAAAAATGGAGCTCAGGGACACTGCCATTCACAAACCCGCAGAGTTATAAGTGATAACTCTCATCCACAGATATATTGAGGGAAGGCAACGAAGAGGATTTGAAAGCAAGGCAGAATTGCAGGAAACAGATTTCAGGAGGTAGATTCGAATCGCCTTTAAGGCACATGAAAAGCGGCAAAACGTCGGCAATGATGCCCTTGGCCAAAAAGGGCTTATGCGTTTTTTCCTGAATATATTCAGGAAAAAACGCATACGCCCTTTTTGGCCAACCAAGCAACCTGGAAAGGCAAATCAGCGCTACAAAGAAGTCTCGCTTCCCATCGGCCAAAAGGGACATGCTGCAAAAAGTGTCAAAACCAGAAATGCAGGACAGGCCATGGAGAAATGGCAGCCTTGCTACGCTGATGGGCGGGATGTAAATTGCCAACAGCCACTCTGGAGAAGTGTACGGTGTGTCCTGAAACATCGAAAAAATACAGCTTAGGGAGCATAGGGCACGTCCACTCATGGGCGTATAAATTGGGAAAACTAAAAATGAGCAAGACACAGGCACCCCAAAGTTTGGGGCTGCTCTGTTGACAAGAACCTCCACTTCATGACACCTTAAATATCCCAGGAAAGAGAAAAATGGATAAAAAAGTTGTGGTCCTTATGTACAATGGAATATCACTCAGACATGAAATCAATGTCATAAGGCTAGTAGAAGCAAGATGAGTGGACTTAGGTACGACGATTCTAAGTGAAATAAGTCACACAGAAAAAGACACTTATCATAAGCTATCACTTATAGAGGGAATGTAAAAACCGCTACACTTGAACTGAATTACAAAACAGAACAGAGTCACACGTTTAGAAAACACACTATGGCTGCTTAACGGGAAAGGTGAGGTGGGGTGATGCATAAAACAAGGGGTTCAAATTCGCTCAGATACCGTTCCATACACCCAATATGTAATACACAAGACCTACTCCTTGCTCAGTGAACTGGACTCAACACCCCCTATTCACCGCACAAGAATATATATGACTAGTAACAATCTTAAAACCTATGTATTGATATCTGTCTGGAAGAGAGTCAAGTGGGTATAAATCCGCATAAACACAGCCGTGAAAAGCAGCTAAACCCCATTATAAAAATAAATTACTTTTAAAAACCCGTAAAACAAAGACAGTGAAAGAGAGAGAAATTCTTACAAAATTCGTTCAGGGGCTGAGATGCAACCTGGATTGACCATATCTACACGCACAGCTGGATGAGACATAAGGGTGGACACTCTTGGCGCTGAAAGGTTGGGTTAGGTTGGGTGAGCAAACGCAGACCCTTTAAAGTAATACTGCGTGGTACCCATCCCATGGGTCCCAAATCTCCAGGTTCAAGGGCATCTTCCTACATCGAAAACATGCATGAGAAACTCAGAAGATGGTACACCGTGTGATTTTGAAAGGTTTCTAAAACACACCCCATTTCTCATCTCCTTGTGCTCGGTTTCGCCATTCCAGCTACTTTACTAGCAATCTCCCTACTTGGAGAATCAGCACCTTTAACCTCCTGTTCCCTACAGGTTGTAATTTGTCATGAGGATGAACGGGAAGAGGGGGAACCAATGAGAGACTAGATCTAGCTGTTGGGACAGGCACAGGTCACTCTATTTTCCCATCAGGAAGAAGAATTAACCACAGGCTCAGCCTGCTGCCAGGAACCAGAATAGGGCCTGAGGCAATCCGGTGCTTTTGCGGCCAGCTCTCAAAAAAGACAGTTGAAAAATGGAGCTCAGGGACACTGCAATTCACAAACCCGCAGAGTTATAAGTGACAACTCTCATCCACAGATATATTGAGGGAAGGCAACGAAGAGGATTTGAAAGCAAGGCAGAATTGCAGGAAACAGATTTCAGGAGGTAGATTCGAATCGCCTTTAAGGCACATGAAAAGCGGCAAAACGTCGACAATCATGCCCTTGGCCAAAAAGGGCGTATGCGTTGTTTCCTGAATATATTCAGGAAAAAACGCATACGCCCTTTTTGGCCAACCAAGCAACCTGGAAAGGCAAATCAGCGCTACAAAGAAGTCTCGCTTCCCATCGGCCAAAAGGGACATGCTGCAAAAAGTGTCAAAACCAGAAATGCAGGACAGGCCAAGGAGAAATGGCAGCCTTGCTATGCTGATGGGCGGGATGTAAATTGCCAACAGCCACTCTGGAGAAGTGTACGGTGTGTCAAGAAACATCGAAAAAACACAGCTTAGTGAGCATAGGGCACGTCCACTCATGGGCGTATAAATTGGGAAAACTGAAAATGAGCAAGACACAGGCACCCCAAAGTTTGGGGCTGCTCTGTTGACAAGAACCTCCACTTCATGACACCTTAAATATCCCAGGAAAGAGAAAAATGGATAAAAAAGTTGTGGTCCTTATGTACAATGGAATATCACTCAGACATGAAATCAATGTCATAAGGCTAGTAGAAGCAAGATGAGTGGACTTAGGTACGACGATTCTAAGTGAAATAAGTCACACAGAAAAAGACACTTATCATAAGCTATCACTTATAGAGGGAATGTAAAAACCGCTACACTTGAACTGAATTACAAAACAGAACAGAGTCACACGTTTAGAAAACACACTATGGCTGCTTAACGGGAAAGGTAAGGTGGGGTGATGCATAAAACAAGGGGTTCAAATTCGCTCAGATACCGTTCCATACACCCAATATGTAATACACAAGACCTACTCCTTGCTCAGTGAACTGGACTCAACACCCCCTATTCACCGCACAAGAATATATATGACTAGTAACAATCTTAAAACCTATGTATTGATATCTGTCTGGATGTGAGTCAAGTGGGTGTAAATCCGCATAAACACAGCCGTGAAAAGCAGCTAAACCCCATTATAAAAATAAATTACTTTTAAAAACCCGTAAAACAAAGACAGTGAAAGAGAGAGAAATTCTTACAAAATTCGTTCAGGGGCTGAGATGCAACCTGGATTGACCATATCTAGACCCACAGCTGGATGAGACATAAGGGTGGACACTCTTGGGGCTGAGAGGTTGGGTGAGCAAACGCAGACCCTTTAAAGTAATACTGCATGGTACCCATCCCATGGGTCCCAAATCTCCAGGTTCAAGATAATCTTCCTACATTGAAAACTTGCATGAGGAACCCAGAAGAAGGTACACCGTGTGATTTTGAAAGGTTTCTAAAACGCACCTCATTTCTCATCTCCTTGTGCTCGGGTTCGCCATTCCAGCTACTTCACTAGCAATCTCCCTACTTGGAGAATCAGCACCTTTAACCTCCTGTTCTGTACAGGTTGCAATTTGTCCTGAGGATGAACGGGAAGAGGGGCAACCAATGAGAGAATAGATCTAGGTGTTGGGACAGGCACAGGTCACTCTATTTTCCCATCAGGAAGAAGAATTAACCACAGGCTCAGCCTGCCGCCGGGAACCAGAATAGGGCCTGAGGCAATCCCGCGCTTTTGCGGCCAGCTCCCAAAAAATACAGTTGAAAAATGGAGCTCAGGGGCACTGCCATTCACAAACTTGCTGAGTTATAAATGATAACTCTCGTCCACAAATATATTGAGGGAAGGCAACGAAGAGGATTTGAAAGCAAGGCAGAATTGCAGGAAACAGGTTTCAGGAGGTAGATTCGAATCGCCTTTAAAGCACATGAAAAGCGGCAAAACGTCGACAAAGATGCCCTTGGCCAAAAAGGGCGTATGCGTTTTTTCCTCAATATATTCAGGAAAAAACGCATACGCCCTTTTTGGCCAACCAAGCAACCTGGAAATGCAAATCAGTGCTACAAAGAAGTCTCGCTTCCCATCGGTCAAAAGGTTCATGCTGCAAAAAGTGTCAAAACCAGAAATGCAGGACAGGCCATGGAGAAATGGCAGCCTTGCTACGCTGATGGGCGGGATTTAAATTGCCAACAGCCACTCTGGAGAAGTGTACGGTGTGTCCTGAAACATCGAGAAAACACAGCTTAGGGAGCATAGGGCACGTCCACTCATGGGCGTATAAATTGGGAAAACTAAAAATCAGCAAGACACAGGCACCCCAAAGTTTAGGGCTGCTCTGATGACAAGAACCTCCACTTCATGACACCTTAAATATCCCAGGAAAGAGAAAAATGGATAAAAAAGTTGTGGTCATTATGTACAATGGAATATCACTCAGACATGAAATCAATGTCATAAGGCTATTAGAAGCAAGATGAGTGGACTTAGGTACGACGATTCTAAGTGAAATAAGTCACACAGAAAAAGACACTTATCATAAGCTATCACTTATAGAGGGAATGTAAAAACCGCTACACTTGAACTGAATTACAAAACAGAACAGAGTCACACGTTTAGAAAACACACTATGGCTGCTTAACGGGAAAGGTGAGGTGGGGTGATGCATAAAACAAGGGGTTCAAATTCGCTCAGATACCGTTCCATACACCCAATATGTAATACACAAGACCTACTCCTTGCTCAGTGAACTGGACTCAACACCCCCTATTCACCGCACAAGAATATATATGACTAGTATCAATCTTAAAACCTATGTATTGATATCTGTCTGGATGTGAGTCAAGTGGGTGTAAATCCGCATAAACACAGCCGTGAAAAGCAGCTAAACCCCATTATAAAAATAAATTACTTTTAAAAACCCGTAAAACAAAGACAGTGAAAGAGAGAGAAATTCTTACAAAATTCGTTCAGGGGCTGAGATGCAACCTGGATTGACCATATCTAGACCCACAGCTGGATGAGACATAAGGGTGGACACTCTTGGGGCTGAGAGGTTGGGTGAGCAAACGCAGACCCTTTAAAGTAATACTGCATGGTACCCATCCCATGGGTCCCAAATCTCCAGGTTCAAGATAATCTTCCTACATTGAAAACTTGCATGAGGAACCCAGAAGAAGGTACACCGTGTGATTTTGAAAGGTTTCTAAAACGCACCTCATTTCTCATCTCCTTGTGCTCGGGTTCGCCATTCCAGCTACTTCACTAGCAATCTCCCTACTTGGAGAATCAGCACCTTTAACCTCCTGTTCTGTACAGGTTGCAATTTGTCCTGAGGATGAACGGGAAGAGGGGCAACCAATGAGAGAATAGATCTAGGTGTTGGGACAGGCACAGGTCACTCTATTTTCCCATCAGGAAGAAGAATTAACCACAGGCTCAGCCTGCCGCCGGGAACCAGAATAGGGCCTGAGGCAATCCCGTTCTTTTGCGGCCAGCTCCCAAAAAATACAGTTGAAAAATGGAGCTCAGGGGCACTGCCATTCACAAACCTGCTGAGTTATAAATGATAACTCTCGTCCACAAATATATTGAAGGAAGGCAACGAAGAGGATTTGAAAGCAAGGCAGAATTGCAGGAAACAGGTTTCAGGAGGTAGATTCGAATCGCCTTTAAAGCACATGAAAAGCGGCAAAACGTCGACAATGATGCCCTTGGCCAAAAAGGGCGTATGCGTTTTTTCCTGAATATATTCAGGAAAAAACGCATACGCCCTTTTTGGCCAACCAAGCAACCTGGAAATGCAAATCAGTGCTACAAAGAAGTCTCGCTTCCCATCGGTCAAAAGGTTCATGCTGCAAAAAGTGTCAAAACCAGAAATGCAGGACAGGCCATGGAGAAATGGCAGCCTTGCTACGCTGATGGGCGGGATGTTAATTGCCAACAGCCACTCTGGAGAAGTGTACGGTGTGTCCTGAAACATCGAAAAAACACAGCTTAGGGAGCATAGGGCACGTCCACTCATGGGCGTATAAATTGGGAAAACTAAAAAACAGCAAGACACAGGCACCCCAAAGTTTAGGGCTGCTCTGTTGACAAGAACCTCCACTTCATGACACCTTAAATATCCCAGGAAAGAGAAAAATGAATAAAGAAGTTGTTGTCCTTATGAACAATGGAATATCACTCAGACATGAAATCAATGTCATAAGGCTATTAGAAGCAAGATGATTGGATTTAGGTACGACGATTCTAAGTGAAATAAGTCACACAGAAAAAGACACTTATCATAAGCTATCACTTATAGAGGGAATGTAAAAACTGCTACACTTGAGCTGAATTACAAAACAGAACAGAGTCACACGTTTAGAAAACACACTATGGCTGCTTAACGGGAAAGGTGAGGTGGGGTGATGCATAAAACAAGGGTTTCAAATTCGCTCAGATACTGTTCCATACACCCAATATGTAATAGACAAGACCTACACCTTGCTCAGTGAACTGGACTCAACACCCCCTATTCACCGCACAAGAATATATCTGACTAGTAAGAATCGTAAAACCTATGTATTGATATCTGTCTGGAAGTGAGTCAAGTGGGTGTAAATCCGCATAAACACAGCCGTGAAAAGCAGCTAAACCCCATTATAAAAATAAATTACTTTTAAAAACCCGTAAAAAAAAGACAGTGAAAGAGAGAGAAATTCTTACAAAATTCGTTCAGAGGCTGTGATGCAACCTGGATTGACCATATCTAGACCCACAGCTGGATGAGACATAAGGGTGGACACTCTTGTGGCTGAGAGGTTGGGTGAGGTTGGGTGAGCAAACGCAGACCCTTTAAAGTAATACTGCGTGGTACCCATCCCATGGGTCCCAAATCTCCAGGTTCAAGGGCATCTTCCTACATCGAAAACATGCATGAGAAACTCAGAAGATGGTACACCGTGTGATTTTGAAAGGTTTCTAAAACGCACCCCATTTCTCACCTCCTTGTGCTCGGGTTCGCCTTTCCAGCTAGTTTACTAGAAATCTCCCTACTTGCAGAATCAGCACCTTTAAGCTCCTGTTCCCTACATGTTGTAATTTGTCCTGAGGATGAACGGGAAGAGGGGGAAACAATGAGAGACTAGATCTAGCTGTTGGGACAGGCACAGGTCACTCTATTTTCCCATCAGGAAGAAGAATTAACCACAGGCTCAGCCTGCTGCCAGGAACCAGAATAGGGCCTGAGGCAATCCGGTGCTTTTGCGGCCAGCTCTCAAAAAAGACAGTTGAAAAATGGAGCTCAGGGACACTGCAATTCACAAACCCGCAGAGTTATAAGTGATAACTCTCATCCACAGATATACTGAGGGAAGGCAACGAAGAGGATTTGAAAGCAAGGCAGAATTGCAGGAAACAGATTTCAGGAGGTAGATTCGAATCGCCTTTAAGGCACATGAAAAGCGGCAAAACGTCGACAATGATGCCCTTGGCCAAAAAGGGCGTATGCGTTGTTTCCTGAATATATTCAGGAAAAAACGCATACGCCCTTTTTGGCCAACCAAGCAACCTGGAAAGGCAAATCAGCGCTACAAAGAAGTCTCGCTTCCCATCGGCCAAAAGGGACATGCTGCAAAAAGTGTCAAAACCAGAAATGCAGGACAGGCCATGGAGAAATGGCAGCCTTGCTATGCTGATGGGCGGGATGTAAATTGCCAACAGCCACTCTGGAGAAGTGTACGGTGTGTCCTGAAACATCGAAAAAACACAGCTTAGGGAGCATAGGGCACGTCCACTCATGGGCGTATAAATTGGGAAAACTAAAAATGAGCAAGACACAGGCACCCCAAAGTTTGGGGCTGCTCTGTTGACAAGAACCTCCACTTCATGACACCTTAAATATCCCAGGAAAGAGAAAAATGGATAAAAAAGTTGTGGTCCTTATGTACAATGGAATATCACTCAGACATGAAATCAATGTCATAAGGCTAGTAGAAGCAAGATGAGTGGACTTAGGTATGACGATTCTAAGTGAAATAAGTCACACAGAAAAAGACACTTATCATAAGCTATCACTTATAGAGGGAATGTAAAAACCGCTACACTTGAACTGAATTACAAAACAGAACAGAGTCACACGTTTAGAAAACACACTATGGCTGCTTAACGGGAAAGGTGAGGTGGGGTGATGCATAAAACAAGGGGTTCAAATTCGCTCAGATACCGTTCCATACACCCAATATGTAATACACAAGACCTACTCCTTGCTCAGTGAACTGGACTCAACACCCCCTATTCACCGCACAAGAATATATATGACTAGTAACAATCTTAAAACCTATGTATTGATATCTGTCTGGAAGTGAGTCAAGTGGGTGTAAATCCGCATAAACACAGCCGTGAAAAGCAGCTAAACCCCATTATAAAAATAAATTACTTTTAAAAACCCGTAAAACAAAGACAGTGAAAGAGAGAGAAATTCTTACAAAATTCGTTCAGGGGCTGAGATGCAACCTGGATTGACCATATCTAGACCCACAGCTGGATGAGACATAAGGGTGGACACTCTTGGGGCTGAGAGGTTGGGTGAGCAAACGCAGACCCTTTAAAGTAATACTGCGTGGTACCCATCCCATGGGTCCCAAATCTCCAGGTTCAAGGGCATCTTCCTACATCGAAAACATGCATGAGAAACTCAGAAGATGGTACACCGTGTGATTTTGAAAGGTTTCTAAAACACACCCCATTTCTCATCTCCATGTGCTCGGGTTCGCCTTTCCAGCTACTTTACTAGCAATCAACTTACTTGGAGAATCAGCACCTTTAACCTCCTGTTCCCTACGGGTTGCAATTTGTCCTGAGGATGAACGGGAAGAGGGGCAACCAATGAGAGACTAGATCTAGCTGTTGGGACAGGCACAGGTCACTCTATTTTCCCATCAGGAAGAAGAATTAACCACAGGCTCAGCCTGCTGCCAAGAACCAGAATAGGGCCTGAGGCAATCCCGTGCTTTTGCGGCCAGCTCTCAAAAAAGACAGTTGAAAAATGGAGCTCAGGGACACTGCAATTCACAAACCCGCAGAGTTATAAGTGATAACTCTCATCCACAGATATATTGAGGGAAGGCAACGAAGAGGATTTGAAAGCAAGGCAGAATTGCAGGAAACAGATTTCAGGAGGTAGATTCGAATCGCCTTTAAGGCACATGAAAAGCGGCAAAATGTCGACAATGATGCCCTTGGCCAAAAAGGGCGTATGCGTTTTTTCCTGAATATATTCAGGAAAAAACGCATACGCCCTTTTTGGCCAACCAAGCAACCTGGAAAGGCAAATCAGTGCTACAAAGAAGTCTCGCTTCCCATCGGTCAAAAGGGCCATGCTGCAAAAAGTGTCAAAACCAGAAATGCAGGACAGGCCATGGAGAAATGGCAGCCTTGCTACGCTGATGGGCGAAATGTAAGTTGCCAACAGCCACTCTGGAGAACTGTACGGTGTGTCCTGAAACATCGAAAAAACACAGCTTAGGGAGCATAGGGAACGTCCACTCATGGGCGTATAAATTGGGAAAACTAAAAATCAGCAAGACACAGGCACCCCAAAGTTTAGGGCTGCTCTGTTGACAAGAACCTCCACTTCATGACACCTTAAATATCCCAGGAAAGAGAAAAATGGATAAAGAAGTTGTGGTCCTTATGTACAATGGAATATCACTCAGACATGAAATCAATGTCATAAGGCTAGTAGAAGCAAGATGAGTGGACTTAGGTACGACGATTCTAAGTGAAATAAGTCACGCAGAAAAAGACACTTATCATAAGCTATCACTTATAGAGGGAATGTATAAACCGCTACACTTGAACTGAATTACAAAACAGAACAGAGTCACACGTTTAGAAAACACACTATGGCTGCTTAACGGGAAAGGTGAGGTGGGGTGATGCATAAAACAAGGGTTTCAAATTCGCTCAGATACCGTTCCATACACCCAATATGTAATAGACAAGACCTACTCCTTGCTAAGTGAACTGGACTCAACAGCCCCTATTCACCGCACAAGAATATATGTGACTAGTAAGAATCTTAAAACCTATGTATTGATATATGTCTGGAAGTGAGTCTAGTGGGTGTAAAGCCGCATAAACACAGCCGTGAAAAGCAGCTAAACCCCATTATAAAAATAAATTACTTTTAAAAACCCGTAAAACAAAGACAGTGAAAGAGAGAGAAATTCTTACAAAATTCGTTCAGAGGCTGTGATGCAACCTGGATTGACCATATCTACACGCACAGCTGGATGAGACATAAGGGTGGACACTCTTGGGGCTGAAAGGTTGGGTTAGGATGGGTGAGCAAACGCAGACCCTTTAAAGTAATACTGTGTGGTACACATCCCATGGGTCCCAAGTCTCCAGGATCAAGGGCATCTTCCTACATCGAAAACATGCATGAGAAACCCAGAAGATGGTACACCGTGTGATTTTGAAAGGTTTCTAAAACGCACCTCATTTCTCATCTCCTTGTGCTCGGGTTCGCCATTCCAGCTACTTTAATAGCAATCTCCCTAATTGGAGAATCAGCACCTTTAACCTCCTGTTCCCTACAGGTTGCAATTTGTCCTGAGGATGAACGGGAAGAGGGGGAACCAATGAGAGACTAGATCTAGCTGTTGGGACAGGCACAGGTCACTCTATTTTCCCATCAGGAAGAAGAATTAACCACAGGCTCAGCCTGCTGCCAGGAACCAGAATAGGGCCTGAGGCAATCCCGAGCTTTTGCGGCCAGCTCTCAAAAAAGACAGTTGAAAAATGGAGCTCAGGGACACTGCAATTCACAAACCCGCAGAGTTATAAGTGATAACTCTCATCCACAGATATATTGAGGGAAGGCAACGAAGAGGATTTGAAAGCAAGGCAGAATTGCAGGAAACAGATTTCAGGAGGTAGATTCGAATCGCCTTTAAGGCACATGAAAATCGGCAAAACGTCGACAATGATGCCCTTGGCCAAAAAGGGCGTATGCGTTGTTTCCTGAATATATTCAGGAAAAAACGCATACACCCTTTTTGGCCAACCAAGCAACCTGGAAAGGCAAATCAGCGCTACAAAGAAGTCTCGCTTCCCATCGGCCAAAAGGGACATGCTGCAAAAAGTGTCAAAACCAGAAATGCAGGACAGGCCATGGAGAAATGGCAGCCTTGCTACGCTGATGGGCGGGATGTAAATTGCCAACAGCCACTCTGGAGAAGTGTACGGTGTGTCCTGAAACATCGAAAAAACACAGCTTAGGGAGCATAGGGCACGTCCACTCATGGGCGTATAAATTGGGAAAACTAAAAATCAGCAAGACACAGGCACCCCAAAGTTTAGGGCTGCTCTGTTGACAAGAACCTCCACTTCATGACACCTTAAATATCCCAGGAAAGAGAAAAATGGATAAAAAAGTTGTGGTCCTTATGTACAATGGAATATCACTCAGACATGAAATCAATATCATAAGGCTATTAGAAGCAAGATGAGTGGACTTAGGTACGACGATTCTAAGTGAAATAAGTCACACAGAAAAAGACACTTATCATAAGCTATCACTTATAGAGGGAATGTAAAAACCGCTACACTTGAACTGAATTACAAAACAGAACAGAGTCACACGTTTAGAAAACACACTATGGCTGCTTAACGGGAAAGGTGAGGTGGGGTGATGCATAAAACAAGGGGTTCAAATTCGCTCAGATACCGTTCCATACACCCAATATGTAATACACAAGACCTACTCCTTGCTCAGTGAACTGGACTCAACACCCCCTATTCACCGCACAAGAATATATATGATTAGTAACAATCTTAAAACCTATGTATTGATATCTGTCTGGATGTGAGTCAAGTGGGTGTAAATCCGCATAAACACAGCCGTGAAAAGCAGCTAAACCCCATTATAAAAATAAATTACTTTTAAAAACCCGTAAAACAAAGACAGTGAAAGAGAGAGAAATTCTTACAAAATTCGTTCAGGGGCTGAGATGCAACCTGGATTGACCATATCTAGACCCACAGCTGGATGAGACATAAGGGTGGACACCCTTGGGGCTGAGAGGTTGGGTGAGCAAACGCAGACCCTTTAAAGTAATACTGCATGGTACCCATCCCATGGGTCCCAAATCTGCAGGTTCAAGATAATCTTCCTACATTGAAAACTTGCATGAGGAACCCAGAAGAAGGTACACCGTGTGATTTTGAAAGGTTTCTAAAACGCACCTCATTTCTCATCTCCTTGTGCTCGGGTTCGCCATTCCAGCTACTTCACTAGCAATCTCCCTACTTGGAGAATCAGCACCTTTAACCTCCTGTTCTGTACAGGTTGCAATTTGTCCTGAGGATGAACGGGAAGAGGGACAACCAATGAGAGAATAGATCTAGGTGTTGGGACAGGCACAGGTCACTCTATTTTCCCATCAGGAAGAAGAATTAACCACAGGCTCAGCCTGCCGCCCAGAAGCAGAATAGGGCCTGAGGCAACCCCGCGCTTTTGCGGCCAGCTCCCAAAAATGCGAGTTGAAAAATGGAGCTCAGGGACACTGCAATTCACAAACCCGCAGAGTTATAAATGATAACTCTCATCCACAGATATATTGAGGGAAGGCAACGAAGAGGATTTGAAAGCAAGGTAGAATTGCAGGAAACAGATTTCAGGAGGTAGATTTGAATCGCATTTAAAGCACATGAAAAGCGGCAAAACGTCGACAATGATGCCCTTGGCCAAACAGGGCGTATGCGTTTTTTCCTGAATATATTCAGGAAAAAACGCATACGCCCTGTTTGGCCAACCAAGCAACCTGGAAAGGCTAATCAGTGCTACAAAGAAGTCTCGCTTCCCATCGGTCAAAAGGTTCATGCTGCAAAAAGTGTCAAAACCAGAAATGCAGGACAGGCCATGGAGAAATGGCAGCCTTGCTACGCTGATGGGCGGGATGTTAATTGCCAACAGCCACTCTGGAGAAGTGTACGGTGTGTCCTGAAACATCGAAAAAACACAGCTTAGGGAGCATAGGGCACGTCCACTCATGGGCGTATAAATTGGGAAAACTAAAAATCAGCAAGACACAGGCACCCCAAAGTTTAGGGCTGCTCTGTTGACAAGAACCTCCACTTCATGACACCTTAAATATCCCAGGAAAGAGAAAAATGGATAAAGAAGTTGTGGTCCTTATGAACAATGGAATATCACTCAGACATGAAATCAATGTCATAAGGCTAGTAGAAGCAAGATGATTGGATTTAGGTACGACGATTCTAAGTGAAATAAGTCACACAGAAAAAGACACTTATCATAAGCTATCACTTATAGAGGGAATGTAAAAACTGCTACACTTGAGCTGAATTACAAAACAGAAGAGAGTCACACGTTTAGAAAACACACTATGGCTGCTTAACGGGAAAGGTGAGGTGGGGTGATGCATAAAACAAGGGTTTCAAATTCGCTCAGATACTGTTCCATACACCCAATATGTAATAGACAAGACCTACACCTTGCTCAGTGAACTGGACTCAACACCCCCTATTCACCGCACAAGAATATATCTGACTAGTAAGAATCGTAAAACCTATGTATTGATATCTGTCTGGAAGTGAGTCAAGTGGGTGTAAATCCGCATAAACACAGCCGTGAAAAGCAGCTAAACCCCATTATAAAAATAAATTACTTTTAAAAACCCGTAAAACAAAGACAGTGAAAGAGAGAGAAATTCTTACAAAATTCGTTCAGAGGCTGTGATGCAACCTGGATTGACCATATCTAGACCCACAGCTGGATGAGACATAAGGGTGGACACTCTTGTGGCTGAGAGGTTGGGTGAGGTTGGGTGAGCAAACGCAGACCCTTTAAAGTAATACTGCGTGGTACCCATCCCATGGGTCCCAAATCTCCAGGTTCAAGGGCATCTTCCTACATCGAAAACATGCATGAGAAACTCAGAAGATGGTACACCGTGTGATTTTGAAAGGTTTCTAAAACGCACCCCATTTCTCACCTCCTTGTGCTCGGGTTCGCCTTTCCAGCTAGTTTACTAGAAATCTCCCTACTTGCAGAATCAGCACCTTTAAGCTCCTGTTCCCTACATGTTGTAATTTGTCCTGAGGATGAACGGGAAGAGGGGGAACCAATGAGAGACTAGATCTAGCTGTTGGGACAGGCACAGGTCACTCTATTTTCCCATCAGGAAGAAGAATTAACCACAGGCTCAGCCTGCCGCCGGGAACCAGAATAGGGCCTGAGGCAATCCCGTTCTTTTGCGGCCAGCTCCCAAAAAAGACAGTTGAAAAATGGAGCTCAGGGGCACTAACATTCACAAACCTGCTGAGTTATAAATGATAACTCTCGTCCACAAATATATTGAGGGAAGGCAACGAAGAGGATTTGAAAGCAAGGCAGAATTGCAGGAAACAGGTTTCAGGAGGTAGATTCGAATCGCCTTTAAAGCACATGAAAAGCGGCAAAACGTCGACAATGATGCCCTTGGCCAAAAAGGGCGTATGCGTTTTTTCCTGAATATATTCAGGAAAAAACGCATACGCCCTTTTTGGCCAACCAAGCAACCTGGAAATGCAAATCAGTGCTACAAAGAAGTCTCGCTTCCCATCGGTCAAAAGGTTCATGCTGCAAAAAGTGTCAAAACCAGAAATGCAGGACAGGCCATGGAGAAATGGCAGCCTTGCTACGCTGATGGGCGGGATGTTAATTGCCAACAGCCACTCTGGAGAAGTGTACGGTGTGTCCTGAAACATCGAAAAAACACAGCTTAGGGAGCATAGGGCACGTCCACTCATGGGCGTATAAATTGGGAAAACTAAAAATCAGCAAGACACAGGCACCCCAAAGTTTAGGGCTGCTCTGTTGACAAGAACCTCCACTTCATGACACCTTAAATATCCCAGGAAAGAGAAAAATGGATAAAGAAGTTGTGGTCCTTATGAACAATGGAATATCACTCAGACATGAAATCAATGTCATAAGGCTAGTAGAAGCAAGATGATTGGATTTAGGTACGACGATTCTAAGTGAAATAAGTCACACAGAAAAAGACACTTATCATAAGCTATCACTTATAGAGGGAATGTAAAAACTGCTACACTTGAGCTGAATTACAAAACAGAAGAGAGTCACACGTTTAGAAAACACACTATGGCTGCTTAACGGGAAAGGTGAGGTGGGGTGATGCATAAAACAAGGGTTTCAAATTCGCTCAGATACTGTTCCATACACCCAATATGTAATAGACAAGACCTACACCTTGCTCAGTGAACTGGACTCAACACCCCCTATTCACCGCACAAGAATATATCTGACTAGTAAGAATCGTAAAACCTATGTATTGATATCTGTCTGGAAGTGAGTCAAGTGGGTGTAAATCCGCATAAACACAGCCGTGAAAAGCAGCTAAACCCCATTATAAAAATAAATTACTTTTAAAAACCCGTAAAACAAAGACAGTGAAAGAGAGAGAAATTCTTACAAAATTCGTTCAGAGGCTGTGATGCAACCTGGATTGACCATATCTAGACCCACAGCTGGATGAGACATAAGGGTGGACACTCTTGTGGCTGAGAGGTTGGGTGAGGTTGGGTGAGCAAACGCAGACCCTTTAAAGTAATACTGCGTGGTACCCATCCCATGGGTCCCAAATCTCCAGGTTCAAGGGCATCTTCCTACATCGAAAACATGCATGAGAAACTCAGAAGATGGTACACCGTGTGATTTTGAAAGGTTTCTAAAACGCACCCCATTTCTCACCTCCTTGTGCTCGGGTTCGCCTTTCCAGCTAGTTTACTAGAAATCTCCCTACTTGCAGAATCAGCACCTTTAAGCTCCTGTTCCCTACATGTTGTAATTTGTCCTGAGGATGAACGGGAAGAGGGGGAACCAATGAGAGACTAGATCTAGCTGTTGGGACAGGCACAGGTCACTCTATTTTCCCATCAGGAAGAAGAATTAACCACAGGCTCAGCCTGCCGCCGGGAACCAGAATAGGGCCTGAGGCAATCCGGTGCTTTTGTGGCCAGCTCTCAAAAAAGACAGTTGAAAAATGGAGCTCAGGGACACTGCAATTCACAAACCCGCAGAGTTATAAGTGATAACTCTCATCCACAGATATACTGAGGGAAGGCAACGAAGAGGATTTGAAAGCAAGGCAGAATTGCAGGAAACAGATTTCAGGAGGTAGATTCGAATCGCCTTTAAGGCACATGAAAAGCGGCAAAACGTCGACAATGATGCCCTTGGCCAAAAAGGGCGTATGCGTTGTTTCCTGAATATATTCAGGAAAAAACGCATACGCCCTTTTTGGCCAACCAAGCAACCTGGAAAGGCAAATCAGCGCTACAAAGAAGTCTCGCTTCCCATCGGCCAAAAGGGACATGCTGCAAAAAGTGTCAAAACCAGAAATGCAGGACAGGCCATGGAGAAATGGCAGCCTTGCTATGCTGATGGGCGGGATGTAAATTGACAACAGCCACTCTGGAGAAGTGTACGGTGTGTCCTGAAACATCGAAAAAACACAGCTTAGGGAGCATAGGGCACGTCCACTCATGGGCGTATAAATTGGGAAAACTAAAAATGAGCAAGACACAGGCACCCCAAAGTTTGGGGCTGCTCTGTTGACAAGAACCTCCACTTCATGACACCTTAAATATCCCAGGAAAGAGAAAAATGGATAAAAAAGTTGTGGTCCTTATGTACAATGGAATATCACTCAGACATGAAATCAATGTCATAAGGCTAGTAGAAGCAAGATGAGTGGACTTAGGTATGACGATTCTAAGTGAAATAAGTCACACAGAAAAAGACACTTATCATAAGCTATCACTTATAGAGGGAATGTAAAAACCGCTACACTTGAACTGAATTACAAAACAGAACAGAGTCACACGTTTAGAAAACACACTATGGCTGCTTAACGGGAAAGGTGAGGTGGGGTGATGCATAAAACAAGGGGTTCAAATTCGCTCAGATACCGTTCCATACACCCAATATGTAATACACAAGACCTACTCCTTGCTCAGTGAACTGGACTCAACACCCCCTATTCACAGCACAAGAATATATATGACTAGTAACAATCTTAAAACCTATGTATTGATATCTGTCTGGAAGTGACTCAAGTGGGTGTAAATCCGCATAAACACAGCCGTGAAAAGCAGCTAAACCCCATTATAAAAATAAATTACTTTTAAAAACCCGTAAAACAAAGACAGTGAAAGAGAGAGAAATTCTTACAAAATTCGTTCAGGGGCTGAGATGCAACCTGGATTGACCATATCTAGACCCACAGCTGGATGAGACATAAGGGTGGACACTCTTGGGGCTGAGAGTTTGGGTGAGCAAACGCAGACCCTTTAAAGTAATACTGCGTGGTACCCATCCCATGGGTCCCAAATCTCCAGGTTCAAGGGCATCTTCCTACATCGAAAACATGCATGAGAAACTCAGAAGATGGTACACCGTGTGATTTTGAAAGGTTTCTAAAACACACCCCATTTCTCATCTCCTTGTGCTCGGGTTCGCCTTTCCAGCTACTTTACTAGCAATCAACTTACTTGGAGAATCAGCACCTTTAACCTCCTGTTCCCTACGGGTTGCAATTTGTCCTGAGGATGAACGGGAAGAGGGGCAACCAATGAGAGACTAGATCTAGCTGTTGGGACAGGCACAGGTCACTCTATTTTCCCATCAGGTAGAAGAATTAACCACAGGCTCAGCCTGCTGCCAGGAACCAGAATAGGGCCTGAGGCAATCCCGAGCTTTTGCGGCCACCTCTCAAAAAAGACAGTTGAAAAATGGAGCTCAGGGACACTGCAATTCACAAACCCGCAGAGTTATAAGTGATAACTCTCATCCACAGATATATTGAGGGAAGGCAACGAAGAGGATTTGAAAGCAAGGCAGAATTGCAGGAAACAGATTTCAGGAGGTAGATTCGAATCGCCTTTAAGGCACATGAAAATCGGCAAAACGTCGACAATGATGCCCTTGGCCAAAAAGGGCGTATGCGTTGTTTCCTGAATATATTCAGGAAAAAACGCATACACCCTTTTTGGCCAACCAAGCAACCTGGAAAGGCAAATCAGCGCTACAAAGAAGTCTCGCTTCCCATCGGCCAAAAGGGACATGCTGCAAAAAGTGTCAAAACCAGAAATGCAGGACAGGCCATGGAGAAATGGCAGCCTTGCTACGCTGATGGGCGGGATGTAAATTGCCAACAGCCACTCTGGAGAAGTGTACGGTGTGTCCTGAAACATCGAAAAAACACAGCTTAGGGAGCATAGGGCACGTCCACTCATGGGCGTATAAATTGGGAAAACTAAAAATCATCAAGACACAGGCACCCCAAAGTTTGGGGCTGCTCTGTTGACAAGAACCTCCACTTCATGACACCTTAAATATCCCAGGAAAGAGAAAAATGGATAAAGAAGTTGTGGTCCTTATGTACAATGGAATATCACTCAGACATGAAATCAATGTCATAAGGCTAGTAGAAGCAAGATGAGTGGACTTAGGTACGACGATTCTAAGTGAAATAAGTCACACAGAAAAAGACACTTATCATAAGCTATCACTTATAGAGGGAATGTAAAAACCGCTACACTTGAACTGAATTACAAAACAGAACAGAGTCACACGTTTAGAAAACACACTATGGCTGCTTAACGGGAAAGGTGAGGTGGGGTGATGCATAAAACAAGGGGTTCAAATTCGCTCAGATACCGTTCCATACACCCAATATGTAATACACAAGACCTACTCCTTGCTCAGTGAACTGGACTCAACACCCCCTATTCACCGCACAAGAATATATATGACTAGTAACAATCTTAAAACCTATGTATTGATATCTGTCTGGAAGTGAGTCAAGTGGGTGTAAATCCGCATAAACACAGCCGTGAAAAGCAGCTAAACCCCATTATAAAAATAAATTACTTTTAAAAACCCGTAAAACAAAGACAGTGAAAGAGAGAGAAATTCTTACAAAATTCGTTCAGGGGCTGAGATGCAACCTGGATTGACCATATCTGGCCCACAGCTGGATGAGACATAAGGGTGGACACTCTTGGGGCTGAGAGGTTGGGTGAGCAAACGCAGACCCTTTAAAGTAATACTGCGTGGTACCCATCCCATGGGTCCCAAATCTCCAGGTTCAAGGGCATCTTCCTACATCGAAAACATGCATGAGAAACTCAGAAGATGGTACACCGTGTGATTTTGAAAGGTTTCTAAAACACACCCCATTTCTCATCTCCTTGTGCTCGGGTTCGCCATTCCAGCTACTTTACTAGCAATCAACTTACTTGGAGAATCAGCACCTTTAACCTCCTGTTCCCTACAGGTTGCAATTTGTCCTGAGGATGAACGGGAAGAGGGGCAACCAATGAGAGACTAGATCTAGGTGTTGGGACAGGCACAGGTCACTCTATTTTCCCATCAGGAAGAAGAATTAACCACAGGCTCAGCCTGCCGCCCAGAAGCAGAATAGGGCCTGAGGCAATCCCGCGCTTTTGCGGCCAGCTCCCAAAAAAGCGAGTTGAAAAATGGAGCTCAGGGACACTGCAATTTACAAACCCGCAGAGTTATAAATGATAACTCTCATCCACAGATATATTGAGGGAAGGCATCGAAGAGGATTTGAAAGCAAGGCAGAATTGCAGGAAACAGATTTCAGGAGGTAGATTCGAATCACCTGTAAAGCACATGAAAAGCGGCAAAACGTCGACAATGATGCCCTTGGCCAAAAAGGGCGTATGCGTTTTTTCCTGAATATATTCAGGAAAAAACGCATACGCCCTTTTTGGCCAACCAAGAAACCTGGAAAGGCAAATCAGCGCTACAAAGAAGTCTCGCTTCCCATCGGTCAAAAGGGCCATGCTGCAAAAAGTGTCAAAACCAGAAATGCAGGACAGGCCATGGAGAAATGGCAGCCTTGCTACGCTGATGGGCGGGATGTAAGTTGCCAACAGCCACTCTGGAGAACTGTACGGTGTGTCCTGAAACATCGAAAAAACACAGCTTAGGGAGCATAGGGCACGTACACTCATGGGCGTATAAATTGGGAAAACTAAAAATCAGCAAGACACAGGCACCCCAAAGTTTAGGGCTGCTCTGTTGACAAGAACCTCCACTTCATGACACCTTAAATATCCCAGGAAAGAGAAAAATGGATAAAGAAGTTGTGGTCCTTATGTACAATGGAATATCACTCAGACATGAAATCAATGTCATAAGGCTAGTAGAAGCAAGATGAGTGGATTTAGGTACGACGATTCTAAATGAAATAAGTCACGCAGAAAAAGACACTTATCATAAGCTATCACTTATAGAGGGAATGTATAAACCGCTACACTTGAACTGAATTACAAAACAGAACAGAGTCACACGTTTAGAAAACACACTATGGCTGCTTAACGGGAAAGGTGAGGTGGGGTGATGCATAAAACAAGGGTTTCAAATTCGCTCAGATACCGTTCCATACACCCAATATGTAATAGACAAGACCTACTCCTTGGTAAGTGAACTGGACTCAACACCCCCTATTCACCGCACAAGAATATATGTGACTAGTAAGAATCTTAAAACCTATGTATTGATATATGTCTGGAAGTGAGTCAAGTGGGTGTAAAGCCGCATAAACACAGCCGTGAAAAGCAGCTAAACCCCATTATAAAACTAAATTACTTTTAAAAACCCGTAAAACAAAGACAGTGAAAGAGAGAGAAATTCTTACAAAATTCGTTCAGAGGCTGTGATGCAACCTGGATTGACCATATCTACACGCACAGCTGGATGAGACATAAGGGTGGACACTCTTGGGGCTGAAAGGTTGGGTTAGGATGGGTGAGCAAACGCAGACCCTTTAAAGTAATACTGTGTGGTACACATCCCATGGGTCCCAAGTCTCCAGGATCAAGGGCATCTTCCTACATCGAAAACATGCATGAGAAACTCAGAAGATGGTACACCGTGTGATTTTGAAAGGTTTCTAAAACGCACCTCATTTCTCATCTCCTTGTGCTCGGGTTCGCCATTCCAGCTACTTTAATAGCAATCTCCCTAATTGGAGAATCAGCACCTTTAACCTCCTGTTCCCTACAGGTTGCAATTTGTCCTGAGGATGAACGGGAAGAGGGGGAACCAATGAGAGACTAGATCTAGCTGTTGGGACAGGCACAGGTCACTCTATTTTCCCATCAGGAAGAAGAATTAACCACAGGCTCAGCCTGCTGCCAGGAACCAGAATAGGGCCTGAGGCAATCCCGAGCTTTTGCGGCCAGCTCTCAAAAAAGACAGTTGAAAAATGGAGCTCAGGGACACTGCAATTCAAAAACCCGCAGAGTTATAAGTGATAACTCTCATCCACAGATATATTGAGGGAAGGCAACGAAGAGGATTTGAAAGCAAGGCAGAATTGCAGGAAACAGATTTCAGGAGGTAGATTCGAATCGCCTTTAAGGCACATGAAAATCGGCAAAACGTCGACAATGATGCCCTTGGCCAAAAAGGGCGTATGCGTTGTTTCCTGAATATATTCAGGAAAAAACGCATACACCCTTTTTGGCCAACCAAGCAACCTGGAAAGGCAAATCAGCGCTACAAAGAAGTCTCGCTTCCCATCGGCCAAAAGGGACATGCTGCAAAAAGTGTCAAAACCAGAAATGCAGGACAGGCCATGGAGAAATGGCAGCCTTGCTACGCTGATGGGCGGGATGTAAATTGCCAACAGCCACTCTGGAGAAGTGTACGGTGTGTCCTGAAACATCGAAAAAACACAGCTTAGGGAGCATAGGGCACGTCCACTCATGGGCGTATAAATTGGGAAAACTAAAAATCAGCAAGACACAGGCACCCCAAAGTTTAGGGCTGCTCTGTTGACAAGAACCTCCACTTCATGACACCTTAAATATCCCAGGAAAGATAAAAATGGATAAAAAAGTTGTGGTCCTTATGTACAATGGAATATCACTCAGACATGAAATCAATGTCATAAGGCTAGTAGAAGCAAGATGAGTGGACTTAGGTACGACGATTCTAAGTGAAATAAGTCACACAGAAAAAGACACTTATCATAAGCTATCACTTATAGAGGGAATGTAAAAACCGCTACACTTGAACTGAATTACAAAACAGAACAGAGTCACACGTTTAGAAAACACACTATGGCTGCTTAACGGGAAAGGTGAGGTGGGGTGATGCATAAAACAAGGGGTTCAAATTCGCTCAGATACCGTTCCATACACCCAATATGTAATACACAAGACCTACTCCTTGCTCAGTGAACTGGACTCAACACCCCCTATTCACCGCACAAGAATATATATGACTAGTAACAATCTTAAAACCTATGTATTGATATCTGTCTGGATGTGAGTCAAGTGGGTGTAAATCCGCATAAACACAGCCGTGAAAAGCAGCTAAACCCCATTATAAAAATAAATTACTTTTAAAAACCCGTAAAACAAAGACAGTGAAAGAGAGAGAAATTCTTACAAAATTCGTTCAGGGGCTGAGATGCAACCTGGATTGACCATATCTAGACCCACAGCTGGATGAGACATAAGGGTGGACACTCTTGGGGCTGAGAGGTTGGGTGAGCAAACGCAGACCCTTTAAAGTAATACTGCATGGTACCCATCCCATGGGTCCCAAATCTCCAGGTTCAAGATAATCTTCCTACATTGAAAACTTGCATGAGGAACCCAGAAGAAGGTACACCGTGTGATTTTGAAAGGTTTCTAAAACGCACCTCATTTCTCATCTCCTTGTGCTCGGGTTCGCCATTCCAGCTACTTCACTAGCAATCTCCCTACTTGGAGAATCAGCACCTTTAACCTCCTGTTCTGTACAGGTTGCAATTTGTCCTGAGGATGAACGGGAAGAGGGGCAACCAATGAGAGAATAGATCTAGGTGTTGGGACAGGCACAGGTCACTCTATTTTCCCATCAGGAAGAAGAATTAACCACAGGCTCAGCCTGCCGCCGGGAACCAGAATAGGGCCTGAGGCAATCCCGTTCTTTTGCGGCCAGCTCCCAAAAAAGACAGTTGAAAAATGGAGCTCAGGGGCACTGCCATTCACAAACCTGCTGAGTTATAAATGATAACTCTCGTCCACAAATATATTGAGGGAAGGCAACGAAGAGGATTTGAAAGCAAGGCAGAATTGCAGGAAACAGGTTTCAGGAGGTAGATTCGAATCGCCTTTAAAGCACATGAAAAGCGGCAAAACGTCGACAATGATGCCCTTGGCCAAAAAGGGCGTATGCGTTTTTTCCTGAATATATTCAGGAAAAAACGCATACGCCCTTTTTGGCCAACCAAGCAACCTGGAAATGCAAATCAGTGCTACAAAGAAGTCTCGCTTCCCATCGGTCAAAAGGTTCATGCTGCAAAAAGTGTCAAAACCAGAAATGCAGGACAGGCCATGGAGAAATGGCAGCCTTGCTACGCTGATGGGCGGGATGTAAATTGCCAACAGCCACTCTGGAGAAGTGTACGGTGTGTCCTGAAACATCGAATAAACACAGCTCTAGGAGCATAGGGCACGTCCACTCATGGGCGTATAAATTGGGAAAACTAAAAATCAGCAAGACACAGGCACCCCAAAGTTTAGGGCTGCTCTGTTGACAAGAACCTCCACTTCATGACACCTTAAATATCCCAGGAAAGAGAAAAATGGATAAAGAAGTTGTGGTCCTTATGAACAATGGAATATCACTCAGACATGAAATCAATGTCATAAGGCTAGTAGAAGCAAGATGATTGGATTTAGGTACGACGATTCTAAGTGAAATAAGTCACACAGAAAAAGACACTTATCATAAGCTATCACTTATAGAGGGAATGTAAAAACTGCTACACTTGAGCTGAATTACAAAACAGAACAGAGTCACACGTTTAGAAAACACACTATGGCTGCTTAACGGGAAAGGTGAGGTGGGGTGATGCATAAAACAAGGGTTTCAAATTTGCTCAGATACTGTTCCATACACCCAATATGTAATAGACAAGACCTACACCTTGCTCAGTGAACTGGACTCAACACCCCCTATTCACCGCACAAGAATATATCTGACTAGTAAGAATCGTAAAACCTATGTATTGATATCTGTCTGGAAGTGAGTCAAGTGGGTGTAAATCCGCATAAACACAGCCGTGAAAAGCAGCTAAACCCCATTATAAAAATAAATTACTTTTAAAAACCCGTAAAACAAAGACAGTGAAAGAGAGAGAAATTCTTACAAAATTCGTTCAGAGGCTGTGATGCAACCTGGATTGACCATATCTAGACCCACAGCTGGATGAGACATAAGGGTGGACACTCTTGTGGCTGAGAGGTTGGGTGAGGTTGGGTGAGCAAACGCAGACCCTTTAAAGTAATACTGCGTGGTACCCATCCCATGGGTCCCAAATCTCCAGGTTCAAGGGCATCTTCCTACATCGAAAACATGCATGAGAAACTCAGAAGATGGTACACCGTGTGATTTTGAAAGGTTTCTAAAACGCACCCCATTTCTCACCTCCTTGTGCTCGGGTTCGCCTTTCCAGCTAGTTTACTAGAAATCTCCCTACTTGCAGAATCAGCACCTTTAAGCTCCTATTCCCTACATGTTGTAATTTGTCCTGAGGATGAACGGGAAGAGGGGGAACCAATGAGAGACTAGATCTAGCTGTTGGGACAGGCACAGGTCACTCTATTTTCCCATCAGGAAGAAGAATTAACCACAGGCTCAGCCTGCTGCCAGGAACCAGAATAGGGCCTGAGGCAATCCGGTGCTTTTGTGGCCAGCTCTCAAAAAAGACAGTTGAAAAATGGAGCTCAGGGACACTGCAATTCACAAACCCGCAGAGTTATAAGTGATAACTCACATCCACAGATATACTGAGGGAAGGCAACGAAGAGGATTTGAAAGCAAGGCAGAATTGCAGGAAACAGATTTCAGGAGGTAGATTCGAATCGCCTTTAAGGCACATGAAAAGCGGCAAAACGTCGACAATGATGCCCTTGGCCAAAAAGGGCGTATGCGTTGTTTCCTGAATATATTCAGGAAAAAACGCATACGCCCTTTTTGGCCAACCAAGCAACCTGGAAAGGCAAATCAGCGCTACAAAGAAGTCTCGCTTCCCATCGGCCAAAAGGGACATGCTGCAAAAAGTGTCAAAACCAGAAATGCAGGACAGGCCATGGAGAAATGGCAGCCTTGCTATGCTGATGGGCGGGATGTAAATTGCCAACAGCCACTCTGGAGAAGTGTACGGTGTGTCCTGAAACATCGAAAAAACACAGCTTAGGGAGCATAGGGCACGTCCACTCATGGGCGTATAAATTGGGAAAACTAAAAATGAGCAAGACACAGGCACCCCAAAGTTTGGGGCTGCTCTGTTGACAAGAACCTCCACTTCATGACACCTTAAATATCCCAGGAAAGAGAAAAATGGATAAAAAATTGTGGTCCTTATGTACAATGGAATATCACTCAGACATGAAATCAATGTCATAAGGCTAGTAGAAGCAAGATGAGTGGACTTAGGTATGACGATTCTAAGTGAAATAAGTCACACAGAAAAAGACACTTATCATAAGCTATCACTTATAGAGGGAATGTAAAAACCGCTACACTTGAACTGAATTACAAAACAGAACAGAGTCACACGTTTAGAAAACACACTATGGCTGCTTAACGGGAAAGGTGAGGTGGGGTGATGCATAAAACAAGGGGTTCAAATTCGCTCAGATACCGTTCCATACACCCAATATGTAATACACAAGACCTACTCCTTGCTCAGTGAACTGGACTCAACACCCCCTATTCACAGCACAAGAATATATATGACTAGTAACAATCTTAAAACCTATGTATTGATATCTGTCTGGAAGTGAGTCAAGTGGGTGTAAATCCGCATAAACACAGCCGTGAAAAGCAGCTAATCCCCATTATAAAAATAAATTACTTTTAAAAACCCGTAAAACAAAGACAGTGAAAGAGAGAGAAATTCTTACAAAATTCGTTCAGGGGCTGAGATGCAACCTGGATTGACCATATCTAGACCCACAGCTGGATGAGACATAAGGGTGGACACTCTTGGGGCTGAGAGTTTGGGTGAGCAAACGCAGACCCTTTAAAGTAATACTGCGTGGTACCCATCCCATGGGTCCCAAATCTCCAGGTTCAAGGGCATCTTCCTACATCGAAAACATGCATGAGAAACTCAGAAGATGGTACACCGTGTGATTTTGAAAGGTTTCTAAAACACACCCCATTTCTCATCTCCTTGTGCTCGGGTTCGCCTTTCCAGCTACTTTACTAGCAATCAACTTACTTGGAGAATCAGCACCTTTAACCTCCTGTTCCCTACGGGTTGCAATTTGTCCTGAGGATGAACGGGAAGAGGGGCAACCAATGAGAGACTAGATCTAGCTTTTGGGACAGGCACAGGTCACTCTATTTTCCCATCAGGAAGAAGAATTAACCACAGGCTCAGCCTGCTGCCAGGAACCAGAATAGGGCCTGAGGCAATCCCGAGCTTTTGCGGCCAGCTCTCAAAAAAGACAGTTGAAAAATGGAGCTCAGGGACACTGCAATTCACAAACCCGCAGAGTTATAAGTGATAACTCTCATCCACAGATATATTGAGGGAAGGCAACGAAGAGGATTTGAAAGCAAGGCAGAATTGCAGGAAACAGATTTCAGGAGGTAGATTCGAATCGCCTTTAAGGCACATGAAAATCGGCAAAACGTCGACAATGATGCCCTTGGCCAAAAAGGGCGTATGCGTTGTTTCCTGAATATATTCAGGAAAAAACGCATACACCCTTTTTGGCCAACCAAGCAACCTGGAAAGGCAAATCAGCGCTACAAAGAAGTCTCGCTTCCCATCGGCCAAAAGGGACATGCTGCAAAAAGTGTCAAAACCAGAAATGCAGGACAGGCCATGGAGAAATGGCAGCCTTGCTACGCTGATGGGCGGGATGTAAATTGCCAACAGCCACTCTGGAGAAGTGTACGGTGTGTCCTGAAACATCGAAAAAACACAGCTTAGGGAGCATAGGGCACGTCCACTCATGGGCGTATAAATTGGGAAAACTAAAAATCATCAAGACACAGGCACCCCAAAGTTTGGGGCTGCTCTGTTGACAAGAACCTCCACTTCATGACACCTTAAATATCCCAGGAAAGAGAAAAATGGATAAAGAAGTTGTGGTCCTTATGTACAATGGAATATCACTCAGACATGAAATCAATGTCATAAGGCTAGTAGAAGCAAGATGAGTGGACTTAGGTACGACGATTCTAAGTGAAATAAGTCACACAGAAAAAGACACTTATCATAAGCTATCACTTATAGAGGGAATGTAAAAACCGCTACACTTGAACTGAATTACAAAACAGAACAGAGTCACACGTTTAGAAAACACACTATGGCTGCTTAACGGGAAAGGTGAGGTGGGGTGATGCATAAAACAAGGGGTTCAAATTCGCTCAGATACCGTTCCATACACCCAATATGTAATACACAAGACCTACTCTTGCTCAGTGAACTGGACTCAACACCCCCTATTCACCGCACAAGAATATATATGACTAGTAACAATCTTAAAACCTATGTATTGATATCTGTCTGGAAGTGAGTCAAGTGGGTGTAAATCCGCATAAACACAGCCGTGAAAAGCAGCTAAACCCCATTATAAAAATAAATTACTTTTAAAAACCCGTAAAACAAAGACAGTGAAAGAGAGAGAAATTCTTACAAAATTCGTTCAGGGGCTGAGATGCAACCTGGATTGACCATATCTGGCCCACAGCTGGATGAGACATAAGGGTGGACACTCTTGGGGCTGAGAGGTTGGGTGAGCAAACGCAGACCCTTTAAAGTAATACTGCGTGGTACCCATCCCATGGGTCCCAAATCTCCAGGTTCAAGGGCATCTTCCTACATCGAAAACATGCATGAGAAACTCAGAAGATGGTACACCGTGTGATTTTGAAAGGTTTCTAAAACACACCCCATTTCTCATCTCCTTGTGCTCGGGTTCGCCATTCCAGCTACTTTACTAGCAATCAACTTACTTGGAGAATCAGCACCTTTAACCTCCTGTTCCCTACAGGTTGCAATTTGTCCTGAGGATGAACGGGAAGAGGGGCAACCAATGAGAGACTAGATCTAGGTGTTGGGACAGGCACAGGTCACTCTATTTTCCCATCAGGAAGAAGAATTAACCACAGGCTCAGCCTGCCGCCCAGAAGCAGAATAGGGCCTGAGGCAATCCCGCGCTTTTGCGGCCAGCTCCCAAAAAAGCGAGTTGAAAAATGGAGCTCAGGGACACTGCAATTTACAAACCCGCAGAGTTATAAATGATAACTCTCATCCACAGATATATTGAGGGAAGGCATCGAAGAGGATTTGAAAGCAAGGCAGAATTGCAGGAAACAGATTTCAGGAGGTAGATTCGAATCACCTGTAAAGCACATGAAAAGCGGCAAAACGTCGACAATGATGCCCTTGGCCAAAAAGGGCGTATGCGTTTTTTCCTGAATATATTCAGGAAAAAACGCATACGCCCTTTTTGGCCAACCAAGAAACCTGGAAAGGCAAATCAGCGCTACAAAGAAGTCTCGCTTCCCATCGGTCAAAAGGGCCATGCTGCAAAAAGTGTCAAAACCAGAAATGCAGGACAGGCCATGGAGAAATGGCAGCCTTGCTACGCTGATGGGCGGGATGTAAGTTGCCAACAGACACTCTGGAGAACTGTACGGTGTGTCCTGAAACATCGAAAAAACACAGCTTAGGGAGCATAGGGCACGTACACTCATGGGCGTATAAATTGGGAAAACTAAAAATCAGCAAGACACAGGCACCCCAAAGTTTAGGGCTGCTCTGTTGACAAGAACCTCCACTTCATGACACCTTAAATATCCCAGGAAAGAGAAAAATGGATAAAGAAGTTGTGGTCCTTATGTACAATGGAATATCACTCAGACATGAAATCAATGTCATAAGGCTAGTAGAAGCAAGATGAGTGGATTTAGGTACGACGATTCTAAATGAAATAAGTCACGCAGAAAAAGACACTTATCATAAGCTATCACTTATAGAGGGAATGTATAAACCGCTACACTTGAACTGAATTACAAAACAGAACAGAGTCACACGTTTAGAAAACACACTATGGCTGCTTAACGGGAAAGGTGAGGTGGGGTGATGCATAAAACAAGGGTTTCAAATTCGCTCAGATACCGTTCCATACACCCAATATGTAATAGACAAGACCTACTCCTTGCTAAGTGAACTGGACTCAACACCCCCTATTCACCGCACAAGAATATATGTGACTAGTAAGAATCTTAAAACCTATGTATTGATATATGTCTGGAAGTGAGTCAAGTGGGTGTAAAGCCGCATAAACACAGCCGTGAAAAGCAGCTAAACCCCATTATAAAACTAAATTACTTTTAAAAACCCGTAAAACAAAGACAGTGAAAGAGAGAGAAATTCTTACAAAATTCGTTCAGACGCTGTGATGCAACCTGGATTGACCATATCTACACGCACAGCTGGATGAGACATAAGGGTGGACACTCTTGGGGCTGATAGGTTGGGTTAGGTTGGGTGAGCAAATGCAGACCCTTTAAAGTAATACTGCGTGGTACCCATCGAATGGGTCCCAAGTCTCCAGGTTCAAGGGCATCTTCCTACATCGAAAACATGCATGAGAAACTCAGAAGATGGTACACCGTGTGATTTTGAAAGGTTTCTAAAACACACCCCATTTCTCATTTCCTTGTGCTCGGGTTCGCCTTTCCAGCTACTTTACTAGCAATCAACTTACTTGGAGAATCAGCACCTTTAACCTCCTTTCCCTACAGGTTGCAATTTGTCCTGAGGATGAACGGGAAGAGGGGCAACCAATGAGAGACTAGATCTAGCTGTTGGGACAGGCACAGGTCACTCTATTTTCCCATCAGGAAGAAGAATTAACCACAGGCTCAGCCTGCCGCCCAGAAGCACAATAGGGCCTGAGGCAATCCCGTGCTTTTGCGGCCAGCTCTCAAAAAAGCGAGTTGAAAAATGGAGCTCAGGGACACTGCAATTCACAAACCCGCAGAGTTATAAATGATAACTCTCATCCACAGATATATTGAGGGAAGGCAACGAAGAGGATTTGAAAGCAAGGCAGAATTGCAGGAAACAGATTTCAGGAGGTAGATTCGAATCGCCTTTAAGGCACATGAAAAGCGGCAAAACGTCGACAATGATGCCCTTGGCCAAAAAGGGCTTATGCGTTTTTTCCTGAATATATTCAGGAAAAAACGCATACGCCCTTTTTGGCCAACCAAGCAACTTGGAAAGGCAAATCAGCGCTACAAAGAAGTCTCGCTTCCCATCGGTCAAAAGGGCCATGCTGCAAAAAGTGTCAAAACCAGAAATGCAGGACAGGCCATGGAGAAATGGCAGCCTTGCTACGCTGATGAGCGGGATGTAAGTTGCCAACAGCCACTCTGGAGAAGTGTACGGTGTGTCCTGAAACATCGAAAAAACACAGCTTAGGGAGCATAGGGCACGTCCACTCATGGGCGTATAAATTGGGAAAACTAAAAATCAGCAAGACACAGGCACCCCAACGTTTAGGGCTGCTCTGTTGACAAGAACCTCCACTTCATGACACCTTAAATATCCCAGGAAAGAGAAAAATGGATAAAGAAGTTGTGGTCCTTATGTACAATGCAATATCACTCAGACATGAAATCAATGTCATAAGGCTAGTAGAAGCAAGATGAGTGGAGTTAGGTACGATAATTCTAAGTGAAATAAGTCACACAGAAAAAGACACTTATCATAAGCTATCACTTATAGAGGGAATGTATAAACCGCTACACTTGAACTGAATTACAAAACAGAACAGAGTCACACGTTTAGAAAACACACTATGGCTGCTTAACGGGAAAGGTGAGGTGGGGTGATGCATAAAACAAGGGGTTCAAATTCGCTCAGATACCGTTCCATACACCCAATATGTAATAGACAAGACCTACTCCTTGCTCAGTGAACTGGACTCAACACGCCCTATTCACCGCACAAGAATATATGTGACTAGTAACAATCTTAAAACCTATGTATTGATATCTGTCTGGAAGTGAGTCAAGTGGGTGTAATCCACATAAACACAGCCGTGAAAAGCAGCTAAACCCCATTATAAAAATAAATTACTTTTAAAAACCCGTAAAACAAAGACAGTGAAAGAGAGATAAATTCTTACAAAATTCGTTCAGAGGCTGTGATGCAACCTGGATTGACCATATCTACACGCACAGCTGGATGAGACATAAGGGTGGACACTCTTGGGGCTGAAAGGTTGGGTTAGGTTGGGTGAGCAAACGCAGACCCTTTAAAGTAATACTGCGTGGTACCCATCCCATGGGTCCCAAGTCTCCAGGTTCAAGGGCATCTGCCTACATCGAAAACATGCATGAGAAACTCAGAAGATGGTACACCGTGTGATTTTGAAAGGTTTCTAAAACGCACCTCATTTCTCATCTCCTTATGCTCGGGTTCGCCATTCCAGCTACTTTACTAGCAATCTCCCTACTTGGAGAATCAGCACCTTTAACCTCCTGTTCCCTACAGGTTGCAATTTGTCCTGAGGATGAACGGGAAGAGGGGGAACCAATGAGAGACTAGATCTAGCTGTTGGGACAGGCACAGGTCACTCTATTTTCCCATCAGGAAGAAGAATTAACCACAGGCTCAGCCTGCTGCCAGGAACCAGAATAGGGCCTGAAGCAATCCCGTGCTTTTGCGGCCAGCTCTCAAAAAAGACAGTTGAAAAATGGAGCTCAGGGACACTGCAATTCACAAACCCGCAGAGTTATAAGTGATAACTCTCATCCACAGATATATTGAGGGAAGGCAACGAAGAGGATTTGAAAGCAAGGCAGAATTGCAGGAAACAGATTTCAGGAGGTAGATTCGAATCGCCTTTAAGGCACATGAAAAGCGGCAAAACGTCGACAATGATGCCCTTGGCCAAAAAGGGCGTATGCGTTGTTTCCTGAATATATTCAGGAAACAACGCATACGCCCTTTTTGGCCAACCAAGCAACCTGGAAAGGCAAATCAGCGCTACAAAGAAGTCTCGCTTCCCATCGGTCAAAAGGGCCATGCTGCAAAAAGTGTCAAAACCAGAAATGCAGGACAGGCCATGGAGAAATGGCAGCCTTGCTACGCTGATGGGCGGGATGTAAATTGCCAACAGCCACTCTGGAGAAGTGTACGGTGTGTCCTGAAACATCGAAAAAATACAGCTTAGGGAGCATAGGGCACGTCCACTCATGGGCGTATAAATTGGGAAAACTAAAAATGAGCAAGACACAGGCACCCCAAAGTTTGGGGCTGCTCTGTTGACCAGAACCTCCACTTCATGACACCTTAAATATCCCAGGGAAGAGAAAAATGGATAAAAAAGTTGTGGTCCTTATGTACAATGGAATATCACTCAGACATGAAATCAATGTCATAAGGCTATTAGAAGCAAGATGAGTGGACTTAGGTACGACGATTCTAAGTGAAATAAGTCACACAGAAAAAGACACTTATCATAAGCTATCACTTATAGAGGGAATGTAAAAACCGCTACACTTGAACTGAATTACAAAACAGAACAGAGTCACACGTTTAGAAAACACACTATGGCTGCTTAACGGGAAAGGTGAGGTGGGGTGATGCATAAAACAAGGGGTTCAAATTCGCTCAGATACCGTTCCATACACCCAATATGTAATACACAAGACCTACTCCTTGCTCAGTGAACTGGACTCAACACCCCCTATTCACCGCACAAGAATATATATGACTAGTAACAATCTTAAAACCTATGTATTGATATCTGTCTGGAAGAGAGTCAAGTGGGTATAAATCCGCATAAACACAGCCGTGAAAAGCAGCTAAACCCCATTATAAAAATAAATTACTTTTAAAAACCCGTAAAACAAAGACAGTGAAAGAGAGAGAAATTCTTACAAAATTCGTTCAGGGGCTGAGATGCAACCTGGATTGACCATATCTACACGCACAGCTGGATGAGACATAAGGGTGGACACTCTTGGCGCTGAAAGGTTGGGTTAGGTTGGGTGAGCAAATGCAGACCCTTTAAAGTAATACTGCGTGGTACCCATCCCATGGGTCCCTAATCTCCAGGTTCAAGGGCATCTTCCTACATCGAAAACATGCATGAGAAACTCAGAAGATGGTACACCGTGTGATTTTGAAAGGTTTCTAAAACACACCCCATTTCTCATCTCCTTGTGCTCGGTTTCGCCATTCCAGCTACTTTACTAGCAATCTCCCTACTTGGAGAATCAGCACCTTTAACCTCCTGTTCCCTACAGGTTGTAATTTGTCCTGAGGATGAACGGGAAGAGGGGGAACCAATGAGAGACTAGATCTAGCTGTTGGGACAGGCACAGGTCACTCTATTTTCCCATCAGGAAGAAGAATTAACCACAGGCTCAGCCTGCTGCCAGGAACCAGAATAGGGCCTGAGGCAATCCGGTGCTTTTGCGGCCAGCTCTCAAAAAAGACAGTTGAAAAATGGAGCTCAGGGACACTGCAATTCACAAACCCGCAGAGTTATAAGTGATAACTCTCATCCACAGATATATTGAGGGAAGGCAACGAAGAGGATTTGAAAGCAAGGCAGAATTGCAGGCAACAGATTTCAGGAGGTAGATTCGAATCGCGTTTAAGGCACATGAAAAGCGGCAAAACGTCGACAATCATGCCCTTGGCCAAAAAGGGCGTATGCGTTGTTTCCTGAATATATTCAGGAAACAACGCATACGCCCTTTTTGGCCAACCAAGCAACCTGGAAAGGCAAATCAGCGCTACAAAGAAGTCTTGCTTCCCATCGGCCAAAAGGGACATGCTGCAAAAAGTGTCAAAACCAGAAATGCAGGACAGGCCATGGAGAAATGGCAGCCTTGCTATGCTGATGGGCGGGATGTAAATTGCCAACAGCCACTCTGGAGAAGTGTACGGTGTGTCCTGAAACATCGAAAAAACACAGCTTAGTGAGCATAGGGCACGTCCACTCATGGGCGTATAAATTGGGAAAACTAAAAATGAGCAAGACACAGGCACCCCAAAGTTTGGGGCTGCTCTGTTGACAAGAACCTCCACTTCATGACACCTTAAATATCCCAGGGAAGAGAAAAATGGATTAAAAAGTTGTGGTCCTTATGTACAATGGAATATCACTCAGACATGAAATCAATGTCATAAGGCTATTAGAAGCAAGATGAGTGGACTTAGGTACGACGATTCTAAGTGAAATAAGTCACACAGAAAAAGACACTTATCATAAGCTATCACTTATAGAGGGAATATAAAAACCGCTACACTTGAACTGAATTACAAAACAGAACAGAGTCACACGTTTAGAAAACACACTATGGCTGCTTAACGGGAAAGGTGAGGTGGGGTGATGCATAAAACAAGGGGTTCAAATTCGCTCAGATACCGTTCCATACACCCAATATGTAATACACAAGACCTACTCCTTGCTCAGTGAACTGGACTCAACACCCCCTATTCACCGCACAAGAATATATATGACTAGTAACAATCTTAAAACCTATGTATTGATATCTGTCTGGATGTGAGTCAAGTGGGTGTAAATCCGCATAAACACAGCCGTGAAAAGCAGCTAAACCCCATTATAAAAATAAATTACTTTTAAAAACCCGTAAAACAAAGACAGTGAAAGAGAGAGAAATTCTTACAAAATTCGTTCAGGGGCTGAGATGCAACCTGGATTGACCATATCTGGCCCACAGCTGGATGAGACATAAGGGTGGACACTCTTGGGGCTGAGAGGTTGGGTGAGCAAACGCAGACCCTTTAAAGTAATACTGCGTGGTACCCATCCCATGGGTCCCAAATCTCCAGGTTCAAGGGCATCTTCCTACATCGAAAACATGCATGAGAAACTCAGAAGATGGTACACCGTGTGATTTTGAAAGGTTTCTAAAACACACCCCATTTCTCATCTCCTTGTGCTCGGGTTCGCCATTCCAGCTACTTTACTAGCAATCAACTTACTTGGAGAATCAGCACCTTTAACCTCCTGTTCCCTACAGGTTGCAATTTGTCCTGAGGATGAACGGGAAGAGGGGCAACCAATGAGAGACTAGATCTAGGTGTTGGGACAGGCACAGGTCACTCTATTTTCCCATCAGGAAGAAGAATTAACCAGAGGCTCAGCCTGCCGCCGGGAACCAGAATAGGGCCTGAGGAAATCCCGTTCTTTTGCGGCCAGCTCCCAAAAAATACAGTTGAAAAATGGAGCTCAGGGGCACTGCCATTCACAAACCTGCTGAGTTATAAATGATAACTCTCGTCCACAAATATATTGAGGGAAGGCAACGAAGAGGATTTGAAAGCAAGGCAGAATTGCAGGAAACAGGTTTCAGGAGGTAGATTCGAATCGCCTTTAAAGCACATGAAAAGCGGCAAAACGTCGACAATGATGCCCTTGGCCAAAAAGGGCGTATGCGTTTTTTCCTGAATATATTCAGGAAAAAACGCATACGCCCTTTTTGGCCAACCAAGCAACCTGGAAATGCAAATCAGTGCTACAAAGAAGTCTCGCTTCCCATCGGTCAAAAGGTTCATGCTGCAAAAAGTGTCAAAACCAGAAATGCAGGACAGGCCATGGAGAAATGGCAGCCTTGCTACGCTGATGGGCGGGATTTAAATTGCCAACAGCCACTCTGGAGAAGTGTACGGTGTGTCCTGAAACATCGAGAAAACACAGCTTAGGGAGCATAGGGCACGTCCACTCATGGGCGTATAAATTGGGAAAACTAAAAATCAGCAAGACACAGGCACCCCAAAGTTTAGGGCTGCTCTGTTGACAAGAACCTCCACTTCATGACACCTTAAATATCCCAGGAAAGAGAAAAATGGATAAAGAATTTGTGGTCCTTATGTACAATGCAATATCACTCAGACATGAAATCAATGTCATAAGGCTAGTAGAAGCAAGATGAGTGGAGTTAGGTACGACGATTCTAAGTGAAATAAGTCACACAGAAAAAGACACTTATCATAAGCTATCACTTATAGAGGGAATGTAAAAACCGCTACACTTGAACTGAATTACAGAACAGAAGAGAATCACACGTTTAGAAAACACACTATGGCTGCTTAACGGGAAAGGTGAGGTGGGGTGATGCATAAAACAAGGGGTTCAAATTCGCTCAGATACCGTTCCATACACCCAATATGTAATAGACAAGACCTACTCCTTGCTCAGTGAACTGGACTCAACACGCCCTATTCACCGCACAAGAATATATGTGACTAGTAACAATCTTAAAACCTATGTATTGATATCTGTCTGGAAGTGAGTCAAGTGGGTGTAAATCCACATAAACACAGCCGTGAAAAGCAGCTAAACCCCATTATAAAAATAAATTACTTTTAAAAACCCGTAAAACAAAGACAGTGAAAGAGAGAGAAATTCTTACAAAATTCGTTCAGAGGCTGTGATGCAACCTGGATTGACCATATCTACACGCACAGCTGGATGAGACATAAGGGTGGACACTCTTGGGGCTGAAAGGTTGGGTTAGGTTGGGTGAGCAAACGCAGACCCTTTAAAGTAATACTGCGTGGTACCCATCCCATGGGTCCCAAGTCTCCAGGTTCAAGGGCATCTTCCTACATCGAAAACATGCATGAGAAACTCAGAAGATGGTACACCGTGTGATTTTGAAAGGTTTCTAAAACGCACCTCATTTCTCATCTCCTTATGCTCGGGTTCGCCATTCCAGCTACTTTACTAGCAATCTCCCTACTTGGAGAATCAGCACCTTTAACCTCCTGTTCCCTACAGGTTGCAATTTGTCCTGAGGATGAACGGGAAGAGGGGCAACCAATGAGAGACTAGATCTAGCTGTTGGGACAGGCACAGGTCACTCTATTTTCCCATCAGGAAGAAGAATTAACCACAGGCTCAGCCTGCTGCCAGGAACCAGAATAGGGCCTGAGGCAATCCCGTGCTTTTGCGGCCAGCTCTCAAAAAAGACAGTTGAAAAATGGAGCTCAGGGACACTGCAATTCACAAACCCGCAGAGTTATAAGTGATAACTCTCATCCACAGATATATTGAGGGAAGGCAACGAAGAGGATTTGAAAGCAAGGCAGAATTGCAGGAAACAGATTTCAGGAGGTAGATTCGAATCGCCTTTAAGGCACATGAAAAGCGGCAAAACGTCGACAATGATGCCCTTGGCCAAAAAGGGCGTATGCGTTGTTTCCTGAATATATTCAGGAAACAACGCATACGCCCTTTTTGGCCAACCAAGCAACCTGGAAAGGCAAATCAGCGCTACAAAGAAGTCTCGCTTCCCATCGGTCAAAAGGGCCATGCTGCAAAAAGTGTCAAAACCAGAAATGCAGGACAGGCCATGGAGAAATGGCAGCCTTGCTACGCTGATGGGCGGGATGTAAATTGCCAACAGCCACTCTGGAGAAGTGTACGGTGTGTCCTGAAACATCGAAAAAATACAGCTTAGGGAGCATAGGGCACGTCCACTCATGGGCGTATAAATTGGGAAAACTAAAAATGAGCAAGACACAGGCACCCCAAAGTTTGGGGCTGCTCTGTTGACCAGAACCTCCACTTCATGACACCTTAAATATCCCAGGGAAGAGAAAAATGGATAAAAAAGTTGTGGTCCTTATGTACAATGGAATATCACTCAGACATGAAATCAATGTCATAAGGCTATTAGAAGCAAGATGAGTGGACTTAGGTACGACGATTCTAAGTGAAATAAGTCACACAGAAAAAGACACTTATCATAAGCTATCACTTATAGAGGGAATGTAAAAACCGCTACACTTGAACTGAATTACAAAACAGAACAGAGTCACACGTTTAGAAAACACACTATGGCTGCTTAACGGGAAAGGTGAGGTGGGGTGATGCATAAAACAAGGGGTTCAAATTCGCTCAGATACCGTTCCATACACCCAATATGTAATACACAAGACCTACTCCTTGCTCAGTGAACTGGACTCAACACCCCCTATTCACCGCACAAGAATATATATGACTAGTAACAATCTTAAAACCTATGTATTGATATCTGTCTGGAAGAGAGTCAAGTGGGTATAAATCCGCATAAACACAGCCGTGAAAAGCAGCTAAACCCCATTATAAAAATAAATTACTTTTAAAAACCCGTAAAACAAAGACAGTGAAAGAGAGAGAAATTCTTACAAAATTCGTTCAGGGGCTGAGATGCAACCTGGATTGACCATATCTACACGCACAGCTGGATGAGACATAAGGGTGGACACTCTTGGCGCTGAAAGGTTGGGTTAGGTTGGGTGAGCAAATGCAGACCCTTTAAAGTAATACTGCGTGGTACCCATCCCATGGGTCCCTAATCTCCAGGTTCAAGGGCATCTTCCTACATCGAAAACATGCATGAGAAACTCAGAAGATGGTACACCGTGTGATTTTGAAAGGTTTCTAAAACACACCCCATTTCTCATCTCCTTGTGCTCGGTTTCGCCATTCCAGCTACTTTACTAGCAATCTCCCTACTTGGAGAATCAGCACCTTTAACCTCCTGTTCCCTACAGGTTGTAATTTGTCCTGAGGATGAACGGGAAGAGGGGGAACCAATGAGAGACTAGATCTAGCTGTTGGGACAGGCACAGGTCACTCTATTTTCCCATCAGGAAGAAGAATTAACCACAGGCTCAGCCTGCTGCCAGGAACCAGAATAGGGCCTGAGGCAATCCGGTGCTTTTGCGGCCAGCTCTCAAAAAAGACAGTTGAAAAATGGAGCTCAGGGACACTGCAATTCACAAACCCGCAGAGTTATAAGTGATAACTCTCATCCACAGATATATTGAGGGAAGGCAACGAAGAGGATTTGAAAGCAAGGCAGAATTGCAGGCAACAGATTTCAGGAGGTAGATTCGAATCGCGTTTAAGGCACATGAAAAGCGGCAAAACGTCGACAATCATGCCCTTGGCCAAAAAGGGCGTATGCGTTGTTTCCTGAATATATTCAGGAAACAACGCATACGCCCTTTTTGGCCAACCAAGCAACCTGGAAAGGCAAATCAGCGCTACAAAGAAGTCTTGCTTCCCATCGGCCAAAAGGGACATGCTGCAAAAAGTGTCAAAACCAGAAATGCAGGACAGGCCATGGAGAAATGGCAGCCTTGCTATGCTGATGGGCGGGATGTAAATTGCCAACAGCCACTCTGGAGAAGTGTACGGTGTGTCCTGAAACATCGAAAAAACACAGCTTAGTGAGCATAGGGCACGTCCACTCATGGGCGTATAAATTGGGAAAACTAAAAATGAGCAAGACACAGGCACCCCAAAGTTTGGGGCTGCTCTGTTGACAAGAACCTCCACTTCATGACACCTTAAATATCCCAGGGAAGAGAAAAATGGATTAAAAAGTTGTGGTCCTTATGTACAATGGAATATCACTCAGACATGAAATCAATGTCATAAGGCTATTAGAAGCAAGATGAGTGGACTTAGGTACGACGATTCTAAGTGAAATAAGTCACACAGAAAAAGACACTTATCATAAGCTATCACTTATAGAGGGAATATAAAAACCGCTACACTTGAACTGAATTACAAAACAGAACAGAGTCACACGTTTAGAAAACACACTATGGCTGCTTAACGGGAAAGGTGAGGTGGGGTGATGCATAAAACAAGGGGTTCAAATTCGCTCAGATACCGTTCCATACACCCAATATGTAATACACAAGACCTACTCCTTGCTCAGTGAACTGGACTCAACACCCCCTATTCACCGCACAAGAATATATATGACTAGTAACAATCTTAAAACCTATGTATTGATATCTGTCTGGATGTGAGTCAAGTGGGTGTAAATCCACATAAACACAGCCGTGAAAAGCAGCTAAACCCCATTATAAAAATAAATTACTTTTAAAAACCCGTAAAACAAAGACAGTGAAAGAGAGAGAAATTCTTACAAAATTCGTTCAGGGGCTGAGATGCAACCTGGATTGACCATATCTGGCCCACAGCTGGATGAGACATAAGGGTGGACACTCTTGGGGCTGAGAGGTTGGGTGAGCAAACGCAGACCCTTTAAAGTAATACTGCGTGGTACCCATCCCATGGGTCCCAAATCTCCAGGTTCAAGGGCATCTTCCTACATCGAAAACATGCATGAGAAACTCAGAAGATGGTACACCGTGTGATTTTGAAAGGTTTCTAAAACACACCCCATTTCTCATCTCCTTGTGCTCGGGTTCGCCATTCCAGCTACTTTACTAGCAATCAACTTACTTGGAGAATCAGCACCTTTAACCTCCTGTTCCCTACAGGTTGCAATTTGTCCTGAGGATGAACGGGAAGAGGGGCAACCAATGAGAGACTAGATCTAGGTGTTGGGACAGGCACAGGTCACTCTATTTTCCCATCAGGAAGAAGAATTAACCAGAGGCTCAGCCTGCCGCCGGGAACCAGAATAGGGCCTGAGGAAATCCCGTTCTTTTGCGGCCAGCTCCCAAAAAATACAGTTGAAAAATGGAGCTCAGGGGCACTGCCATTCACAAACCTGCTGAGTTATAAATGATAACTCTCGTCCACAAATATATTGAGGGAAGGCAACGAAGAGGATTTGAAAGCAAGGCAGAATTGCAGGAAACAGGTTTCAGGAGGTAGATTCGAATCGCCTTTAAAGCACATGAAAAGCGGCAAAACGTCGACAATGATGCCCTTGGCCAAAAAGGGCGTATGCGTTTTTTCCTGAATATATTCAGGAAAAAACGCATACGCCCTTTTTGGCCAACCAAGCAACCTGGAAATGCAAATCAGTGCTACAAAGAAGTCTCGCTTCCCATCGGTCAAAAGGTTCATGCTGCAAAAAGTGTCAAAACCAGAAATGCAGGACAGGCCATGGAGAAATGGCAGCCTTGCTACGCTGATGGGCGGGATTTAAATTGCCAACAGCCACTCTGGAGAAGTGTACGGTGTGTCCTGAAACATCGAGAAAACACAGCTTAGGGAGCATAGGGCACGTCCACTCATGGGCGTATAAATTGGGAAAACTAAAAATCAGCAAGACACAGGCACCCCAAAGTTTAGGGCTGCTCTGTTGACAAGAACCTCCACTTCATGACACCTTAAATATCCCAGGAAAGAGAAAAATGGATAAAGAAGTTGTGGTCCTTATGTACAATGCAATATCACTCAGACATGAAATCAATGTCATAAGGCTAGTAGAAGCAAGATGAGTGGAGTTAGGTACGACGATTCTAAGTGAAATAAGTCACACAGAAAAAGACACTTATCATAAGCTATCACTTATAGAGGGAATGTAAAAACCGCTACACTTGAACTGAATTACAGAACAGAAGAGAATCACACGTTTAGAAAACACACTATGGCTGCTTAACGGGAAAGGTGAGGTGGGGTGATGCATAAAACAAGGGGTTCAAATTCGCTCAGATACCGTTCCATACACCCAATATGTAATAGACAAGACCTACTCCTTGCTCAGTGAACTGGACTCAACACGCCCTATTCACCGCACAAGAATATATGTGACTAGTAACAATCTTAAAACCTATGTATTGATATCTGTCTGGAAGTGAGTCAAGTGGGTGTAAATCCACATAAACACAGCCGTGAAAAGCAGCTAAACCCCATTATAAAAATAAATTACTTTTAAAAACCCGTAAAACAAAGACAGTGAAAGAGAGAGAAATTCTTACAAAATTCGTTCAGAGGCTGTGATGCAACCTGGATTGACCATATCTACACGCACAGCTGGATGAGACATAAGGGTGGACACTCTTGGGGCTGAAAGGTTGGGTTAGGTTGGGTGAGCAAACGCAGACCCTTTAAAGTAATACTGCGTGGTACCCATCCCATGGGTCCCAAGTCTCCAGGTTCAAGGGCATCTTCCTACATCGAAAACATGCATGAGAAACTCAGAAGATGGTACACCGTGTGATTTTGAAAGGTTTCTAAAACGCACCTCATTTCTCATCTCCTTATGCTCGGGTTCGCCATTCCAGCTACTTTACTAGCAATCTCCCTACTTGGAGAATCAGCACCTTTAACCTCCTGTTCCCTACAGGTTGCAATTTGTCCTGAGGATGAACGGGAAGAGGGGCAACCAATGAGAGACTAGATCTAGCTGTTGGGACAGGCACAGGTCACTCTATTTTCCCATCAGGAAGAAGAATTAACCACAGGCTCAGCCTGCTGCCAGGAACCAGAATAGGGCCTGAGGCAATCCCGTGCTTTTGCGGCCAGCTCTCAAAAAAGACAGTTGAAAAATGGAGCTCAGGGACACTGCAATTCACAAACCCGCAGAGTTATAAGTGATAACTCTCATCCACAGATATATTGAGGGAAGGCAACGAAGAGGATTTGAAAGCAAGGCAGAATTGCAGGAAACAGATTTCAGGAGGTAGATTCGAATCGCCTTTAAGGCACATGAAAAGCGGCAAAACGTCGACAATGATGCCCTTGGCCAAAAAGGGCGTATGCGTTGTTTCCTGAATATATTCAGGAAAAAACGCATACGCCCTTTTTGGCCAACCAAGCAACCTGGAAAGGCAAATCAGCGCTACAAAGAAGTCTCGCTTCCCATCGGTCAAAAGGGCCATGCTGCAAAAAGTGTCAAAACCAGAAATGCAGGACAGGCCATGGAGAAATGGCAGCCTTGCTACGCTGATGGGCGGGATGTAAATTGCCAACAGCCACTCTGGAGAAGTGTACGGTGTGTCCTGAAACATCGAAAAAATACAGCTTAGGGAGCATAGGGCACGTCCACTCATGGGCGTATAAATTGGGAAAACTAAAAATGAGCAAGACACAGGCACCCCAAAGTTTGGGGCTGCTCTGTTGACCAGAACCTCCACTTCATGACACCTTAAATATCCCAGGGAAGAGAAAAATGGATAAAAAAGTTGTGGTCCTTATGTACAATGGAATATCACTCAGACATGAAATCAATGTCATAAGGCTATTAGAAGCAAGATGAGTGGACTTAGGTACGACGATTCTAAGTGAAATAAGTCACACAGAAAAAGACACTTATCATAAGCTATCACTTATAGAGGGAATGTAAAAACCGCTACACTTGAACTGAATTACAAAACAGAACAGAGTCACACGTTTAGAAAACACACTATGGCTGCTTAACGGGAAAGGTGAGGTGGGGTGATGCATAAAACAAGGGGTTCAAATTCGCTCAGATACCGTTCCATACACCCAATATGTAATACACAAGACCTACTCCTTGCTCAGTGAACTGGACTCAACACCCCCTATTCACCGCACAAGAATATATATGACTAGTAACAATCTTAAAACCTATGTATTGATATCTGTCTGGAAGAGAGTCAAGTGGGTATAAATCCGCATAAACACAGCCGTGAAAAGCAGCTAAACCCCATTATAAAAATAAATTACTTTTAAAAACCCGTAAAACAAAGACAGTGAAAGAGAGAGAAATTCTTACAAAATTCGTTCAGGGGCTGAGATGCAACCTGGATTGACCATATCTACACGCACAGCTGGATGAGACATAAGGGTGGACACTCTTGGCGCTGAAAGGTTGGGTTAGGTTGGGTGAGCAAATGCAGACCCTTTAAAGTAATACTGCGTGGTACCCATCCCATGGGTCCCTAATCTCCAGGTTCAAGGGCATCTTCCTACATCGAAAACATGCATGAGAAACTCAGAAGATGGTACACCGTGTGATTTTGAAAGGTTTCTAAAACACACCCCATTTCTCATCTCCTTGTGCTCGGTTTCGCCATTCCAGCTACTTTACTAGCAATCTCCCTACTTGGAGAATCAGCACCTTTAACCTCCTGTTCCCTACAGGTTGTAATTTGTCCTGAGGATGAACGGGAAGAGGGGGAACCAATGAGAGACTAGATCTAGCTGTTGGGACAGGCACAGGTCACTCTATTTTCCCATCAGGAAGAAGAATTAACCACAGGCTCAGCCTGCTGCCAGGAACCAGAATAGGGCCTGAGGCAATCCGGTGCTTTTGCGGCCAGCTCTCAAAAAAGACAGTTGAAAAATGGAGCTCAGGGACACTGCAATTCACAAACCCGCAGAGTTATAAGTGATAACTCTCATCCACAGATATATTGAGGGAAGGCAACGAAGAGGATTTGAAAGCAAGGCAGAATTGCAGGCAACAGATTTCAGGAGGTAGATTCGAATCGCGTTTAAGGCACATGAAAAGCGGCAAAACGTCGACAATCATGCCCTTGGCCAAAAAGGGCGTATGCGTTGTTTCCTGAATATATTCAGGAAACAACGCATACGCCCTTTTTGGCCAACCAAGCAACCTGGAAAGGCAAATCAGCGCTACAAAGAAGTCTTGCTTCCCATCGGCCAAAAGGGACATGCTGCAAAAAGTGTCAAAACCAGAAATGCAGGACAGGCCATGGAGAAATGGCAGCCTTGCTATGCTGATGGGCGGGATGTAAATTGCCAACAGCCACTCTGGAGAAGTGTACGGTGTGTCCTGAAACATCGAAAAAACACAGCTTAGTGAGCATAGGGCACGTCCACTCATGGGCGTATAAATTGGGAAAACTAAAAATGAGCAAGACACAGGCACCCCAAAGTTTGGGGCTGCTCTGTTGACAAGAACCTCCACTTCATGACACCTTAAATATCCCAGGGAAGAGAAAAATGGATTAAAAAGTTGTGGTCCTTATGTACAATGGAATATCACTCAGACATGAAATCAATGTCATAAGGCTATTAGAAGCAAGATGAGTGGACTTAGGTACGACGATTCTAAGTGAAATAAGTCACACAGAAAAAGACACTTATCATAAGCTATCACTTATAGAGGGAATATAAAAACCGCTACACTTGAACTGAATTACAAAACAGAACAGAGTCACACGTTTAGAAAACACACTATGGCTGCTTAACGGGAAAGGTGAGGTGGGGTGATGCATAAAACAAGGGGTTCAAATTCGCTCAGATACCGTTCCATACACCCAATATGTAATACACAAGACCTACTCCTTGCTCAGTGAACTGGACTCAACACCCCCTATTCACCGCACAAGAATATATATGACTAGTAACAATCTTAAAACCTATGTATTGATATCTGTCTGGATGTGAGTCAAGTGGGTGTAAATCCGCATAAACACAGCCGTGAAAAGCAGCTAAACCCCATTATAAAAATAAATTACTTTTAAAAACCCGTAAAACAAAGACAGTGAAAGAGAGAGAAATTCTTACAAAATTCGTTCAGGGGCTGAGATGCAACCTGGATTGACCATATCTGGCCCACAGCTGGATGAGACATAAGGGTGGACACTCTTGGGGCTGAGAGGTTGGGTGAGCAAACGCAGACCCTTTAAAGTAATACTGCGTGGTACCCATCCCATGGGTCCCAAATCTCCAGGTTCAAGGGCATCTTCCTACATCGAAAACATGCATGAGAAACTCAGAAGATGGTACACCGTGTGATTTTGAAAGGTTTCTAAAACACACCCCATTTCTCATCTCCTTGTGCTCGGGTTCGCCATTCCAGCTACTTTACTAGCAATCAACTTACTTGGAGAATCAGCACCTTTAACCTCCTGTTCCCTACAGGTTGCAATTTGTCCTGAGGATGAACGGGAAGAGGGGCAACCAATGAGAGACTAGATCTAGGTGTTGGGACAGGCACAGGTCACTCTATTTTCCCATCAGGAAGAAGAATTAACCAGAGGCTCAGCCTGCCGCCGGGAACCAGAATAGGGCCTGAGGAAATCCCGTTCTTTTGCGGCCAGCTCCCAAAAAATACAGTTGAAAAATGGAGCTCAGGGGCACTGCCATTCACAAACCTGCTGAGTTATAAATGATAACTCTCGTCCACAAATATATTGAGGGAAGGCAACGAAGAGGATTTGAAAGCAAGGCAGAATTGCAGGAAACAGGTTTCAGGAGGTAGATTCGAATCGCCTTTAAAGCACATGAAAAGCGGCAAAACGTCGACAATGATGCCCTTGGCCAAAAAGGGCGTATGCGTTTTTTCCTGAATATATTCAGGAAAAAACGCATACGCCCTTTTTGGCCAACCAAGCAACCTGGAAATGCAAATCAGTGCTACAAAGAAGTCTCGCTTCCCATCGGTCAAAAGGTTCATGCTGCAAAAAGTGTCAAAACCAGAAATGCAGGACAGGCCATGGAGAAATGGCAGCCTTGCTACGCTGATGGGCGGGATTTAAATTGCCAACAGCCACTCTGGAGAAGTGTACGGTGTGTCCTGAAACATCGAGAAAACACAGCTTAGGGAGCATAGGGCACGTCCACTCATGGGCGTATAAATTGGGAAAACTAAAAATCAGCAAGACACAGGCACCCCAAAGTTTAGGGCTGCTCTGTTGACAAGAACCTCCACTTCATGACACCTTAAATATCCCAGGAAAGAGAAAAATGGATAAAGAAGTTGTGGTCCTTATGTACAATGCAATATCACTCAGACATGAAATCAATGTCATAAGGCTAGTAGAAGCAAGATGAGTGGAGTTAGGTACGACGATTCTAAGTGAAATAAGTCACACAGAAAAAGACACTTATCATAAGCTATCACTTATAGAGGGAATGTAAAAACCGCTACACTTGAACTGAATTACAGAACAGAAGAGAATCACACGTTTAGAAAACACACTATGGCTGCTTAACGGGAAAGGTGAGGTGGGGTGATGCATAAAACAAGGGTTTCAAATTCGCTCAGATACCGTTCCATACACCCAATATGTAATAGACAAGACCTACTCCTTGCTCAGTGAACTGGACTCAACACGCCCTATTCACCGCACAAGAATATATGTGACTAGTAACAATCTTAAAACCTATGTATTGATATCTGTCTGGAAGTGAGTCAAGTGGGTGTAAATCCACATAAACACAGCCGTGAAAAGCAGCTAAACCCCATTATAAAAATAAATTACTTTTAAAAACCCGTAAAACAAAGACAGTGAAAGAGAGAGAAATTCTTACAAAATTCGTTCAGAGGCTGTGATGCAACCTGGATTGACCATATCTACACGCACAGCTGGATGAGACATAAGGGTGGACACTCTTGGGGCTGAAAGGTTGGGTTAGGTTGGGTGAGCAAACACAGACCCTTTAAAGTAATACTGCGTGGTACCCATCCCATGGGTCCCAAGTCTCCAGGTTCAAGGGCATCTTCCTACATCGAAAACATGCATGAGAAACTCAGAAGATGGTACACCGTGTGATTTTGAAAGGTTTCTAAAACGCACCTCATTTCTCATCTCCTTATGCTCGGGTTCGCCATTCCAGCTACTTTACTAGCAATCTCCCTACTTGGAGAATCAGCACCTTTAACCTCCTGTTCCCTACAGGTTGCAATTTGTCCTGAGGATGAACGGGAAGAGGGGCAACCAATGAGAGACTAGATCTAGCTGTTGGGACAGGCACAGGTCACTCTATTTTCCCATCAGGAAGAAGAATTAACCACAGGCTCAGCCTGCTGCCAGGAACCAGAATAGGGCCTGAGGCAATCCCGTGCTTTTGCGGCCAGCTCTCAAAAAAGACAGTTGAAAAATGGAGCTCAGGGACACTGCAATTCACAAACCCGCAGAGTTATAAGTGATAACTCTCATCCACAGATATATTGAGGGAAGGCAACGAAGAGGATTTGAAAGCAAGGCAGAATTGCAGGAAACAGATTTCAGGAGGTAGATTCGAATCGCCTTTAAGGCACATGAAAAGCGGCAAAACGTCGACAATGATGCCCTTGGCCAAAAAGGGCGTATGCGTTGTTTCCTGAATATATTCAGGAAAAAACGCATACGCCCTTTTTGGCCAACCAAGCAACCTGGAAAGGCAAATCAGCGCTACAAAGAAGTCTCGCTTCCCATCGGCCAAAAGGGACATGCTGCAAAAAGTGTCAAAACCAGAAATGCAGGACAGGCCATGGAGAAATGGCAGCCTTGCTACGCTGATGGGCGGGATGTAAATTGCCAACAGCCACTCTGGAGAAGTGTACGGTGTGTCCTGAAACATCGAAAAAATACAGCTTAGGGAGCATAGGGCACTTCCACTCATGGGCGTATAAATTGGGAAAACTAAAAATGAGCAAGACACAGGCACCCCAAAGTTTGGGGCTGCTCTGTTGACAAGAACCTCCACTTCATGACACCTTAAATATCCCAGGAAAGACAAAAATGGATAAAAAAGTTGTGGTCCTTATGTACAATGGAATATCACTCAGACATGAAATCAATGTCATAAGGCTAGTAGAAGCAAGATGAGTGGACTTAGGTACGACGATTCTAAGTGAAATAAGTCACACAGAAAAAGACACTTATCATAAGCTATCACTTATAGAGGGAATGTAAAATCCGCTACACTTGAACTGAATTACAAAACAGAACAGAGTCACACGTTTAGAAAACACACTATGGCTGCTTAACGGGAAAGGTGAGGTGGGGTGATGCATAAAACAAGGGGTTCAAATTCGCTCAGATACCGTTCCATACACCCAATATGTAATACAAAAGACCTACTCCTTGCTCAGTGAACTGGACTCAACACCCCCTATTCACCGCACAAGAATATATATGACTAGTAACAATCTTAAAACCTATGTATTGATATCTGTCTGGAAGAGAGTCAAGTGGGTATAAATCCGCATAAACACAGCCGTGAAAAGCAGCTAAACCCCATTATAAAAATAAATTACTTTTAAAAACCCGTAAAACAAAGACAGTGAAAGAGAGAGAATTTCTTACAAAATTCGTTCAGGGGCTGAGATGCAACCTGGATTGACCATATCTACACGCACAGCTGGATGAGACATAAGGGTGGACACTCTTGGCGCTGAAAGGTTGGGTTAGGTTGGGTGAGCAAACGCAGACCCTTTAAAGTAATACTGCGTGGTACCCATCCCATGGGTCCCAAATCTCCAGGTTCAAGGGCATCTTCCTACATCGAAACATGCATGAGAAACTCAGAAGATGGTACACCGTGTGATTTTGAAAGGTTTCTAAAACACACCCCATTTCTCATCTCCTTGTGCTCGGTTTCGCCATTCCAGCTACTTTACTAGCAATCTCCCTACTTGGAGAATCAGCACCTTTAACCTCCTGTTCCCTACAGGTTGTAATTTGTCCTGAGGATGAACGGGAAGAGGGGGAACCAATGAGAGACTAGATCTAGGTGTTGGGACAGGCACAGGTCACTCTATTTTCCCATCAGGAAGAAGAATTAACCAGAGGCTCAGCCTGCCGCCGGGAACCAGAATAGGGCCTGAGGAAATCCCGTTCTTTTGCGGCCAGCTCCCAAAAAATACAGTTGAAAAATGGAGCTCAGGGGCACTGCCATTCACAAACCTGCTGAGTTATAAATGATAACTCTCGTCCACAAATATATTGAGGGAAGGCAACGAAGAGGATTTGAAAGCAAGGCAGAATTGCAGGAAACAGGTTTCAGGAGGTAGATTCGAATCGCCTTTAAAGCACATGAAAAGCGGCAAAACGTCGACAATGATGCCCTTGGCCAAAAAGGGCGTATGCGTTTTTTCCTGAATATATTCAGGAAAAAACGCATACGCCCTTTTTGGCCAACCAAGCAACCTGGAAATGCAAATCAGTGCTACAAAGAAGTCTCGCTTCCCATCGGTCAAAAGGTTCATGCTGCAAAAAGTGTCAAAACCAGAAATGCAGGACAGGCCATGGAGAAATGGCAGCCTTGCTACGCTGATGGGCGGGATTTAAATTGCCAACAGCCACTCTGGAGAAGTGTACGGTGTGTCCTGAAACATCGAGAAAACACAGCTTAGGGAGCATAGGGCACGTCCACTCATGGGCGTATAAATTGGGAAAACTAAAAATCAGCAAGACACAGGCACCCCAAAGTTTAGGGCTGCTCTGTTGACAAGAACCTCCACTTCATGACACCTTAAATATCCCAGGAAAGAGAAAAATGGATAAAGAAGTTGTGGTCCTTATGTACAATGCAATATCACTCAGACATGAAATCAATGTCATAAGGCTAGTAGAAGCAAGATGAGTGGAGTTAGGTACGACGATTCTAAGTGAAATAAGTCACACAGAAAAAGACACTTATCATAAGCTATCACTTATAGAGGGAATGTAAAAACCGCTACACTTGAACTGAATTACAGAACAGAAGAGAATCACACGTTTAGAAAACACACTATGGCTGCTTAACGGGAAAGGTGAGGTGGGGTGATGCATAAAACAAGGGGTTCAAATTCGCTCAGATACCGTTCCATACACCCAATATGTAATAGACAAGACCTACTCCTTGCTCAGTGAACTGGACTCAACACGCCCTATTCACCGCACAAGAATATATGTGACTAGTAACAATCTTAAAACCTATGTATTGATATCTGTCTGGAAGTGAGTCAAGTGGGTGTAAATCCACATAAACACAGCCGTGAAAAGCAGCTAAACCCCATTATAAAAATAAATTACTTTTAAAAACCCGTAAAACAAAGACAGTGAAAGAGAGAGAAATTCTTACAAAATTCGTTCAGAGGCTGTGATGCAACCTGGATTGACCATATCTACACGCACAGCTGGATGAGACATAAGGGTGGACACTCTTGGGGCTGAAAGGTTGGGTTAGGTTGGGTGAGCAAACGCAGACCCTTTAAAGTAATACTGCGTGGTACCCATCCCATGGGTCCCAAGTCTCCAGGTTCAAGGGCATCTGCCTACATCGAAAACATGCATGAGAAACTCAGAAGATGGTACACCGTGTGATTTTGAAAGGTTTCTAAAACGCACCTCATTTCTCATCTCCTTATGCTCGGGTTCGCCATTCCAGCTACTTTACTAGCAATCTCCCTACTTGGAGAATCAGCACCTTTAACCTCCTGTTCCCTACAGGTTGCAATTTGTCCTGAGGATGAACGGGAAGAGGGGCAACCAATGAGAGACTAGATCTAGCTGTTGGGACAGGCACAGGTCACTCTATTTTCCCATCAGGAAGAAGAATTAACCACAGGCTCAGCCTGCTGCCAGGAACCAGAATAGGGCCTGAGGCAATCCCGTGCTTTTGCGGCCAGCTCTCAAAAAAGACAGTTGAAAAATGGAGCTCAGGGACACTGCAATTCACAAACCCGCAGAGTTATAAGTGATAACTCTCATCCACAGATATATTGAGGGAAGGCAACGAAGAGGATTTGAAAGCAAGGCAGAATTGCAGGAAACAGATTTCAGGAGGTAGATTCGAATCGCCTTTAAGGCACATGAAAAGCGGCAAAACGTCGACAATGATGCCCTTGGCCAAAAAGGGCGTATGCGTTGTTTCCTGAATATATTCAGGAAACAACGCATACGCCCTTTTTGGCCAACCAAGCAACCTGGAAAGGCAAATCAGCGCTACAAAGAAGTCTCGCTTCCCATCGGCCAAAAGGGACATGCTGCAAAAAGTGTCAAAACCAGAAATGCAGGACAGGCCATGGAGAAATGGCAGCCTTGCTACGCTGATGGGCGGGATGTAAATTGCCAACAGCCACTCTGGAGAAGTGTACGGTGTGTCCTGAAACATCGAAAAAATACAGCTTAGGGAGCATAGGGCACTTCCACTCATGGGCGTATAAATTGGGAAAACTAAAAATGAGCAAGACACAGGCACCCCAAAGTTTGGGGCTGCTCTGTTGACAAGAACCTCCACTTCATGACACCTTAAATATCCCAGGAAAGACAAAAATGGATAAAAAAGTTGTGGTCCTTATGTACAATGGAATATCACTCAGACATGAAATCAATGTCATAAGGCTAGTAGAAGCAAGATGAGTGGACTTAGGTACGACGATTCTAAGTGAAATAAGTCACACAGAAAAAGACACTTATCATAAGCTATCACTTATAGAGGGAATGTAAAAACCGCTACACTTGAACTGAATTACAAAACAGAACAGAGTCACACGTTTAGAAAACACACTATGGCTGCTTAACGGGAAAGGTGAGGTGGGGTGATGCATAAAACAAGGGGTTCAAATTCGCTCAGATACCGTTCCATACACCCAATATGTAATACACAAGACCTACTCCTTGCTCAGTGAACTGGACTCAACACCCCCTATTCACCGCACAAGAATATATATGACTAGTAACAATCTTAAAACCTATGTATTGATATCTGTCTGGAAGAGAGTCAAGTGGGTATAAATCCGCATAAACACAGCCGTGAAAAGCAGCTAAACCCCATTATAAAAATAAATTACTTTTAAAAACCCGTAAAACAAAGACAGTGAAAGAGAGAGAATTTCTTACAAAATTCGTTCAGGGGCTGAGATGCAACCTGGATTGACCATATCTACACGCACAGCTGGATGAGACATAAGGGTGGACACTCTTGGCGCTGAAAGGTTGGGTTAGGTTGGGTGAGCAAACGCAGACCCTTTAAAGTATTACTGCGTGGTACCCATCCCATGGGTCCCAAATCTCCAGGTTCAAGGGCATCTTCCTACATCGAAACATGCATGAGAAACTCAGAAGATGGTACACCGTGTGATTTTGAAAGGTTTCTAAAACACACCCCATTTCTCATCTCCTTGTGCTCGGTTTCGCCATTCCAGCTACTTTACTAGCAATCTCCCTACTTGGAGAATCAGCACCTTTAACCTCCTGTTCCCTACAGGTTGTAATTTGTCCTGAGGATGAACGGGAAGAGGGGGAACCAATGAGAGACTAGATCTAGCTGTTGGGACAGGCACAGGTCACTCTATATTCCCATCAGGAAGAAGAATTAACCACAGGCTCAGCCTGCTGCCAGGAACCAGAATAGGGCCTGAGGCAATCCGGTGCTTTTGCGGCCAGCTCTCAAAAAAGACAGTTGAAAAATGGAGCTCAGGGACACTGCAATTCACAAACCCGCAGAGTTATAAGTGATAACTCTCATCCACAGATATATTGAGGGAAGGCAACGAAGAGGATTTGAAAGCAAGGCAGAATTGCAGGAAACAGATTTCAGGAGGTAGATTCGAATCGCCTTTAAGGCACATGAAAAGCGGCAAAACGTCGACAATCATGCCCTTGGCCAAAAAGGGCGTATGCGTTGTTTCCTGAATATATTCAGGAAAAAACGCATACGCCCTTTTTGGCCAACCAAGCAACCTGGAAAGGCAAATCAGCGCTACAAAGAAGTCTCGCTTCCCATCGGCCAAAAGGGACATGCTGCAAAAAGTGTCAAAACCAGAAATGCAGGACAGGCCATGGAGAAATGGCAGCCTTGCTATGCTGATGGGCGGGATGTAAATTGCCAACAGCCACTCTGGAGAAGTGTACGGTGTGTCCTGAAACATCGAAAAAACACAGCTTAGTGAGCATAGGGCACGTCCACTCATGGGCGTATAAATTGGGAAAACTAAAAATGAGCAAGACACAGGCACCCCAAAGTTTGGGGCTGCTCTGTTGACAAGAACCTCCACTTCATGACACCTTAAATATCCCAGGGAAGAGAAAAATGGATAAAAAAGTTGTGGTCCTTATGTACAATGGAATATCACTCAGACATGAAATCAATGTCATAAGGCTATTAGAAGCAAGATGAGTGGACTTAGGTACGACGATTCTAAGTGAAATAAGTCACACAGAAAAAGACACTTATCATAAGCTATCACTTATAGAGGGAATGTAAAAACCGCTACACTTGAACTGAATTACAAAACAGAACAGAGTCACACGTTTAGAAAACACACTATGGCTGCTTAACGGGAAAGGTGAGGTGGGGTGATGCATAAAACAAGGGGTTCAAATTCGCTCAGATACCGTTCCATACACCCAATATGTAATACACAAGACCTACTCCTTGCTCAGTGAACTGGACTCAACACGCCCTATTCACCGCACAAGAATATATATGACTAGTAACAATCTTAAAACCTATGTATTGATATCTGTCTGGATGTGAGTCAAGTGGGTGTAAATCCGCATAAACACAGCCGTGAAAAGCAGCTAAACCCCATTATAAAAATAAATTACTTTTAAAAACCCGTAAAACAAAGACAGTGAAAGAGAGAGAAATTCTTACAAAATTCGTTCAGGGGCTGAGATGCAACCTGGATTGACCATATCTAGACCCACAGCTGGATGAGACATAAGGGTGGACACTCTTGGGGCTGAGAGGTTGGGTGAGCAAACGCAGACCCTTTAAAGTAATACTGCATGGTACCCATCCCATGGGTCCCAAATCTCCAGGTTCAAGATAATCTTCCTACATTGAAAACTTGCATGAGGAACCCAGAAGAAGGTACACCGTGTGATTTTGAAAGGTTTCTAAAACGCACCTCATTTCTCATCTCCTTGTGCTCGGGTTCGCCATTCCAGCTACTTCACTAGCAATCTCCCTACTTGGAGAATCAGCACCTTTAACCTCCTGTTCTGTACAGGTTGCAATTTGTCCTGAGGATGAACGGGAAGAGGGGCAACCAATGAGAGAATAGATCTAGGTGTTGGGACAGGCACAGGTCACTCTATTTTCCCATCAGGAAGAAGAATTAACCACAGGCTCAGCCTGCTGCCAGGAACCAGAATAGGGCCTGAGGCAATCCCGTTCTTTTGCGGCCAGCTCCCAAAAAATACAGTTGAAAAATGGAGCTCAGGGGCACTGCCATTCACAAACCTGCTGAGTTATAAATGATAACTCTCGTCCACAAATATATTGAGGGAAGGCAACGAAGAGGATTTGAAAGCAAGGCAGAATTGCAGGAAACAGGTTTCAGGAGGTAGATTCGAATCGCCTTTAAAGCACATGAAAAGCGGCAAAACGTCGACAATGATGCCCTTGGCCAAAAAGGGCGTATGCGTTTTTTCCTGAATATATTCAGGAAAAAACGCATACGCCCTTTTTGGCCAACCAAGCAACCTGGAAAGGCAAATCAGCGCTACAAAGAAGTCTCGCTTCCCATCGGTCAAAAGGGTCATGCTGCAAAAAGTGTCAAAACATGAAATGCAGGACAGGCCATGGAGAAATGGCAGCCTTGCTACGCTGATGGGCGGGATGTTAATTGCCAACAGCCACTCTGGAGAAGTGTACGGTGTGTCCTGAAACATCGAAAAAACACAGCTTAGGGTGCATAGGGCACGTCCACTCATGGGCGTATAAATTGGGAAAACTAAAAATCAGCAAGACACAGGCACCCCAAAGTTTAGGGCTGCTCTGTTGACAAGAACCTTCACTTCATGACAACTTAAATATCCCAGGAAAGAGAAAAATGGATAAAGAATTTGTGGTCCTTATGTACAATGGAATATCACTCAGACATGAAATCAATGTCATAAGGCTAGTAGAAGCAAGATGAGTGGAGTTAGGTACGACGATTCTAAGTGAAATAAGTCACACAGAAAAAGACACTTATCATAAGCTATCACTTATAGAGGGAATGTAAAAACCGCTACACTTGAACTGAAGTAAAAAACAGAAGAGTCACACGTTTAGAAAACACACTATGGCTGCTTAACGGGAAAGGGGAGGTGGGGTGATGCATAAAACAAGGGTTTCAAATTCGCTCAGATACCGTTCCATACACCCAATATGTAATAGACAAGACCTACTCCTTGCTCAGTGAACTGGACTCAACATCCCCTATTCACCGCACAAGAATATATGTGACTAGTAAGAATCTTAAAACCTATGTATTGATATATGTCTGGAAGTGAGTCAAGTGGGTGTAAAGCCGCATAAACACAGCCGTGAAAAGCAGCTTAACCCCATTATAAAACTAAATTACTTTTAAAAACCCGTAAAACAAAGACAGTGAAAGAGAGAGAAATTCTTACAAAATTCGTTCAGAGGCTGTGATGCAACCTGGATTGACCATATCTACACGCACAGCTGGATGAGACATAAGGGTGGACACTCTTGGGGCTGAAAGGTTGGGTTAGGTTGGGTGAGCAAACGCAGACCCTTTAAAGTAATACTGCGTGGTACCCATCCCATGGGTCCCAAGTCTCCAGGTTCAAGGGCATCTTCCTACATCGAAAACATGCATGAGAAACTCAGAAGATGGTACACCGTGTGATTTTGAAAGGTTTCTAAAACGCACCTCATTTCTCATCTCCTTGTGCTCGGGTTCGCCATTCCAGCTACTTTACTAGCAATCTCCCTACTTGGAGAATCAGCACCTTTAACCTCCTGTTCCCTACAGGTTGCAATTTGTCCTGAGGATGAAAGGGAAGAGGGGCAACCAATGAGAGACTAGATCTAGGTGTTGGGACAGGCACAGGTCACTCTATTTTCCCATCAGGAAGAAGAATTAACCACAGGCTCAGCCTGCCCCCCAGAAGCAGAATAGGGCCTGAGGCAATACCGCGCTTTTGCGGCCAGCTCCCAAAAAAGCGAGTTGAAAAATGGAGCTCAGGCACACTGCAATTCACAAACCCGCAGAGTTATAAATGATAACTCTCATCCACAAATATATTGAGGGAAGGCAACGAAGAGGATTTGAAAGCAAGGCAGAATTGCAGGAAACAGGTTTCAGGAGGTAGATTCGAATCGCCTTTAAAGCACATGAAAAGTGGCAAAACGTCGACAATGATGCCCTTGGCCAAAAAGGGCGTATGCGTTTTTTCCTGAATATATTCAGGAAAAAACGCATACGCCCTTTTTGGCCAACCAAGCAACCTGGAAATGCAAATCAGCGCTACAAAGAAGTCTCGCTTCCCATCGGTCAAAAGGGCCATGCTGCAAAAAGTGTCAAAACCAGAAATGCAGGACAGGCCATGGAGAAATGGCAGCCTTGCTACGCTGATGGGCGGGATGTAAATTGCCAACAGACACTCTGGAGAAGTGTACGGTGTGTCCTGAAACATCGAAAAAACACAGCTTAGGGAGGATAGGGCACGTCCACTCATGGGCGTATAAATTGGGAAAACTAAAAATCAGCAAGACACAGGCACCCCAAAGTTTAGGGCTGCTCTGTTGACAAGAACCTCCACTTCATGACACCTTAAATATCCCAGGAAGGAGAAAAATGGATAACGAAGTTGTGGTCCTCATGTACAATGGAATATCACTCAGACATGAAATCAATGCCATAAGGCTAGTAGAAGCAAGATGAGTGGAGTTAGGTACAACGATTCTAAGTGAAATAAGTCACACAGAAAAAGACACTTATCATAAGCTATCACTTATAGAGGGAATGTAAAAACCGCTACAGTTGAACTGAATTACAAAACAGAACAGAGTCACACGTTTAGAAAACACACTATGGCTGCTTAACGGGAAAGGTGAGGTGTGGTGATGCATAAAACAAGGGTTTCAAATTCGCTCAGATACCGATCCATACACCCAATATGTAATAGACAAGACCTACTCCTTGCTCAGTGAACTGGACTCAACACCCCCTATTCACCACAGAAGAATATATGTGACTAGTAAGAATCTTAAAACCTATGTATTGATATCTGTCTGGAAGTGAGTCAAGTGGGTGTAAAGCGGCATAAACACAGCAGTGAAAAGTAGCGAATCCCCATTTTAAATTAAATAACTTTAAAAAACCCAAAAAAATAAGACAGTGATAGAGAGAGGAAATTTTACATAATTCGTTCCTGGGCTGTGATGCAACCTTGTTTGATCATATCTAGACCCACAGCTGGATGAGAAATAAAGCTGGACACTCTTGCAGCTGAAGGACTCTTTCCCTAGTTACCAGATTGGGGAACGTAAATAGGCTGCCGCCCTCTGGCCGTTACCTGCAAAAGCAGCTTTAAAATCTGTGTTAATGGTCACTTCATATGAACAAGTACTTTAGGGCTGTAAATGAAACCTGCCCTCAAAATGTCTTGAGGGAGGTAGTGGCCAAAACTTTTCAAAATGTGACACTTACTTTAAGAAAACAATTTGAAGAACTAAGCTGTAATCACAGTTTGATAAATAAAAAGAGCATGCTTTAAAGATCAATTTCAACAGATTATGGGACACATGCAAATTCAGCCACACAGAGGTATCAGCTCGCACCTGTTAGAATAACCAGCAGCAAGCAAACTACAAACAATAAATATTGAAGGTGTTTTGGAGAAATGCATACCCTCAATTTTAAGTGGGACATAACCTGGAAAGAGCCACTAATGAGAACTGAATGGTGGTGCCTTTAAAACGTACACACTGAGCTACCATATGATACAGCAAGCCCACTCCTTGGCCTATAACATAAGGAGATAGAACTGGAAAGACACAGGCAAGCAAATGTGCATTGCAGCAGTATTACAATAACCAAGACATGGAGGCAACCAAATAGTCCATCAAGAGGTGCGTGGCCAAAGAATAACTGGTACACGTACAGATGGAATATTAGCCAGGGAAAAAAACAAAACAATGCCATTTGCAGCACTGTGTATGATTCTTGAGTTAATCAGGCAAATTGTACTAAGTCAGAAAGCAAAAGACACATATCCTATAATATCACTTATAGGTCTTAGCTAAAAATTGATACCAATGAAGATATTTCCACAGAGAAATGCAATCACAGATTCATTAAACAAACTTAGGGTTCACCAAATGGAAAGGTGTGAGGATTGGATACATTAGGATATTGGGGTTAAGATAGATATAGAAACACATGTGAAATATGTAATCACCAAAGACCTACGTAATACCAAGACAAGACTACTCAACATGGTGTCATAACCTACATGGGAAAATGATCCAAAGAAGAATAGATATATGTATATGTTTAAAAGAACCACATCTTGCACACCTAGAAGAAACAAAACATTTTAATCAAATTTGCTCTGACAAAAAATAAAAATTAAATTAAAAAAAGAACAAGAAGTAATGAGACATAAACTTAAGGGGCTTTGTGCTGGCACATTGCATTCTAATTTACAACCAGAACATGACTTCCATTAAGGCTCTGTCATCACTAATAAAGCAGCTTTATAAGCAATGTTGAAGGTAGCTTAAAAGAAGTCTCACTAATTATTGATAGTAACAAGGAAACAAAGAAAAGTAAAAATCTCACTGCAAAAAGTATACATAGGGTAAGGATAGTAGATCAAACACTGATTAAACTTCTGTAAAGAATAAAAGACAACAGTAGTATGTTTTGTTAAAAAAGAGAGGGCCCAAATAAATCTGAAATGAAAGAGATGATGTTACAACAGACACCACAGAAATACAAAGTATCCTAAGATACACACAGGGTAACTCAGGGCTCAGACTGGACAGAGCCCACTCTCCAGTCCCCTGTACATGACTTACAGGAGCCTCAGGAACTGAGGAGGAGGTCCCTGAGGAGAGGCTCAAGATAGAATATGGTAGGCATTAACATGACTGCATTCATCTTAAACATGCCTGAACTACATTCACACGAGATGATTTTGTCCTGTATGTACATCGGCACCTCTAGCCGGAACTGCAGATCTTTGGCTTCAACACCTCTACTGACAACATTAGCTTCACCTGCTGTGGACCGTCTCCTATAGGATTTCTAGAATCACAAAACATCGAAGCTTCACAGGACCCAGAGTCTGTGCGACTCCACACAGAGTCTCAGAGTCTCAACTCCACTCAGATACTCCACTCTTGGAGGGCACACACAAAGTAGTGTGCACATCAGGACCCAGGGGAAGGAGCAGTGACCCCGTAGGAGAATGACCAGAACTACCTGCTACTTTTAGAGGGTCTCCTGCAGAGGCAGCTGGTGGCTGTGGCTGTGGCTCACCGTGAGGACAACAACACTGGCAGCAGAAGTTCTGGGAAATACTCCTTGGTGTGAGCCCTCCCAGAGTCCGCCATTAGCCCCACCAAGAGCAAGGTAGGCTACAGTGCTGGGTCGCCTCAGGCCAAACAACCAACAGGGAGGGAACCCAGCCCCATGCATCAGCAGACAAGCAGATTCAACTTTTTATTAAAGTTTTATTTAATCCGTAGACAAGCGGATTAAAGCTCTGCCCACCAAAGCAACACCCAGCTCTACCCACCACCAGTCCCTCCCATCAGGAAGCTTGCACAAGCCTCTAAGATAGACTCATCCACCAGAGAGCAGACAGCAGAAGCAAGAAGAACTACAATTCTGCAGCCTGTGGAAGGAAAACCACATTCACAGAAAGATAGACAAAATGAAAAGGCAGAGGACTTTATACCAGATCAAGGAACAAGATAAAACCCCAGAAAAAAAACGGAATGAGGTGGAGATAGGGAACCTTCCAGAAAAAGAATTCAGAATAATGATAGTGAAGTTGAGCCAAGACCTTAGAAAAAGAAAGGAGGCAAAGATCGAGAAGACACAAGAAATGCTTAAGAAAGACCTAGAAGAATTAAGGAACAAACACCTAGAAGAATTAAAGAACAAACAAACAGAGGTGAACAATGTAATAACTGAAATAAAAAATGCACTAGAAGGAATCAGTAGCAGAATAACTGTGGCAGAAGAACGGATAAGTGGCCTGGAAGACAGAAAGGTGGAAATCACTGCCATGGAACAGAATAAAGAAAAAGAATGAAAATAAATGAAGACACCCCAAGAGTCCTCTGGGACAACATTAAACTCAACAACATTCGCATTATAGGGGTCCCAGAAGGAGAAGAGAGAGAGAAAGGACCCGAGAATATATTTGAAGAGATTATGGTCAAAAACTTCCCTAGCATGGGAAAAGAAATAGCCACCCAAGTCCAGAAGCACAGAGTGTCCCAGGCAGGAGAAACCAAAGGAGAAAAATGACAAGACACATAGTAATCAAATTGACAAAAATTAACGAGAAAGAAAAATTATTGAAAGCAGCAAGGGAAAAATGACAAATAACATACAAGGGAAATCCCATAAGGATAACAGCTGATTTCTCAGCAGAAAATCTACAAGCCAGAAGGAAGTGGCATGATAAATTTAAAGTGATGAAAGGGAAGAACCTACAACCAAGGGTACTGCACCCTGCAAAGAGCTCATTCAGATTTGATGGAGAAATCAAAAGCCTTACAGACAAGCAAAAGCTAAGAGAATTCAGCACCATGCAACCAGCTCTACACCAAATGCTAAAAGAACTTCTCTAAGTGGGAAACACAAGAGAAGAAAAGGACCCACCAAGACAAACCCATAACAATTAAGAAAATAGTAGTAGGAACATACATATCGATAATTACCTTAAACGTGAATGCACTAAATGTTCCAACCAAAAGACATAGACTGGCTGAATGGATACAAAAACAAGACCCATATATATGCTGTCTACAAGAGACCCATTTCAGACCTAGGGACACATACAGACTGAAAGTGAGGCGATGGAAAAATATATTCTATGCTAATGAAAATCAAAAGAAAGCTGGAGTAGCAATACTCATATCAGATAAAATAGACTTTAAAATAAAGAATGTTACAAGAGACAAGGAAAGACACTACATAATGGTCAAGGGATCAATCCAAGAAGAAGATATAACAATTATAAATATATATGTACCCAACATAGGAGCACCTCAATGTATAAGGCAACTGCTAACAGCTATAAAAGAGGAAATCGACAGTAACACAATAATAGCGGGGGACTTTAACAGCTCACTTACACCAGTGGAGATCAGCCAGACAGAAAATTAATAAGGAAACACAAGCTTTAAATGACACAATAGACCAGATAGAGTTCATTGATATTTATAGGACATTCCATCCAAAAACAGCAGATTACACGTTCTTCTCAACTGCACACGGAACATTCTCCAGGATAGATCACATCTTGGGTCACAGATAAAGCCTCAGTAAATTTAAGAAAACTGAAATCATATCAAGCAGCTGTTCCGACCACAATGCTATGAGATTAGAAATCAATTACACGGAAAAAACTGTAAAAAACACAAACACATGGAGGCTAAACAATACGTTACTAAATAACCAAGAGATCACTGAAGAAATCAAAGGGGAAATCAAAAACTACCTAGAGACAAATGACAACAAAAACACGATGATCCAAAACCTATGGGATGCAGCAAAAGGAGTTCTAAGAGGGAAGTTTATAGCAATACAAGCCTACCTCAAGAAACAAGAAAAATCTCAAATAAACAATCTAACCTTACACCTAGAGGAACTAGAGAAAGAAGAACAAAACCCAAAGTTAGTAGAAGGAAAGAAATCCTAAAGATCAGAGCAGAAATAAATGAAATAGAAACAAAGAAAACGGAAGCAAAGATCATCAAAACTAAAAGCTGGTTCTTTGAGAAGATAAGCAAAAATGATCAACCTTTAGCCACACTCAAGAAAAAGAGGGAGAGGACGCAAATCAACAAAATTAGAAGTGAAAAAGGAGAAGTTACAACAGACACCACAGGAATACAAAGCATCCTAAGAGACTACTACAAGCAACTCTGTGCCAATAAAATGGACAATCTGGAAGAAATGGACAAATTCTTAGAAAGGTATAACCTTCTAAGACTGAACCAGGAAGAAATAGAAAATATGAACAAACCTATCACAAGCAATGAAATTGAAACTGTGATTAAAAATCTTCCAACAAACAAAAGTCCAGAACCAGATGGCATTACAGGTGAATTCTATCAAACATTTAGAGAAGAGCTAACACCCAACCTTCTCAAATTCTTCAAAACAATTGCAGGGGAAGGAACACTCCCAAACTCATTCTATGAGACCACCATCACCCTGATACCAAAATCAGACAGAGATACTACAAGGAAAGAAAATTATAGACCAATATCCCTGATGAATATAGATGCAAAAATCCTCAACAAAATACTAGCAAACAGAATCGAACAACACATTAAAAGGATCATACACCATGATCAAGTGGGGTTTATCCCAGGGATGCAAGGATTCTTCAATATACACAAATCAATGTGATACACCATATTAACAAATTGTAGAATAAAACCATATGGTCATCTCAATAGATGAAGGAAAAGATTTTGAGAAAATTCAACACTCATTTACGATAAAAACTCTGCAGAGTGTGGGCATAGACGGAAACTACCTCAACATAATAAAGGCCATATATGACAAACCCACAGCAAACAGCATTCTCAATGGTGAAAAACTGAAAGCGTTTCCTCTAAGATCAGGAACAAGACGAGGATGTCCACTCTCACCACTGCTATTCAACATAGTTTTGGAAGTCCTAGCCATGACAATCAGAGAAGAAAAAGAAATAAAAGGAATACAAAACGGAAAAGAAGAAGTAAAATTGTCACTGTTTGCAGATGACATGATATCATAGATAGAGAATCTTAAAGATGCCACCAGAAAACCACTGGAGCTAATCAATGAATTTGGTAAAGTTGCAGGATACAAAATTAATGCACAGAAATTGCTTGCATTCCTATACACTAACAATGAAAGATCAGAAAGAGAAATTAAGGAAACAATCCCATTACCACTGCAACAAAAAGAATAAAATACCTAGGAATAAACCTACCTAAGGAAGTAAAAGACCTGTACTCAGAAAACTATAAGACACTGATGAAAGAAATCAAAGATGATATAAACAGATGGAGACATATACCATGTCCTTGGATTAGAAGAATCAATATTGTGAAAATGACTATACTACCCAAAGCAATCTACAGATTCAATGCAATCCCGATCAAAATACCTTTGGCATTTTCTACAGAACAAGAAAAAAATATCTTAAAATTTGTAGGGAGACACAAAAGACCCTGGATAGCCAAAGCAGTCTTGAGGGGGAAAAAAAAGAGCTGGAGGAATCAGACTTCCAGACTTCAGACTATATTACAAAGCTACAGTAATCAAGATAATATGGTACTGACACAAACACAGAAATATAGGTCAATAAAAAGGATAGAAAGCACAGAGATAAACCCACGTACCTGTGGTTAACTAATCTATGACAAAGGAGGCAAGGGTATACAATGGAGAAAAGACAGTGTCTTCAGTAAGTGGTGCTGGGAAAACTCGACAGCTACATGTAAAAGAATGAAATTAGTACACTCCCTAACACCATACACAAAAGTAACTCAAAATGGATTAGAGACCTAAATATAAGACCAGCCACTATAAAACTCTTAGAAGAAAACATAAGCAGAACAGTCTATGACATAAATCACAGCAAGATCCTTTTTGACCCACCTCCTAGAGAAATGGAAATAAAAACAAAAATTAAAAAATGGGACCGAATGAAACATAAATTCTTTTGCACAGCAAAGGAAAACTTAAGCAAGATGAAAAGACAACCATCAGAATGGGAGAAAATATTTTCAAATGAAGCAAATGGCAAAGGATTAATCTACAAAAAGCAGCTCATGTAGCTCAATATCACAAAACCAAACAACCCAATCCAAAAATGGGCAGAAGACCTAAATAGAAATTTCTCCAAAGAAGATATACAGGTTGCCAACAAACACATGAAAGGATGCTGAGCATCACTAATCATTAGAGAAATGCAAATCAAAACTACAGTGAGGTATCACCTCACACCAGTCAGAATGGCCATCATCAAAAAATCTACCAACAGTAAATGCTGGAGAGGCATTTATTGGAGAAAAGGGAACCCTCTTGCACTGTTGGTGGGAATGTAAATTGATATAGCCACTAAGTAGAACGGTATGGGGCTTCCTTAAAAACTAAAAATAGAACTACCATACAACCCAGCAAACCCACTCCTGGACATTTACCCTGAGAAAACCATAATTCAAAAAGAGTCATGTACCACAATGTTCACTGTAGCTCTATTTACAATAGCCAGGACATGGAAGCAACCTAAGTGTCCATCAACAGATAAATGGATAAAGAAGATGTGGCACATATATACAATGGAACATTATTCTGCCATAAAAAGAAGCGAAATTGAGTTATTTTTAGTGAGGTGGATGGATCTAGAGTCTGTCCTACAGAGTGAAGTAAGTCAGAAAGAGAAAAACAAATATCGTATGCTAACACATATATATGGAATCTAAAAAAAAAAAAGTTTATGAAGAACGTAGGGGCAGGAAAGGATTAAGGACACAGACGTAGAGAAAGGACTTGAGGACATGGGGAGAGGGAAGGGTAAGCTGGGACAAAGTGAGAGAGTGGTATGGACATATATACACTACCAAATGTAAAATTGATAGCTACTGGGAAGCAGCCACATAGCACAGGGAGATCAGCTCTGTGCTTTGTGACCACCTAAAAGGGTGGGATAAGGGAGTGAGAGGGAGGTGCAAGAGGGAGGGGATATGGTGTTATATGTATACGCATAGCTGATTCACTTTTTTATACAGCAGAAACTAACACACAATTGTAAAGCAATTATACTCCAATAAAGATGTAAAAAAAAAAAAAAAAAAAAGAAAGCCCAGAGATAAACCTACACACCTATGGCACACTAATCTATGACAAAGGAGGCAAGGGTATACAATGGAGAAAAGACAGTCTCTTCAATAAGTGGTGCTGGGAAAAATGGACAGCTACATGTAAAAGAATGAAATTAGAACACTCCCTAACACCATACACAAAAAATAAACTCCAAATGGATTAGAGACCGAAATGTAAGACCGGACACTATAAAACTCTTAGAGGAAAACATAGGAAGAATACTCTTTGACATAAATCACAGCAAGATATTTTTTGATCCACCTCCTAGAGTAATGGAATAAAAAAAAAAAAAAAAAAAAAAAACAAATGGGAGCAAATGAAACCTAAAAGCTTTTGCAAAGCAAAGGAAACTACAAACAAGACGAAAAGACAACCCTCAGAATGGGAGAAAATATTTGCAAACGAATCAATGGACAAAGGATTAATCTCCAATGTATATAAACAGCTCATGCAGCTCAACAGTAAAAAAACAAACAAACCAATCCAAAAATGGGCAGATGACGTAAATAGACATTTGTCCCAAGAAGACATACAGATGACCAAGAAACACATGAAAAGCTACTCAACATCACTAATTATTAGAGAAATATAAACCAAAACTACAATGAGGTATCACCTCACACGAGTTAGAATGGGCATCATCAGAAAATCTACAAACAACAAATGCTGGAGAGGGTGTGGAGAAAAGGGAACCCTCTTACACTATTTGTGGGAATGTAAATTGATACAGTCACTATGGAGAACAGTATGGAGGTTCCTTAAAAAACTAAAAATAGAATTACCATATGACCCAGCAATCCCACTACTGGCCATATACCCAGAGAAAACCATAATTCAAAAAGACATATTCACCACAATATTCATTGCAGCACTATTTACAATAGCCAGGTCATGGAAGCAACCTAAATGCCCATAGACAGACGAACGGAAAAGATGTGCTACATATATAAAATGGAATATTACTCAGCCATAAAAAGGAATGAAATTGGGTCATTTGTAGAGACGTGGATAGATCTAGAGACTGTCATACAGAGTGAAGTAAGTCAGAAAGAGAAAAACAAATATCGTATATTAACGCATACATGTAGAACCTAGAAAAATGGTAAAGATGAACTGGTTTGCAAGGCAGAAATAGAGACACAGATGTAGAGAACAAATGTATGGACACCAAGGGGGAAAGTGGCAGGGTGGTGGTGGTGGGATGAATTGCGACCCTGGGATTGACATATATACACTTATATGTATAAAATAGATAACCAATAAGAGCCTGCTGTATAAAAAAATGAATAAAATAAATTCAAAAATTAAAAAATAAATAATACTTAAGAAAATAAAACAGAAAAAAAAGTTCTGTCCTTCCCATAGACGTATTTATATGAATGAATGATTTCCATGCTTATATCCATAAATACAAAAAGAGGAATAAAACTTACCTTGAACCAAAAAAGAAAAAAAAAAAAAACTGAACCCACTGGTCATACAGAGGAAAACCCTATCAGCGCACTTGCTCCAGTGGTAAACAATTCTTAAGTTGGTCACAGGTGTGGAATCATCTCCCATGCAGCCAGCAGCCCCCACACAAGGAGCGTCCTCATTGCAAAGCTGGGGGACCGTGAGGAGGCGTCTCTGACTAAACGTGAGCTGAGCCCCAGGCCAGCTGCTGCTGAACTTTTCCCACCGTTCCCAGGTAAAACACCTGAATGTGTGCAAAGACTAAAAACTAGAGGAAGGGGCTTGGAGTCACACCAGCGACAGCACGCAGGCCGACTTGGTGCCTGCAGGCCAGCCAGGATGGTCCTGGCCCCGGGCGCTCGTCTGGAAACTTTCCATTTCCCTGCCTGAGGTACCCCTCCTGTCCCGGCCCCCACTGCTTTTTTCCTTCCTTACCTCTGCCCGGGGAGAAATTCCAGCAGCAAGTATGGGTGACACATCCTCTTCTTTAGCAGGTGGCAGCCCGGCAACTCCTGCAGAAAGTCCAGTAGAGCCCCAGTCACAACGGGCCACTCATAGAGCCGTGGGCCCTACTGCCTCCCACCAGCCCAACCCCGAGACTGCTGACGGGGCAGAGAATATGGCGTCAGGCACAGCTGCAGAGGCTTTTGCTGCCTGGAGGGGTGTTTATATTGACCTCAACCCAGGCACACCTGGGAAGGGCTGGCCGGCCGGGTCAGGCTGCCCAGGTCAGCCAATCCTCGCCCCTCAGGGGCTCAGATTTGCAGAAAATGGGCCTTGCTGCACCGGCCAGATCCAAGGAACAGGTGTAGGGTCCCGAGAGTCAGGATAGATAAGGGGCGGCAGCCCTGGCTTGTTTTCTAATCATTTTATCTGGTCCAGGAGTGGGAGACAACTTCAAGAAGACCCTCTGCTAATGAGAGGAACCCAGGAGTCAGGGAGAGGAGGGGTGGTGGGTGGAGACAGAGGCCTGGTGCCCCGGCTGCTGTGGAAGCCCCTAGAAGACCAGGCAGAGGGAGGCCGCACAGAGTGAAGCCTAGGGTCACAGACCTGTTGGAGCTGCTGTTTATTAGTTCAAGCTCTGCTCTGAGGTGCTCTGTGTCAGCTCTGAGTGACAGGTGTGCTGGGGGTGCTCTGCAATGAGGGCTATGTGCACAGATCCTGTGTGCCCAGCCCTGTCGGGGTACCTGTCCACGGGAGCTCCATATCCAGGGAGGGGCATGCCCACGAGAGCCCCGTGGGCTGCTGCGTACCTGCCCAGGTGAGCTCCATATCCTGGGAGGGGCCTGACCATGATGGCCCCATGGGCTGCTGGGTACCTGCCCAGGTGAGCTCCATATCCTGGGAGGGGCCTAACCACCACAGCCCCGTGGGCTGCTGGGTACCTGCCCAGGTGAGCTCCATATCCTGGGAGGGACCTGACCACAAGAGCCCCGTGAGCTGCTGGGGACCTGGTAGAGGACGCCAGGACAGTCAGTGAAGCCACAGAGGATATACATCTAGTAGTTCCTAATTCCTACACCCTGCTGGTCATTCTACCATCCACCAGGACATGGTATTCTGTATTAGACTTCAATGATGCCTTCTTCTGTATTCCATTCGTCCCAGAGTCACAAGAAATTTTGGCTGTGAGTGGCAGGACTCAACATACAACAAAAACAATACTGCTGGGCCGTCCTGCCCCAGGGGTTCAAAAATTCCCACACCATCTTTGGGGAAACGTTAGCTAAAGACCTAAAAAATCTACCTCTGGAGAAGGGAACCCTCCTTCAATATGCAGATGACATTCTGATCACCAGCCCGACTAAGGAGGCCTCTGAACTACCTAGCCAATAAAAGATAGAAGGTGTCCAAGAAAAAGGCTCAAATATCACAAACTAAGGTGACCTTCCTGGGCTTCATTCGCACAGAAGGTCGGAAAAGCCCACCCCAGGAAAGGGAAGAAGCCATTTGCAGCCTCACCCTTCCTGAAACTAGAAGACAGCTTAGGGGTGCCTGGGGAGACCGGGGTTTGCTGCATCTGGATCCCTAACTACAGTCTAATAGCTGGGCCTCTATATGAAACACTGAAAGGAAAAGATGATGATCCTTTTGAATAGAATCCAGAAGCGGCCTTTCAAGAATGGAAAGAGCAGTCAGTTCAGATCCTTGCCCTGGACCTCCCTAAGTTAGCTAAACCCTTTGACCTTTACATTCCTGGTCCAAGGCGAATCGCCCTTGGAGTATTAGTGCAAAAACTGGGACCACTTGAAATGGAACAATGCAAGAATGCCCTCCAGGCATTGGCCAGCCACCCCATCCGACCAGGATACTGGGGGTATCTAAAAACCTGGAAATCAGCAGCCCGCAAGGCCAGCTCCCTCCTAAGGGAAAAGGACGCCACTTGGTGATCCTAACCACCCACCATGCCCTGAAGTTGCAGGGATTGCTCCGTGGGCACAATGACCTCGAGTGAGGAGGCCCTCCAACACCAACCTCCAGAGAGAAAACCTGGAGCAATGGGCCCCCATGACGACTCGTTTGACCATCACTTGACCTGGAGCTTCTCTCAGAAAACAACAAGAGTGTGTCCCAAAAGAGCAGACTATTGCTTACAGGACTTACTGCACCCAGAGCGGAGCTAATAAACTTGGCAGGGGAACCGTAAATAACGCTGCCACCATAGAAAAGCCTACAGACACCGCGGTGACGGCGGCCAATGAGACCGGCTGTACTCCTGGCTACTTCAAAAGGCCGTTGACTGAGTGGCCGTCAAGGTCCTGGATCACCACCAGCCCTGGACTGTCTGGGAGTTGAGCAAGCAGGGCTCTGACACCTGGTGTTGTTTGTACGTTAATTAGGTGGCCTAACTGAAGAAAGCGCAGAGTACTGGTCAGAGCATCTAGGCTAGCAGGAACTGTCAGCCTAAGGGGGCCGAACCAATATGGAGCAGGGTAAAACGGCCCACCCCCACCCCAGCGTCTCTGCACATCTCTTTCCTGGACCCTTAAAGGTCATTAGAATCTATAAAACTTCCAATGCTGGTGCTCAGGCAGACGAGCAGTGAGGGAGGAGGCCTGGGGACAATCAACCTCACCTGGAGGCTGCTTCGGAGAAGTCCTCCCCCTCGCCCTGGGTATGAGGACACCCAACTCAGCACGAAGCATTTACAGAAGAGGTGTCTGCACCCTCAGCACCCCAAGAATGAGGAATGGGACAAAAGGCAGAGGAGGGCTTTGTCACTGGCAAAGCCCATGAAAAATTCCTGGGAGATGAAAATAGAATCTGGGCAATAAAATAAAGTCTAACCATTTTTTTCCTTTGTGCTTTGTCTAATTTCACTTGCTCCTAGGTTTCCACATGCAGAGGTCCCACACCCGACACTTCAGACCCGATTTCCTAGTGCAAAATGGCTGGGCCGACACCTCAGCTCGTGGGGCCCCGTGCAGACTCTGCGACATAGAGCCTGAGCTCCAGCCAACCCAGCCCTCGAGAGCTCCGCCCCCTCCCTCCCGCTGACGCTGCCAGGATCTCTACACAGCAGCCCGGCCCACAACCCGCAGGGGAGCACACACTCTCACCTCTCCATTCTCTGATCATAATATAAAGTTTTCCTTTGCTTCTGAACCAAAGTCAGTCTCGATCTGTTGGCTCCAATGACACTAGGCAGGGAGACCCTTGTTGGGGCCCACTCTGCAGGATCAGTAACAGAATTTGAGAACATTGTAACTTCAAAGAACAGATGTGCGAGCCAAACTGTAATTAACATAGAGCAGTGTATAAGGCTCGTGTAAAATAAGATGTTTCTAACACTTCCATTTGATATTTCCATCACTTTATTATAAGCAAGTTCAGTTGAGGGGTTTGTCTTATTTGTCAGGTCAACAGTAGAGAAATGCAGTGATTTCTTTCCAAGGATGTACATCTAATAATCTTGGTTGAAGTTTCAACCTTGTTTTGACTGATTTTCCATTGAAAATGATACCTCTCTTTCAGCTCCTAGATTTCTGAGAAGTATAAAATCTTATATTTTTTATTACCAAAGGGGAAAGGTGGGAGGAGGGATAAATTAACAGTTTCAGATTAACATATACACACAGCTATGTATAAAATATATCATCAACAAGGAACTACTGTATAACACAGGGAACTATACTCAATATTTTGTAATGACCCCTAAGGGGAAATAATCTGAAAAACAATAGATATCTATATCGACATCATCTATCAACTACAGATAAAATGGAAACTAAAGGAGGCCGATGGTGAGCGTTTCTGAACCTGAAGACTTCAATCATCTAAAGTTCGGACTCTGCCTACGGCCCAAGTCCCTTAATGAACACACATGTACCAGTAGCTTAAAAATTCCCCAGATTGGAGTTCGGGGAGACACTGATTTGGAAAAATCCCTGGTGTTCTCCTTACATACACAGGACCTTTCCTACAGCTAAAACATGCCTGTGACACCCAGAAGATGGAACACGGTTGGATCAGGGAGATTTTGGAAAAGGCACCAAAACTCCTATTTTCCTGGTTGTCGGGTTCACACCTCCAGCCTTTTTCCTTAAAATCTCCCCACCTGAGGATGTCAGCACCTTCAACATCCAGTTGCACAAAATTTGGAATTTTTCCAAAGGAAGAAGGGGAAGGAGGAGAAACAAGGAGAGCCAAGCCCTAGATGTTCGGACAGGCACATGTCACTCTAATTTCCAATCAGGAAGAAGAATTAAGCAAAGGCTTAGCCTGCCACCGGGAACCAGAGTAGGGCCAGAAGCAAACCAGCGGTTCTGCGGACAGCTCCCAAAAAAGCGAGTTGAAAAATGGAGCTCAGGGGCACTGCAATTCACAAACCTGCAGAGTTATAAATTATAACTATCGTCCAAAACTATATTGAGGGAAGGCAATGAACAGGATTGGAAAGCAAGGCAGAATTGCAGGAAACAGATTTCAGGAGTTAGATTCGAATAGCCCCTAAAGCACATGAAAAGCGGCCAAAAGTCGACAACGATGCACATGGCCAGAAAGAGCATATGTGTTTTTTTCTGAATAAATTCAGGAAAAAACGCATAGGCCTTTTTGGCCAACCAAGCAAGCCGGAAATGCAATGCAGCACTACAAAGAAGTCTCACTTCCCATCGGTCAAAAGGGCCTTCCTAAAAAAGTGTAAAAAAAATACAGGAGAGGCCAGGGAGGAAAGGGAGCATTGTTACACTGATGGTCGGGATGTAAATTGCCAATGACGACTCTGGAGAACGGTACGGTGTTTCCTAAAACATCTAAAAAACACAGCTAGAGAGAAAGGGGCACATCCATTCATGGGCGTATAAATTGGAAAAATTAAAATCAACAAGACACAGGCACCCCAAAGTTTAGGGCTGCTCTGGTTACAAGAACCTCCACTTGTGTATATCTTAAATATCCCAGGGATGAGAAAAATGGTAAAGAAGTTGTGGTACTTATGTACAATGGAATATCACTCAGCCATGAAATCAATATCATAAGGCTAGTAGCAGCATGATGAGTGGATTTAGGTACGACGATTCTAAGTGAAATAAGTCACACAGAAAAAGACACTTATCATAAGATATCACTTATAGAGGGAATGTAAAAACCGTTACCCTTAAACTGAATTACAAAACAGAACAGAGTCACCCATTTTAAAAACACACTATGGCTGCTTAACGGGAAAGGTGAGGAGGGGTGATGCATAAAACAAGGGTTTCAAATTAGCTCAGATACCGTTCCATAAACCCAATATGTAGTAGACAAGACCTACTCCTTGCTCAGTGAACTAGACTCAACACCCCCTATTCAGCGCACAAGAATATATCTGAGTAGTAAGAATCTGAAAACCTATGTATTGATCTCTCTCTGGAAGAGAGTCAAGTGAGTGTAAAGCGGCATAAACACAGCCGTGAAAAGCAGCTAAAACCCATTTTAAAAATAAATTACTTTTAAAAACCCGTAAAACAAAGACAGTGTAAGAGAGAGTAATTCTTACAAAATTCGTTCAGGGGCTGTGATGCAACCTGGATTGACCATATCTAGACCCACAGCTGGATGAGACATAAGGGTGGACACTCTTGGGGCTGAGAGGTTTGGTGAGGTTGGGTGAGCAAACGCTGACCCTTTAAAGTAATACTGCGTGGTCCCCATCCCATGGGTCCCAAATCTCCAGGTTCAAGGGCATCTTCCTACATCGAAAACATGCATGAGTAACCCAGATCATGGTACACCGTCTGATCGGGAAAGGTTTCTGAAACGCACCAAATTTCTCATCTCCTTGTGCTCGGGTTCGCCATTCCAGCTTCTTAACTAGTAATCTCCCTACATGGAGAAACAGCACCTTTAAGCTCCTGTTCCATACAGGTTGCAATTTGTCCTGAGGATGAACGGGAAGAGGGGCAACCAATGAGAGACTAGATCTAGGTGTTGGGACAGGCACAGGTCACTCTATTTTCCCATCAGGAAGAAGAAATAACCACAGGCTCAGCCTGCCACCCGGAACCAGAAGAGGGCCTGAGGCAATCACGCACTTCTGCGGCCAGCTCCCAAAAAAGCCAGTTGAAAAATGGAGCACATGGGCACTGCAATTCACAAACCTGCAGAGTTATAAATGATAACTCTCGTCCACAAATATATTGAGGGAAGGCAACGAAGAGGATTTGAAAGCAAGGCAGAACTAAAGGAAACACATTTCAGGAGGTAGATTCGAATCGCCTTTAAAGCACATGAAAAGCGGCAAAACGTCGACAATGATGCCCTTGGCCAAAAAGGGCGTATGCGTTTTTTCCTGAATATATTCAGGAAAAAACGCATACGCCCTTTTTGGCCAACCAAGCAACCTGGAAAGGCAAATCAGCGATAAAAAGAAGTCTCGCTTCCGATCCGTCAAAAGGGCCCTGCTGAAAAAAGTGTCAAAACCACAAATGCAGGACAGGCCAAGGAGAAATGGGAGCCTTGCCACGCTGATGGGCGGTATGTAAATTGCCAACAGCCACTCTGGAGAAGTGTACGGTGTGTCCTGAAACATCGAAAAAACACAGCTTAGGGAGCATAGGGCACTTCCACTCATGGGCGTATAAATTGGGAAAACTAAAAATCAGCAAGACACAGGCACCCCAAAGTTTAGGGCTGCTCTGTTTGCAAGAACCTCCACTTCATGACACCTTAAATATCCCAGGAAAGATAAAAATGGATAAAAAAGTTGTGGTCCTTATGTACAATGGAATATCACTCAGACATGATATCAATGTCATAATGCTAGTAGCAGCATGATGAGTGGATTTAGGTACGACTACTCTAAGTGAAATAAGTCACACAGAAAAAGACACTTATCGTAAGCTATCACTTATAGAGGGAATGTAAAAACCGCTACACTTGAACTGAATTACAAAAGAGAACAGAGTCACACGTTTAGAAAACACACTATGGCTGCTTAACGGGAAAGGTGAGGTGGGGTGATGCATAAAACAAGGGTTTCAAATTAGCACAGATACCGTTACATACACCCAATATGTAATAGACAAGACCTACTCCTTGCTCAGTGAACTGGACTCAACACCCCCTCTTCACCGCACAAGTATATATCTGACTAGTGAGAATCTTAAAACTTATGTATTGATATTTCTCTGGAAGTGTGTCAAGTGGGTGTAAAGCCGCATAAACACAGCCGTGAAAAGCAGCTAAACCCCATTATAAAAATAAATTACTTGTAAAAACCCGTAAAACAAAGACAGTGAAAGAGAGAGAAGTTCTTACACAATTCGTTCAGGGGCCGTGATGCAACATGGATTGACCAATTCTAGACCAACAGGTGGATGAGACCTAAGGGTGGACACTCTTGGGGCTGACAGGTTTGGTGAGGTTGGGTGAGCAAACGCAGACCCTTTAAAGTAATACTGCGTGGTACCCATCCCATGGGTCCCAAATCTCCAGTTTCAAGGGCATCTTCCTGCATCGAAAACATGCATGAGAAACCCAGAAGATGGTACACCGTGTGATCGGGAAAGGTTTCTAAAACGCACCTCATTTCTCACCTCCTTGTGCTCGGGTTCGCCATTCCAGCTACTTTACTAGAAATCTCCCTACTTGGAGAATCAGCACCTTTACCCTCCTGTTCTGTACAGGTTGCAATTTGTCCTGAGGATGAACGGGAAGAGGAGCAACCAATGAGAGACTAGATCTAGGTGTTGGGACAGGCACAGGTCACTCTATTTTCCCATCAGGAAGAAGAATTAACCACAGGCTCAGCCTGCTGGCCGGAACCAGAATAGGGCCTGAGGCAATCCCGCGCTTTTGCGGCCAGCTACCAAAAAAGCGATTTGAAAAATGGAGCTCAGGGGCACTGCAATTCACAAACCTGCAGAGTTATAAATGATAACTCTCGTCCACAAATATATTGAGGGAAAGCAACGAAGAGGATTTGAAAGCAAGGCAGTATTGCAGGAAACAGATTTCAAGAGGTAGATTCGAATCGCCTTTAAGGCACATGAAAAGCGGCAAAACGTCGACAATGATGCCCTTGGCCAAAAAGGGCGTATGCGTTTTTTCCTGAATATATTCAGGAAAAAACTCATACGCCCTTTTTGGCCAACCAAGCAACCTGGAAAGGCAAATCAGCGCTACAAAGAAGTCTCGCTTCCCATCGGTCCAAAGGGCCATGCTGAAAAAAGTGTCAAAACCACAAATGCAGGACAGGCCATGGAGAAATGGGAGCCTTGCTACGCTGATGGGCGGGATGTAAATTGCCAACAGCCACTCTGGAGAAGTGTATGGTGTGTCCTGAAACATCGAGAAAACACAGCTTAGGGAGCATAGGGCACGTCCACTCATGGGCGTATAAATTGGGAAAACTAAAAATCAGCAAGACACAGGCACCCCAAAGTTTAGGGCTGCTCTGTTGACAAGAACCTCCACTTCATGACACCTTAAATATCCCAGGAAAGAGAAAAATGGATAAAGAAGTTGTGGTTCTTATGTACAATGGAATATCACTCTGCCATGAAATCAATGTCATAAGGCCAGTAGACGCAAGATGGGTGGACTTAGGTACGACGATTCTAAGGGAAATAAGTCACACAGAAAAAGACACTTATCAAAAGCTATCACTTATAGAGGGAATGTAAAAACCGCTACACTTGAATTGAATTACAAATCAGAACAGAGTCACATATTTAAAACACACTATGGCTGCTTAACGGGAAAGGTGACGTGGGGTGATGCATAAAACAAGGGTTTCAAATTCGCTCAGATACCGTTCCATACACCCAATATGTAATAGAAAATTCCTACTCCTTGCTCAGTGAACTGGACTCAACACCCCCTATTAACCGCACAAGAATATATCTGACTAGTGAGAATCTTAAAACTTATGTATTGATATCTCTCTGGAAGTGAGTCAAGTGGGTGTAAAGCCGCATAAACACAGCTGTGAAAAGCAGCTAAACCCCATTATAAAAATAAATTAGTTTTAAAAACCCATGAAACAAAGACAGTGAAAGACAGAGAAATTCTTACAAAATTCATTCAGGGGCTGTGACGCAACCTGGATTGACCATATCTAGACCCACAGCTGGATGAGACATAAGGGTGGACACTCTTAGGGCTGAGAGGTTAGGTGAGGTTGGGTGAGCAAACGCAGACACTTTAAGGTAATACTGCGTGGTACCCATCCCATGGGTCCCAAATCTCCAGGTTCAAGGGCATCTTCCTACATCGAAAACATGCATGAGAAACGCAGAAGATGGTACACGGTGTGATTGGGAAAGTTTCTAAAACGCAACTCATTTCTCAACTCCGTGTGCTCGGGTTCGCCATTCCAGCTACTTTACTAGCAATCTCCCTACTTGGAGAATCAGCACCTTTAACCTCCTGTTCCATACAGGTTGCAATTTGTCCTAAGGATGAATGGGAAGAGGGGCAACCAATGAGAGACTACATCTAGGTGTTGGGACAGGCACAGGTCACTCTATTTTCCCATCAGGAAGAAGAATTAACCACAGGCTCAGCCTACCCCCGGGAACCAGAATAGGGCCTGAGGCAATCCCGTGCTTCTGCGGCCAGCTCCCAAAAAAGCCAGTTGAAAAATGGAGCACATGGGCACTGCAATTCACAAAACTGCAGAGTTATAAATGATAACTCTCGTCCACAATATATTGAGGGAAGGCAACGAAGAGGATTTGAAAGCAAGGCAGAATTGCAGGAAACTGGTTTCAGGAGGTAGATTCGAATCGCCTTTAAAGCACATGAAAAGTGGCAAAACGTCGACAATGATGCCCTTGGCCAAAAAGGGCGTATGCGTTTTTTCCTGAATATATTCAGGAAAAAACGCATACGCCCTTTTTGTCCCACCAAGCAACCTGGAAAGGTAAATCAGCGCTACAAAGAAGTCTCGCTTCCCATCGGTCAAAAGGGCCATGCTGAAAAAACTGTCAAAACCACAAAAGCAGGACAGGCCATTGAGAAATGGAAGCCTTGCTACACTGATGGGCGGGATGTAAATTGCCAGCAACCACTCTGGAGAAGTGTACGGTGTGGCCTGAAACATCGAAAAAACACAGCTTAGGGAGCATAGGGCACTTCCACTCATGGGCGTATAAATTGGGAAAATTAAAAATCAGCAAGAGACAGGCACCCCAAAGTTTAGGGCTGCTCTGTTGACAAGAACCTCCACTTCATGACACCTTAAATATCCCAGGAAAGAGAAAAATGGATAAAGAAGTTGTGGTCCTTATGTACAATGGAATATCACTCAGCCATGAAATCAATGTCTTAAGGCTAGTAGCATCATGATGAGTAGATTTAGGTACGACGACTCTAAGTGAAATAAGTCACACAGAAAAAGACACTTATCATAAGCTATCACTTATAGAGGGAATGTAAAACTGCTACACTTGAACTGAATTACAAAAGAGAACAGAGTCACACGTTTAGAAAACACACTATGGCTGCTTAACGGGAAAGATGAGGTGGTGTGATGCATAAAACAAGGGTTTCAAATTAGATCAGATACCGTTCCATACACCCAATATGTAATAGACAAGACCTACTCCTTGCTCAGTGAACTGGACTCAACACCCCCTATTCACCGCACAAGTATATATCTGACTAGTGAGAATCTTAAAACCTATGTATTGATATCACTCTGAAAGTGTGTCAAGTGGGTGTAAAGCCGCATAAACACAGCCGTGAAAAGCAGCTAAACCCCATTATAAAAATAAATTACTTGTAGAAACCCGTAAAACAAAGACAGTGAAAGAGAGAGAAATTCTTACACAATTCGTTCAGGGGCTGTGATGCAACCTGGATTGAAAATATCTAGACCCACAGTTGGATGAGACCTAAGGGTGGACACTCTTGGGGCTGACAGGTTTGGTGAGGTTCGGTGAGCAAACACAGACCCTTTAAGGTAATACTGCGTGGTACCCATCCCATGGGTCCCAAATCTCCAGTTTTAAGGGCATCTTCCTGCATTGAAAACATGCATGAGAAACCCAGAAGATGGTACACCATGTGATCGGGAAAGGTTTCTAAAACGCACCTCATTTCTCATCTCCTTTTGCTCGGGTTCACCATTCCAGCTACTTTACTAGCAATCTCCCTACTTGGAGAATCAACACCTTTAACCTCTTGTTCTGTACAGGTTGCAATTTGTCCTGAGGATGAACGGGAAGAGGGGCAACCAATGAGAGACTAGATGTAGGTGTTGGAACAGGCACAGGTCACTCTATTTTCCCATCAGGAAGAAGAATTAAGCACAGGCTCAGCCTGCCGCCGGGAAGCAGAATAGTGCCTGAGGCAATCCCGCGCTTCTGCGGCCAGCTCCGAAAAAAGCCAGTTGAAAAATGGAGCACATGGGCACTGCAATTCACAAACCTGCAGAGTTATAAATGATAACTCTCGTCCACAAATATATTGAGGGAAGGCAACGAAGAGGATTTGAAAGCAAGGCAGAGTTGCAGGAAACAGGTTTCAGGAGGTAGATTCGAATCGCCTTTAAAGCACATGAAAAGCGGCAAAACGTCGACAATGATGCCCTTGGCCAAAAAGGGCGTATGCGTTTTTTCCTGAATATATTCAGGAAAAAACGCATACGCCCTTTTTGGCCAACCAAGCAACCTGGAAAGGCAAATCAGCGCTACAAAGAAGTCTCGCTTCCCATCGGTCAAAAGGGTCATGCTGAAAAAAGTGTCAAAACCACAAATGCAGGACAGGCCATGGAGAAATGGCAGCCTTGTTACGCTGATGGGCGGGATGTAAATTGCCAACAGCCACTCTGGAGAAGTGTACGGTGTGTCCTGAAACATCGAAAAAACAAAGCTTAGGGAGCATAGGGCACGTCCACTCATGGGCGTATAAAGTGGGAAAACTAAAAATCAGCAAGACACAGGCACCCCAAAGTTTAGGGCTGCTCTGTTGACAAGAACCTCCACTTCATGACACCTTAAATATCCCAGGAAAGAGAAAAATGGATAAAGAAGTTGTGGTCCTTATGTACAATGGAATATCACTCAGCCATGAAATCAATGCCAAAAGGCTAGTAGCAGCATGATGAGTGGATTTAGGTACGACGACTCTAAGTGAAATAAGTCACACAGAAAAAGACACATATCAAAAGATATCACTTATAGAGGGATGTAAAAACCGCTACACTTGAACTGAATTACAAATCAGAACAGAGTCACCCATTTTGAAAACACACTATGGCTGCTTAATGGGAAAGGTGAGGTGGGGTGATGCATAAAACAAGGGTTTCAAATTAGCTCTGATACCGTTCCATACACCCAATATGTAATAGAGAAGACCTACTCCTTGCTCAGTGAACTGGACTCAACACCCCGTATTCACCGCACAAGAATATATCTGACTAGTGAGAATCTTAAAACCTATGTATTGATATCTCTCTGGAAGTGAGTCAAGAGGGTGTAAAGCCGCATAAACACAGCCGTGAAAAGCAGCTAAACCCCATTATAAAAATAAATTATTTTTAAAAACGCATGAAACAAAGACAGTAAAAGAGAGAGAAATTCTTACAAAATTCATTCAGGGGCTGTGACGCAACCTGGGTTGACCATATCTAGACCCACAGCTGGATGAGACATAAGGGTGGACACTCTTGGGGCTGAGAGGTTTGTTGAGGTTGGGTGAGCCATCGCAGACCCTTTAAAGTAATACTGCGTGGTACCCATCCCATGGGTCCCAAAACTCTAGGTTCAATGGCATCTTCCTACATCGAAAACTTGCATGAGGAACCCAGAAGATGGTACACCGTGTGATTTTGAAAGGTTTCTAAAACGCACCTCATTTCTCATCTCCTTGTGCTCGGGTTCTCCATTCCAGCTACTTTACTAGCAATCTCCCTACTTGGAGAATCAGCACCTTTAACCTCCTGTTCCCTACAGGTTGCAATTTGTCCTGAGGATGAACGGGAAGAGGGGCAACCAATGAGAGACTAGATCTAGGTGTTGGGACAGGCACAGGTCACTCTATTTTCCCATCAGGAAGAAGAATTAACCACAGGCTCAGCCTGCCGCCCGGAACCAGAATAGGGCCTGAGGCAATCCCGCGCTTCTGCGGCCAGCTCCCAAAAAAGCCAGTTGAAAAATGGAGCACATGGGCACTGCAATTCACAAACCTGTAGAGTTATAAATGATAAATCTCGTCCACAAATATATTGAGGGAACGCAACGAAGAGGATTTGAAAGCAAGGCAGAACTGCAAAACACATATTTCAGGAGGTAGATTCGAATCGCCTTTCAAGCACATGAAAAGCGGCAAAACGTGGAAAATGATGCCCTTGGCCAAAAAGGGCGTATGCGTTTTTTCCTGAATATATTCAGGAAAAAACGCATACGCCCTTTTTGGCCAACCAAGAAACCTGGAAAGGCAAATCAGCGCTACAAAGAAGTCTCGCTTCCCATCGGTCAAAAGGGCCATGCTGCAAAAAGTGTCAAAACCAGAAATGCAGGACAGGCCATGGAGAAATGGCAGCCTTGCTACGCTGATGGGCGGGATGTAAGTTGCCAACAGCCACTCTGGAGAACTGTACGGTGTGTCCTGAAACATCGAAAAAACACAGCTTAGGGAGCATAGGGCACGTCCACTCATGGGCGTATAAATTGGGAAAACTAAAAATCAGCAAGACACAGGCACCCCAAAGTTTAGGGCTGCTCTGTTGACAAGAACCTCCACTTCAGGAAACCTTAAATATCCCAGGAAAGAGAAAAATGGATAAAGAAGTCGTGGTCCTTATGTACAATGGAATATCACCCAGCCATGAAATCAATGTCATAAGGCTAGTAGCAGCATGATGAGTGGATTTAGGTACGACGACTCTAAGTGAAATAAGTCACACAGAAAAAGACAATTATCAAAAGCTATCACTTTTAAAGGGAATGTAAAAACCGCTACACTTGAATTGAATTACAAATCAGAACAGAGTCACACATTTAGAAAACACACTATGGCTGCTTAACGGGAAAGGTGATGTGCGGTGATGCATAAAACAAGGGTTTCAAATTAGCTCAGATACCGTTCCATACACCCAATAAGTAATAGAAAAGACCTACTCCTTGCTCAGTGAACTGGACTCAACACCCCCTATTCACCGCACAAGAATATATCTGACTAGTGAGAATCTTAAAACCTATGTATTGATATCTCTCTGGAAGTGAGTCAAGTGGGTGTAAAGCCGCATAAACACATCCATGAAAAGCACCTAAACCCCATTATAAAAATAAATTACTTTTAAAATCCCGTAAAACAAAGACAGTGAAAGAGAGAGAAATTCTTACAAAATTCCTTCAGGGGCTGTGACGCAACCTGGGTTGAACATATCTAGACCCACAGTTGGATGAGACCTAAGGGTGGACACTTTTGGGGCTGAGAGGTTTGGTGACGTTGGGTGAGCAAACGTAGACCCCTTAAAGTAATACTGTGTGGTACCCATCCCATGGGTCCTAAATCTCCAGGTTCAAGGGCATCTTCCTACATCGAAAACACGCATGGGAAACCTAGAAGATGGTACACTGTCTGATCGGGAAAGGTTTCTGAAACGCACCTCATTTCTCATCTCCTTGTGCTCGGGTTCGCCATTCCAGCTACTTTACTAGCAATCTCCCTACTTGGAGAATCAGCACCTTTAACCTCCTGTTCTGTACAGGTTGCAATTTGTCCTGAGGATGAACGGGAAGAGGGGCAACCAATGAGAGACAAGATCTAGGTGTTTGGACAGGCACAGGTCACTCTATTTTCCCATCAGGAAGAAGAATTAAGCACAGGCTCAGCCTGCCGCCTGGAACCAGAATAGTGCCTGAGGCAATCCCGCGCTTCTGCGGCCAGCTCCCAAAAAAGACAGTTGAAAAATGGAGCACATGGGCACTGCAATTCACAAACCTGCAGAGTTATAAATGATAACTCTCGTCCAGAAATATATTGAGGGAAGGCAACGAAGAGGATTTGAAAGCAAGGCAGAATTGCAGGAAACAGATTTCAGGAGGTAGATTCGAATCGCCTTTAAAGCACATGAAAAGCGGCAAAACGTCGACAATGATGCCCTTGGTCAAAAAGGGCGTATGCGTTTTTTCCTGAATATATTCAGGAAAAACCGCATACGCTCTTTTTGGCCAACCAAGCAACCTGGAAAGGCAAATCAGCGCTACAAAGAAGTCTCGCTTCCCATCGGTCCAAAGGGCCATGCTGAAAAAAGTGTCAAAACCACAAATGCAGGACAGGCCATGGAGAAATGGGAGCCTTGCTACGCTGATGGGCGGGATGTAAATTGCCAACAGCCACTCTGGAGAAGTGTACGGTGTGTCCTGAAATATCGAGAAAACACAGCTTAGGGAGCATAGGGCACGTCCACTCATGGGCGTATAAATTGGGAAAACTAAAAATCAGCAAGACACAGGCAACCCAAAGTTTAGGGCTGCTCTGTTGACAAGAACCTCCACTTCATGACACCTTAAATATCCCAGGAAAGAGAAAAATGGATAAAGAAGTTGTGGTTCTTATATACAATGGAATATCACTCTGCCATGAAATCAATGTCATAAGGCCAGTAGACGCAAGATGGGTGGACTTAGGTACGACGATTCTAAGGGAAATAAGTCACACAGAAAAAGACACTTATCAAAAGCTATCACTTATAGAGGGAATGTAAAAACCGCTACACTTGAATTGAATTACAAATCAGAACAGAGTCACATATTTAAAACACACTATGGCTGCTTAACGGGAAAGGTGACGTGGGGTGATGCATAAAACAAGGGTTTCAAATTAGCTCAGATACCGTTCCATACACCCAATATGTAATAGAAAAGACCTACTCCTTGCTCAGTGAACTGGACTCAACACCCCCTATTCACCGCACAAGAATATATCTGACTAGTGAGAATCTTAAAACTTATGTATTGATATCTCTCTGGAAGTGAGTCAAGTGGGTGTAAAGCCGCATAAACACAGCTGTGATAAGCAGCTAAACCCCATTATAAAAATAAATTAGTTTTAAAAACCCGTGAAACAAAGACAGTGAAAGACAGAGAAATTCTTACAAAATTCATTCAGGGGCTGTGACGCAACCTGGATTGACCATATCTAGACCCACAGCTGGATGACACATAAAGGTGGACACTCTTGGGGCTGAGAGGTTTGGTGAGGTTGGGTGAGCAAACGCAGACACCTTAAAGTAATATTGCGTGGTACCCATCCCATGGGTCCCAAATCTCCAGGTTCAAGGGCATCTTCCTACATCGAAAACATGCATGAGAAACCCAGAAGATGGTACACCGTGTGATTGGGAAAGTTTCTAAAACGCACCTCATTTCTCAACTCCGTGTGCTCGGGTTCGCCATTCCAGCTACTTTACTAGCAATCTCCCTACTTGGAGAATCAGCACCTTTAACCTCCTGTTCCATACAGGTTGCAATTTGTCCTAAGGATGAATGGGAATAGGGGCAACAAATGAGAGACTAGATGTAGGTGTTGGGACAGGCAGAGGTCACTCTATTTTCCCATCAGGAAGAAGAATTAACCACAGGCTCAGCCTACCGCCCGGAACCAGAATAGGGCCTGAGGCAATCCCGCGCTTCTGCGGCCAGCTCCCAAAAAAGCCAGTTGAAAAATGGAGCACATGGGCACTGCAATTCACAAACCTGCAGAGTTATAAATGATAACTCTCGTCCACAAATATATTGAGGGAAGGCAAAGAAGAGGATTTGAAAGCAAGGCAGAATTGCAGGAAACTGGTTTCAGGAGGTAGATTCGAATCGCCTTTAAAGCACATGAAAAGCGGCAAAACGTCGACAATGATGCCCTTGGCCAAAAAGGGCGTATGCGTTTTTTCCTGAATATATTCAGGAAAAAACGCATACGCCCTTTTTGGCCAACCAAGCAACCTGGAAAGGTAAATCAGTGCTACAAAGAAGTCTCGCTTCCCATCGGTCAAAAGGACCATGCTGAAAAAACTGTCAAAACCACAAAAGCAGGACAGGCCATTGAGAAATGGGAGCCTTGCTACACTGATGGGCGGGATGTAAATTGCCAGCAACCACTCTGGAGAAGTGTACGGTGTGTCCTGAAACATCGAAAAAACACAGCTTAGGGAGCATAGGGCACTTCCACTAATGGGCGTATAAATTGGGAAAATTAAAAATCAGCAAGACACAGGCACCCCAAAGTTTAGGGCTGCTCTGTTGACAAGAACCTCCACTTCATGACACCTTAAATATCCCAGGAAAGAGAAAAATGGATAAAGAAGTTGTGGTCCATATGTACAATGGAATATCACTCAGCCATGAAATCAATGTCATAAGGCTAGTAGCAGCATGAGGAGTGGATTTAGGTACGACGACTCTAAGTGAAATAAGTCACACAGAAAAAGACACTTATCATAAGCTATCACTTATAGAGGGAATGTAAAAACTGCTACACTTGAACTGAATTACAAAAGAGAACAGAGTCACACGTTTAGAAAACACACTATGGCTGCTTAACGGGAAAGATGAGGTGGTGTGATGCATAAAACAAGGGTTTCAAATTAGATCAGATACCGTTCCATACACCCAATATGTAATAGACAAGACCTACTCCTTGCTCAGTGAACTGGACTCAACACCCCTATTCACCGCACAAGTATATATCTGACTAGTGAGAATCTTAAAACCTATGTATTGATATCCCTCTGGAAGTGTGTCAAGTGGGTGTAAAGCCGCATAAACACAGCCGTGAAAAGCAGCTAAACCCCATTATAAAAATAAATTACTTGTAGAAACCCGTAAAACAAAGACAGTGAAAGAGAGAGAAATTCTTACACAATTCGTTCAGGGGCTGTGATGCAACCTGGATTGAAAATATCTAGACCCACAGCTGGATGAGACCTAAGGGTGGACACTCTTGGGGCTGACAGGTTTGGTGAGGTTGGGTGAGCCAACTCAGACCCTTTAAGGTAATACTGCGTGGTACCCATCCCATGGGTCCCAAATCTCCAGTTTTAAGGGCATCTTCCTGCATTGAAAACATGCATGAGAAACCCAGAAGATGGTACACCATGTGATCGGGAAAGGTTTCTAAAACGCACCTCATTTCTCATCTCCTTGTGCTCGGGTTCACCATTCCAGCTACTTTACTAGCAATCTCCCTACTTGGAGAATCAACACCTTTAACCTCCAGTTCTGTACAGGTTGCAATTTGTCCTGAGGATGAACGGGAAGAGGGGCAACCAATGAGAGACTAGATGTAGGTGTTGGGACAGGCACAGGTCACTCTATTTTCCCATCAGGAAGAAGAAATAACCAGAGGCTCAGCCTGCCACCCGGAACCAGAAGAGGGCCTGAGGCAATCCCGTGCTTTTGCGGCCAGATCCCAAAAAAGCGAGTTGAAAAATGGAGCTCAGGGGCACTGCAATTCACAAACCTGCAGAGTTATAAATGATAACTCTCGTCCACAAATATATTGAGGGAAGGCAACGAAGTGGATTTGAAAGCAAGGCAGAACTGCAAAACACACATTTCAGGAGGTAGATTCGAATCGCCTTTCAAGCACATGAAAAGCGGCAAAACGTGGAAAATGATGCCCTTGGCCAAAAAGGGCGTATGCGTTTTTTCCTGAATATATTCAGGAAAAAAAGCATACGCCCTTTTTGGCCAACCAAGCAACCTGGAAAGGCAAATCAGCGCTACAAAGAAGTCTCGCTTCCCATGGGTCAAAAGGGCCATGCTGAAAAAAGTGTCAAAACCACAAATGCAGGACAGGCCATGGAGAAATGGGAGCCTTGCCACGCTGATGGGCGGGATGTAAATTGCCAACAGCCACTCTGGAGAAGTGTACGGTGTGGCCTGAAACATCGAAAAAACACAGCTTAGGGAGCATAGGGCACGTCCACTCATGGGCGTATAAATTGGGAAAATTAAAAATCAGCAAGACACAGGCACCCCAAACTTTAGGGCTGCTCTGTTGACAAGAACCTCCACTTCATGACACCTTAAATATCCCAGGAAAGAGAAAAATGGATAAAGAAGTTGTGGTCCTTATGTACAATGGAATATCACTCAGACATGAAATCAATGTCATAAGGCTAGTAGGAGCATGATGAGTGGATTTCGGTACGACGACTCTAAGTGAAATAAGTCACACAGAAAAAGACACTTATCAAAAGCTATCACTTATAAAGGGAATGTAAAAACCGCTACAATTGAACTGAATTACAAATCACAACAGAGTCACACATTTAGAAAACACACTATGGCTGCTTAACGGGAAAGGTGACGTGGGGTGATGCTTAAAACAAGGGTTTCAAATTAGCTCAGATACCGTTCCATACTCCCAATATATAATAGACAAGACCTACTCCTTGCTCAGTGAACTGGACTCAACACCCCCTATTCACCACACAAGAATATATCTGACTAGTGAGAATCTTAAAACTTACGTATTGATATCTCTCTAGAAGTGAGTCAAGTGGGTGTAAAGCCGCATAAACACAGCTGTGATAAGCAGCTAAACCCCATTATAAAAATAAATTAGTTTTAAAAACGCATGAAACAAAGACAGTGAAAGAGAGAGAAATTCTTACAAAGTTCATTCAGGGGCTGTGACGCAACCTGGATTGACCATATCTAGACCCACAGCTGGATGACACATTAAGGTGGACACTCTTGGGGCTGAGAGGTTTGGTGAGGTTGGGTGAGCAAACACAGACACTTTAAAGTAATACTGCGTGGTACCCATCCCATGGGTCCCAAATCTCCAGGTTCAAGGGCATCTTCCTACATCGAAAACATGCATGAGAAACCCAGAAGATGGTACACCGTGTGATTGGGAAAGTTTCTAAAACGCACCTCATTTCTCAACTCCGTGTGCTCGGGTTCGCCATTAAAGCTACTTTACAAGCAATCTCCCTACTTGGAGAATCAGCACCTTTAACCTCCTGTTCCATACAGGTTGCAATTTGTCCTAAGGATGAATGGGAAGAGGGGCAACCAATGAGAGAGTAGATCTAGGTGTTGGGACAGGCACAGGTCACTCTATTTTCCCATCAGGAAGAAGAATTAACCACAGGCTCAGCCTACCGCCCGGAACCAGAATAGGGCCTGAGGCAATCCCGCACTTCTGCGGCCAGCTCCCAAAAAAGCCAGTTGAAAAATGGAGCACATGGGCACTGCAATTCACAAACCTGCAGAGTTATAAATGATAACTCTCGTCCACAAATATATTGAGGGAAGGCAACGAAGAGGATTTGAAAGCAAGGCAGAATTGCAGGAAACTGGTTTCAGGAGGTAGATTCGAATCGCCTTTAAAGCACATGAAAAGTGGCAAAACGTCGACAATGATGCCCTTGGCCAAAAAGGGCGTATGCGTTTTTTCCTGAATATATTCAGGAAAAAATGCATACGCCCTTTTTGGCCAACCAAGCAACCTGGAAAGGTAAATCAGCGCTACAAAGAAGTCTCGCTTCCCATCGGTGAAAAGGGCCATGCTGCAAAAAGTGTCAAAACCACAAAAGCAGGACAGGCCATTGAGAAATGGGAGCCTTGCTACACTGATGGGCGGGATGTAAATTGCCAGCAACCACTCTGGAGAAGTATACGGTGTGGCCTGAAACATCCAAAAAACACAGCTTAGGGAGCATAGGGCAGTTCCACTCATGGGCGTATAAATTGGGAAAATTAAAAATCAGCAAGACACAGGCACCCCAAAGTTTAGGGCTGCTCTGTTGACAAGAACCTCCACTTCATGACACCTTAAATATCCCAGGAAAGAGAAAAATGGATAAAGAAGTTGTGGTCCTTATGTACAATGGAATATCACTCAGCCATGAAATCAATGTCATAAGGCTAGTAGCAGCATGATGAGTGGATTTAGGTACGACGACTCTAAGTGAAATAAGTCACACAGAAAAAGACACTTATCATAAGCTATCACTTATAGAGGGAATGTAAAAACTGCTACACTTGAACTGAATTACAAAAGAGAACAGAGTCACACGTTTAGAAAACACACTATGGCTGCTTAACGGGAAAGATGAGGTGGAGTGATGCATAAAACAAGGGTTTCAAATTAGATCAGATACCGTTCCATACACCCAATATGTAATAGACAAGACCTACTCCTTGCTCAGTGAACTGGACTCAACACCCCCTATTCACCGCACAAGAATATATGTGACTAGTAAGAATCTTAAAACCTATGTATTGATATCTGTCTCGAAGTGAGTCAAGTGGGTGTAAAGCCGCATAAACACAGCCGTGAAAAGCAGCTAAACCCCATTATAAAAATAAATTACTTTTAAAAACCCGTAAAACAAAGACAGTGAAAGAGGGAGAAATTCTTACAAAATTCGTTCAGAGGCTGTGATGCAACCTGGATTGAAAATATCTAGACCCACAGCTGGATGAGACATAAGGGTGGACACTCTTGGGGCTGAGAGGTTGGGTGAGGTTGGGTGAGCAAACGCAGACCCTTTAAAGTAATACTGCGTGGTACCCATCCCATGGGTCCCAAATCTCCAGTTTTAAGGGCATCTTCCTGCATTGAAAACATGCATGAGAAACCCAGAAGATGGTACACCATGTGATCGGGAAAGGTTTCTAATACGCACCTCATTTCTCATCTCCTTGTGCTCGGGTTCACCATTCCAGCTACTTTACTAGCAATCTACCTACTTGGAGAATCAGCACCTTTAACCTCCTGTTCCATACAGGTTGCAATTTGTCCTAAGGATGAATGGGAATAGGGGCAACAAATGAGAGACTAGATGTAGGTGTTGGGACAGGCACAGGTCACTCTATTTTCCCATCAGGAAGAAGAATTAACCACAGTCTCAGCCTACCGCCCGGAACAAGAATAGGGCCTGAGGCAATCCCTCGCTTCTGCGGCCAGCTCCCAAAAAAGCCAGTTGAAAAATGGAGCACATGGGCACTGCAATTCACAAACCTGCAGAGTTATAAATGATAACTCTCGTCCACAAATATATTGAGGGAAGGCAAAGAAGAGGATTTGAAAGCAAGGCAGAGTTGCAGGAAACAGGTTTCAGGAGGTAGATTCGAATCGCCTTTAAAGCACATGAAAAGCGGCAAAACGTCGACAATGATGCCCTTGGCCAAAAAGTGCCTATGGGTTTTTTCTGATTATATTCAGGAAAAACCGCATACGCCCTTTTTGGCCAACCAAGCAACCTGGAAAGGCAAATCAGCGCTACAAAGAAGTCTCGCTTCCCATCGGTCAAAAGGGTCATGCTGAAAAAAGTGTCAAAACCACAAATGCAGGACAGGCCATGGAGAAATGGGAGCCTTGCTACGCTGATGGGCGGGATTTAAATTGCCAACAGCCACTCTGGAGAAGTGTACGGTGTGTCCTGAAACATCGAGAAAACACAGCTTAGGGAGCATAGGGCACGTCCACTCATGGGCGTATAAATTGGGAAAACTAAAAATCAGCAAGACACAGGCACCCCAAAGTTTAGGGCTGCTCTGTTGACAAGAACCTCCACTTCATGACACCTTCAATATCCCAGGAAAGAGAAAAATGGATAAAGAATTTGTGATTCTTAGGTACAATGGAATATCACTCTGCCATGAAATCAATGTCAGAAGGCCAGTAGACGCAAGATGGGTGGACTTAGGTACGACGATTCTAAGGGAAATAAGTCACACAGAAAAAGACACTTATCAAAAGCTCTCACTTATAGAGGGAATGTAAAAACCGCAACACTTGAATTGAATTACAAATCAGAACAGAGTCACATATTTAAAACACACTATGGCTGCTTAACGGGAAAGTGACGTGGGGTGATGCATAAAACAAGGGTTTCAAATTAGCTCAGATACCGTTCCATACACCCAATATGTAATAGAAAAGACCTACTCCTTGCTCAGTGAACTGGACTCAACACCCCCTATTCACCGCACAAGAATATATCTGACTAGTGAGAATCTTAAAACTTATGTATTGATATCTCTCTGGAAGTGAGTCAAGTGGGTGTAAAGCCGCATAAACACAGCTGTGATAAGCAGCTAAACCCCATTATAAAAATAAATTAGTTTAAAAAACCCATGAAACAAAGACAGTGAAAGACAGAGAAATTCTTACAAAATTCATTCAGGGGCTGTGACGCAACCTGGATTGACCATATCTAGACCCACAGCTGGATGACACATTAAGGTGGACACTCTTGGGGCTGAGAGTTTTGATGAGGTTGGGTGAGCATACGCAGACACTTTAAAGTAATACTGCGTGGTACCCATCCCATGGGTCCCAAATCTCCAGGTTCAAGGGCATCTTCCTACATCGAAAACATGCATGAGAAACCCAGAAGATGGTACACCGTGTGATTGGGAAAGTTTCTAAAACGCACCTCATTTCTCAACTCCGTGTACTCGGGTTCGCCATTAAAGCTACATTACAAGCAATCTCCCTACTTGGGGAATCAGCACCTTTAACCTCCTGTTCCATACAGGTTGCAATTTGTCCTAAGGATGAATGGGAAGAGGGGAAACCAATGAGAGAGTAGATCTAGGTGTTGGGACAGGCACAGGTCACTCTATTTTCCCATCAGGAAGAAGAATTAACCACAGGCTCAGCCTACCGCCCGGAACCAGAATAGGGCCTGAGGCAATCCCGCGCTTCTGCGGCCAGCTCCCAAAAAAGCCAGTTGAAAAATGGAGCACATGGGCACTGCAATTCACAAACCTGCAGAGTTATAAATGATAACTCTAGTCCACAAATATATTGAGGGAAGGCAACGAAGAGGATTTGAAAGCAAGGCAGAATTGCAGGAAACTGGTTTCAGGAGGTAGATTCGAATCGCCTTTAAAGCACATGAAAAGCGGCAAAACGTCGACAATGATGCCCTTGGCCAAAAAGGGCGTATGCGTTTTTCCTGAATATATTCAGGAAAAAACGCATACGCCCTTTTTGGCCAACCAAGCAACCTGGAAAGGTAAATCAGCGCTACCAAGAAGTCTCGCTTCCCATCGGTCAAAAGGACCATGCTGAAAAAACTGTCAAAACCACAAAAGCAGGACAGGCCATTGAGAAATGGGAGCCTTGCTACACTGATGGGCGGGATGTAAATTGCCAGCAACCACTGTGGAGAAGTGTACGGTGTGTCCTGAAACATCGAAAAAACACAGCTTAGGGAGCATAGGGCACTTCCACTAATGGGAGTATAAATTGGGAAAAGTAAAAATCAGCAAGACACAGGCATCCCAAAGTTTAGGGCTGCTCTGTTGACAAGAACCTCCACTTCATGACACCTTAAATATCCCAGGAAAGAGAAAAATGGATAAAGAAGTTGTGGTCCTTATGTACAATGGAATATCACTCAGACATGAAATCAATGTCATAAGGCTAGTAGCAGCATGAGGAGTGGATTTAGGTACGACGACTCTAAGTGAAATAAGTCACACAGAAAAAGACAGTTATCATAAGCTATCACTTATAGAGGGAATGTAAAAACTGCTACACTTGAACTGAATTACAAAAGAGAATAGAGTCACACGTTTAGAAAACACACTATGGCTGCTTAACGGGAAAGATGAGGTGGTGTGATGCATAAAACAAGGGTTTCAAATTAGATCAGATACCGTTCCATACACCCAATATGTAATAGACAAGACCTACTCCTTGCTCAGTGAACTGGACTCAACACACCTATTCACCGCACAAGTATATATCTGACTAGTGAGAATCTTAAAACCTATGTATTGATATCCCTCTGGAAGTGTGTCAAGTGGGTGTAAAGCCGCATAAACACAGCCGTGAAAAGCAGCTAAACCCCATTATAAAAATAAATTACTTGTAGAAACCCGTAAAACAAAGACAGTGAAAGAGAGAGAAATTCTTACACAATTCGTTCAGGGGCTGTGATGCAACCTGGATTGAAAATATCTAGACCCACAGCTGGATGAGACCTAAGGGTGGACACTCTTGGGGCTGACAGGTTTGGTGAGGTTGGGTGAGCAAACTCAGACCCTTTAAGGTAATACTGCGTGGTACCCATCCCATGGGTCCCAAATCTCCAGTTTTAAGGGCATCTTCCTGCATTGAAAACATGCATGAGAAACCCAGAAGATGGTACACCATGTGATCGGGAAAGGTTTCTAAAACGCACCTCATTTCTCATCTCCTTGTGCTCGGGTTCACCATTCCAGCTACTTTACTAGCAATCTCCCTACTTGGAGAATCAACACCTTTAACCTCCAGTTCTGTACAGGTTTCAATTTGTCCTGAGGATGAACGGGAAGAGGGGCAACCAATGAGAGACTAGATGTAGGTGTTGGGACAGGCACAGGTCACTCTATTTTCCCATCAGGAAGAAGAAATAACCAGAGGCTCAGCCTGCCACCCGGAACCAGAAGAGGGCCTGAGGCAATCCCGTGCTTTTGCGGCCAGATCCCAAAAAAGCGAGTTGAAAAATGGAGCTCAGGGGCACTGCAATTCACAAACCTGCAGAGTTATAAATGATAACTCTCGTCCACAAATATATTGAGGGAAGGCAACGAAGAGGATTTGAAAGCAAGGCAGAACTGCAAAACACACATTTCAGGAGGTAGATTCGAATCGCCTTTCAAGCACATGAAAAGCGGCAAAACGTGGAAAATGATGCCCTTGGCCAAAAAGGGCGTATGCGTTTTTTCCTGAATATATTCAGGAAAAAACGCATACGCCCTTTTTGGCCAACCAAGCAACCTGGAAAGGCAAATCAGCGCTACAAAGAAGTCTCGCTTCCCATGGGTCAAAAGGGCCATGCTGAAAAAAGTGTCAAAACCACAAATGCAGGACAGGCCATGGAGAAATGGGAGCCTTGCCACGCTGATGGGCGGGATGTAAATTGCCAACAGCCACTCTGGAGAAGTGTACGGTGTGGCCTGAAACATCGAAAAAACACAGCTTAGGGAGCATAGGGCACGTCCACTCATGGGCGTATAAACTGGGAAAATTAAAAATCAGCAAGACACAGGCACCCCAAAGTTTAGGGCTGCTCTGTTGACAAGAACCTCCACTTCATGACACCTTAAATATCCCAGGAAAGAGAAAAATGGATAAAGAAGTTGTGGTCCTTATGTACAATGGAATATCACTCAGACATGAAATCAATGTCATAAGGCTAGTAGCAGCATGATGAGTGGATTTAGGTACGACGACTCTAAGTGAAATAAGTCACACAGAAAAAGACACTTATCAAAAGCTATCACTTATAAAGGGAATGTAAAAACCGCTACAATTGAACTGAATTACAAATCACAACAGAGTCACACATTTAGAAAACACACTATGGCTGCTTAACGGGAAAGGTGACGTGGGGTGATGCTTAAAACAAGGGTTTCAAATTAGCTCAGATACCGTTCCATACTCCCAATATGTAATAGACAAGATCTACTCCTTGCTCAGTGAAGTGGACTCAACACCCCCTATTCACCACACAAGAATATATCTGACTAGTGAGAATCTTAAAACTTACGTATTGATATCTCTCTAGAAGTGAGTCAAGTGGGTGTAAAGCCGCATAAACACAGCTGTGATAAGCAGCTAAACCCCATTATGAAAATAAATTAGTTTTAAAAACGCATGAAACAAAGAGAGTGAAAGAGAGAGAAATTCTTACAAAATTCATTCAGGGGCTGTGACGCAACCTGGATTGACCATATCTAGACCCACAGCTGGATGACACATTAAGGTGGACACTCTTGGGGCTGAGAGGTTTGGTGAGGTTGGGTGAGCAAACGCAGACACTTTAAAGTAATACTGCGTGGTACCCATCCCATGGGTCCCAAATCTCCAGGTTCAAGGGCATCTTCCTACATCGAAAACATGCATGAGAAACCCAGAAAATGGTACACCGTGTGATTGGGAAAGTTTCTAAAACGCACCTCATTGCTCAACTCCGTGTGCTCGGGTTCGCCATTAAAGCTACTTTACAAGCAATCTCCCTACTTGGAGAATCAGCACCTTTAACCTCCTGTTCCATACAGGTTGCAATTTGTCCTAAGGATGAATGGGAAGAGGGGCAACCAATGAGAGAGTAGATCTAGGTGTTGGGACAGGCACAGGTCACTCTATTTTCCCATCAGGAAGAAGAATTAACCACAGGCTCAGCCTACCGCCCGGAACCAGAATAGGGCCTGAGGCAATCCCGCGCTTCTGCGGCCAGCTCCCAAAAAAGCCAGTTGAAAAATGGAGCACATGGGCACTGCAATTCACAAACCTGCAGAGTTATAAATGATAACTCTAGTCCACAAATATATTGAGGGAAGGCAACGAAGAGGATTTGAAAGCAAGGCAGAATTGCAGGAAACTGGTTTCAGGAGGTAGATTCGAATCGCCTTTAAAGCACATGAAAAGCGGCAAAACGTCGACAATGATGCCCTTGGCCAAAAAGGGCGTATGCGTTTTTTCCTGAATATATTCAGGAAAAAACGCATACGCCCTTTTTGGCCAACCAAGCAACCTGGAAAGGTACATCAGCGCTACCAAGAAGTCTCGCTTCCCATCGGTCAAAAGGACCATGCTGAAAAAACTGTCAAAAACACAAAAGCAGGACAGGCCATTGAGAAATGGGAGCCTTGCTACACTGATGGGCGGGATGTAAATTGCCAGCAACCACTGTGGAGAAGTGTACGGTGTGTCCTGAAACATCGAAAAAACACAGCTTAGGGAGCATAGGGCACTTCCACTAATGGGCGTATAAATTGGGAAAATTAAAAATCAGCAAGACACAGGCACCCCAAAGTTTAGGGCTGCTCTGTTGACAAGAACCTCCACTTCATGACACCTTAAATATCCCAGGAAAGAGAAAAATGGATAAAGAAGTTGTGGTCCATATGTACAATGGAATATCACTCAGCCATGAAATCAATGTCATAAGGCTAGTAGCAGCATGAGGAGTGGATTTAGGTACGACGACTCTAAGTGAAATAAGTCACACAGAAAAAGACACTTATCATAAGCTATCACTTATAGAGGGAATGTAAAAACTGCTACACTTGAACTGAATTACAAAAGAGAATAGAGTCACACGTTTAGAAAACACACTATGGCTGCTTAACGGGAAAGATGAGGTGGTGTGATGCATAAAACAAGGGTTTCAAATTAGATCAGATACCGTTCCATACACCCAATATGTAATAGACAAGACCTACTCCTTGCTCAGTGAACTGGACTCAACACCACCTATTCAACGCACAAGTATATATCTGACTAGTGAGAATCTTAAAACCTATGTATTGATATCCCTCTGGAAGTCTGTCAAGTGGGTGTAAAGCCGCATAAACACAGCCGTGAAAAGCAGCTAAACCCCATTATAAAAATAAATTACTTGTAGAAACCTGTAAAACAAAGACAGTGAAAGAGAGAGAAATTCTTACACAATTCGTTCAGGGGCTGTGATGCAACCTGGATTGAAAATATCTAGACCCACAGCTGGATGAGACCTAAGGGTGGACACTCTTGGGGATGAGAGGTTGGGTGAGGTTGGGTGAGCAAACGCAGACCCTTTAAGGTAATACTGCGTGGTACCCATCCCATGGGTCCCAAATCTCCAGTTTTAAGGGCATCTTCCGGCATTGAAAACATGCATGAGAAACCCAGAAGATGGTACACCATGTGATCGGGAAAGGTTTCTAAAACGCACCTCATTTCTCATCTCCTTGTGCTCGGGTTCACCATTCCAGCTACTTTACTAGCAATCTCCCTACTTGGAGAATCAACACCTTTAACCTCCAGTTCTGTACAGGTTGCAATTTGTCCTGAGGATGAACGGGAAGAGGGGCAACCAATGAGAGACTAGATGTAGGTGTTGGGACAGGCACAGGTCACTCTATTTTCCCATCAGGAAGAAGAAATAACCAGAGGCTCAGCCTGCCACCCGGAACCAGAAGAGGGCCTGAGGCAATCCCGTGCTTTTGCGGCCAGATCCCAAAAAAGCGAGTTGAAAAATGGAGCTCAGGGGCACTGCAATTCACAAACCTGCAGAGTTATAAATGATAACTCTCGTCCACAAATATATTGAGGGAAGGCAACGAAGAGGATTTGAAAGCAAGGCAGAACTGCAAAACACACATTTCAGGAGGTAGATTCGAATCGCCTTTCAAGCACATGAAAAGCGGCAAAACGTGGAAAATGATGCCCTTGGCCAAAAAGGGCGTATGCGTTTTTTCCTGAATATATTCAGGAAAAAACGCATACGCCCTTTTTGGCCAACCAAGCAACCTGGAAAGGCAAATCAGCGCTACAAAGAAGTCTCGCTTCCCATGGGTCAAAAGGGCCATGCTGAAAAAAGTGTCAAAACCACAAATGCAGGACAGGCCATGGAGAAATGGCAGCCTTGCTACGCTGATGGGCGGGATGTAAATTGCCAACAGCCACTCTGGAGAAGTGTACGGTGTGGCCTGAAACATCGAAAAAACACAGCTTAGGGAGCATAGGGCACGTCCACTCATGGGCGTATAAATTGGGAAAATTAAAAATCAGCAAGACACAGGCACCCCAAAGTTTAGGGCTGCTCTGTTGACAAGAACCTCCACTTCATGACACCTTAAATATCCCAGGAAAGAGAAAAATGGATAAAGAAGTTGTGGTCCTTATGTACAATGGAATATCACTCAGACATGAAATCAATGTCATAAGGCTAGTAGCAGCATGATGAGTGGATTTAGGTACGACGACTCTAAGTGAAATAAGTCACACAGAAAAAGACACTTATCAAATGCTATCACTTATAAAGGGAATGTAAAAACCGCTACAATTGAACTGAATTACAAATCACAACAGAGTCACACATTTAGAAAACACACTATGGCTGCTTAACGGGAAAGGTGACGTGGGGTGATGCTTAAAACAAGGGTTTCAAATTAGCTCAGATACCGTTCCATACTCCCAATATGTAATAGACAAGACCTACTCCTTGCTCAGTGAACTGGACTCAACACCCCCTATTCACCACACAAGAATATATCTGACTAGTGAGAATCTTAAAACTTACGTATTGATATCTCTCTAGAAGTGAGTCAAGTGGGTGTAAAACCGCATAAACACAGCTGTGATAAGCAGCTAAACCCCATTATAAAAATAAATTAGTTTTAAAAACCCATGAAACAAAGACAGTGAAAGACAGAGAAATTCTTACAAAATTCATTCAGGGGCTGTGACGCAACCTGGATTGACCATATCTAGACCCACAGCTGGATGACACATTAAGGTGGACACTCTTGGGGCTGAGAGGTTTGGTGAGGTTGGGTGAGCAAACGCAGACACTTTAAAGTAATACTGCGTGGTACCCATCCCATGGGTCCCAAATCTCCAGGTTCAAGGGCATCTTCCTACATCGAAAACATGCATGAGAAACCCAGAAGATGGTACACCGTGTGATTGGGAAAGTTTCTAAAACGCACCTCATTTCTCAACTCCGTGTGCTCGGGTTCGCCATTAAAGCTACTTTACAAGCAATCTCCCTACTTGGAGAATCAACACCTTTAACCTCCTGTTCTGTACAGGTTGCAATTTGTCCTGAGGATGAACGGGAAGAGGGGCAACCAATGAGACACTAGATGTAGGTGTTGGGACAGGCACAGGTCACTCTATTTTCCCATCAGGAAGAAGAATTAAGCACAGGCTCAGCCTGCCGCTCAGAAGCAGAATAGGGTCTGAGGCAATCCCGCACTTCTGCGGCCAGCTTCCTAAAAGCGAGTTGAAAAATGGAGCACATGGGCACTGCAATTCACAAACCTGCAGAGTTATAAATGATAACTCTCGTCCACAAATATATTGAGGGAAGGCAACGAAGAGGATTTGAAAGCAAGGCAGAACTGCAAAACACACATTTCAGGAGGTAGATTCGAATCGCCTTTCAAGCACATGAAAAGCGGCAAAACGTGGAAAATGATGCCCTTGGCCAAAAAGGGCGTATGCGTTTTTTCCTGAATATATTCAGGAAAAAACGCATACGCCCTTTTTGGCCAACCAAGCAACCTGGAAAGGCAAATCAGCGCTACAAAGAAGTCTCGCTTCCCATGGGTCAAAAGGGCCATGCTGAAAAAAGTGTCAAAACCACAAATGCAGGACAGGCCATGGAGAAATGGCAGCCTTGCTACGCTGATGGGCGGGATGTAAATTGCCAACAGCCACTCTGGAGAAGTGTACGGTGTGGCCTGAAACATCGAAAAAACACAGCTTAGGGAGCATAGGGCACGTCCACTCATGGGCGTATAAATTGGGAAAATTAAAAATCAGCAAGACACAGGCACCCCAAAGTTTAGGGCTGCTCTGTTGACAAGAACCTCCACTTCATGACACCTTAAATATCCCAGGAAAGAGAAAAATGGATAAAGAAGTTGTGGTCCTTATGTACAATGGAATATCACTCAGACATGAAATCAATGTCATAAGGCTAGTAGCAGCATGATGAGTGGATTTAGGTACGACGACTCTAAGTGAAATAAGTCACACAGAAAAAGACACTTATCAAATGCTATCACTTATAAAGGGAATGTAAAAACCGCTACAATTGAACTGAATTACAAATCACAACAGAGTCACACATTTAGAAAACACACTATGGCTGCTTAACGGGAAAGGTGACGTGGGGTGATGCTTAAAACAAGGGTTTCAAATTAGCTCAGATACCGTTCCATACTCCCAATATGTAATAGACAAGACCTACTCCTTGCTCAGTGAACTGGACTCAACACCCCCTATTCACCACACAAGAATATATCTGACTAGTGAGAATCTTAAAACTTACGTATTGATATCTCTCTAGAAGTGAGTCAAGTGGGTGTAAAACCGCATAAACACAGCTGTGATAAGCAGCTAAACCCCATTATAAAAATAAATTAGTTTTAAAAACCCATGAAACAAAGACAGTGAAAGACAGAGAAATTCTTACAAAATTCATTCAGGGGCTGTGACGCAACCTGGATTGACCATATCTAGACCCACAGCTGGATGACACATTAAGGTGGACACTCTTGGGGCTGAGAGGTTTGGTGAGGTTGGGTGAGCAAACGCAGACACTTTAAAGTAATACTGCGTGGTACCCATCCCATGGGTCCCAAATCTCCAGGTTCAAGGGCATCTTCCTACATCGAAAACATGCATGAGAAACCCAGAAGATGGTACACCGTGTGATTGGGAAAGTTTCTAAAACGCACCTCATTTCTCAACTCCGTGTGCTCGGGTTCGCCATTAAAGCTACTTTACAAGCAATCTCCCTACTTGGAGAATCAACACCTTTAACCTCCTGTTCTGTACAGGTTGCAATTTGTCCTGAGGATGAACGGGAAGAGGGGCAACCAATGAGACACTAGATGTAGGTGTTGGGACAGGCACAGGTCACTCTATTTTCCCATCAGGAAGAAGAATTAAGCACAGGCTCAGCCTGCCGCTCAGAAGCAGAATAGGGTCTGAGGCAATCCCGCACTTCTGCGGCCAGCTTCCTAAAAGCGAGTTGAAAAATGGAGCACATGGGCACTGCAATTCACAAACCTGCAGAGTTATAAATGATAACTCTCGTCCACAAATATATTGAGGGAAGGCAACGAAGAGGATTTGAAAGCAAGGCAGAGTTGCAGGAAACAGGTTTCAGGAGGTAGATTCGAATCGCCTTTAAAGCACATGAAAAGCGGCAAAACGTAGACAATGATGCCCTTGGCCAAAAAGGGCGTATGCGTTTTTTCCTGAATATATTCAGGAAAAAACGCATACGCCCTTTTTGGCCAACCAAGCAACCTGGAAAGGCAAATCAGCGCTACAAAGAAGTCTCGCTTCCCATCGGTCAAAAGGGTCATGCTGAAAAAAGTGTCAAAACCACAAATGCAGGACAGGCCATGGAGAAATGGCAGCCTTGTTACGCTGATGGGCGGGATGTAAATTGCCAACAGCCACTCTGGAGAAGTGTACGGTGTGTCCTGAAACATCGAAAAAACAAAGCTTAGGGAGCATAGGGCACGTCCACTCATGGGCGTATAAAGTGGGAAAACTAAAAATCAGCAAGACACAGGCACCCCAAAGTTTAGGGCTGCTCTGTTGACAAGAACCTCCACTTCATGACACCTTAAATATCCCAGGAAAGAGAAAAATGGATAAAGAAGTTGTGGTCCTTATGTACAATGGAATATCACTCAGCCATGAAATCAATGCCAAAAGGCTAGTAGCAGCATGATGAGTGGATTTAGGTACGACGACTCTAAGTGAAATAAGTCACACAGAAAAAGACACATATCAAAAGCTATCACTTATAGAGGGATGTAAAAACTGCTACACGTGAACTGAATTACAAATCAGAACAGAATCACCCATTTTGAAAACACACTACGGCTGCTTAACGGGAAAGGTGAGGTGGGGTGATGCATAAAACAAGGGTTTCAAATTAGCTCTGATACCGTTCCATACACCCAATATGTAATAGACAAGACCTACTCCTTGCTCAGTGAACTGGACTCAACACCCCCTATTCACCGCACAAGAATATATCTGACTAGTGAGAATCTGAAAACCTATGTATTGATATCTCTCTGGAAGTGAGTCAAGAGGGTGTAAAGCCGCATAAACACAGCCGTGAAAAGCAGCTAAACCCATTAAAAAAATAAATTATTTTTAAAAACGCATGAAACAAAGACAGTGAAAGAGAGAGAAATTCTTACAAAATTCATTCAGGGGCTGTGACGCAACCTGGATTGACCATATCTAGACCCACAGCTGGATGAGACATAAGGGTGGACACTCTTGGGGCTGAGAGGTTTGGTGAGGTTGGGTGAGCCATCGCAGACCCTTTAAAGTAATACTGCGTGGTACCCATCCCATGGGTCCCAAATCTCCAGGTTCAAGGGCATCTTCCTACATCGAAAACTTGCATGAGGAACCCAGAAGATGGTACAGCGTGTGATTTTGAAAGGTTTCTAAAACGCACCTCATTTCTCATCACCTTGTGCTCGGGTTCGCCATTCCAGCTACTTTACTAGCAATCTCCCTACTTGGAGAATCAGCACCTTTAACCTCCTGTTCTGTACAGGTTGCAATTTGTCCTGAGGATGAACGGGAAGAGGGGCAACCAATGAGAGAATAGATCTAGGTGTTGGGAAAGGCACAGGTCACTCTATTTTCCCATCAGGAAGAAGAAATAACCAGAGGCTCAGCCTGCCACCCGGATCCAGAATAGGGCCTGAGGCAATCCCGTGCTTTTGCGGCCAGATCCCAAAAAAGCGAGTTGAAAAATGGAGCTCAGGGGCACTGCAATTCACAAACCTGCAGAGTTATAAATGATAACTCTCGTCCACAAATATATTGAGGGAAGGCAACGAAGAGGATTTGAAAACAAGGCAGAATTGCAAAACACAGATTTCAGGAGGTAGATTCGAATCGCCTTTCAAGCACATGAAAAGTGGCAAAACGTGGAAAATGATGCCCTTGGCCAAAAAGGGCGTATGCGTTTTTTCCTGAATATATTCAGGAAAAAACGCATACGCCCTTTTTGGCCAACCAAGCAACCTGGAAAGGCAAATCAGCACTACAAAGAAGTCTCGCTTCCCATGGGTCAAAAGGGCCATGCTGAAAAAAGTGTCAAAACCACAAATGCAGGACAGGCCATGGAGAAATGGGAGCCTTGCCACGCTGATGGGCGGGATGTAAATTGCCAACAGCCACTCTGGAGAAGTGTACGGTGTGTCCTGAAACATCGAAAAAACACAGCTTAGGGAGCATAGGGCACGTCCACTCATGGGCGTATAAAGTGGGAAAACTAAAAATCAGCAAGACACAGGCACCCCAAAGTTTAGGGCTGCTCTGTTGACAAGAACCTTCACTTCATGACACCTTAAATATCCCAGGAAAGAGAAAAATGGATAAAGAAGTTGTGGTTCTTATGTACAATGGAATATCACTCTGCCATGAAATCAATGTCATAAGGCCAGTAGACGCAAGATGGGTGGACTTAGGTACGACGATTCTAAGGGAAATAAGTCACACAGAAAAAGACACTTATCATAAGCTATCACTTATAGAGGGAATGTAAAAACCGCTAGAGTTGAATTGAATTACAAATCAGAACAGAGTCACATATTTAAAACACACTATGGCTGCTTAACGGGAAAGGTGACGTGGGGTGATGCATAAAACAAGGGTTTCAAATTAGCTCAGATACCGTTCCATACACCCAATATGTAATAGACAAAACCTACTCCTTGCTCAGTGAACTGGACTCAACACCCCATATTCACCGCACAAGAATATATCTGACTAGTGAGAATCTGAAAACCTATGTATTGATATCTCTCTGGAAGTGAGTCAAGAGGGTGTAAACCCGCATAAACACACCGTGAAAAGTAGCTAAACCCCATTATAAAAATAAATTATTTTTAAAAACGCATGAAACAAAGACAGTGAAAGAGAGAGAAATTCTTACAAAATTCATTCAGGGGCTGTGACGCAACCTGGATTGACCATATCTAGACCCACAGCTGGATGAGACATAAGGGTGGACACTCTTGGGGCTGAGAGGTTTGGTGAGGTTGGGTGAGCCATCGCAGACCCTTTAAATAATACTGCGTAGTACCCATCCCATGGGTCCCAAATCTCCAGGTTCAAGGGCATCTTCCTACATCGAAAACTTGCATGAGGAACCCAGAAGTTGGTACAGCGTGTGATTTTGAAAGGTTTCTAAAACGCACCTCATTTCTCATCTTCTTGTGCTCGGGTTCGCAATTCCAGCTACTTTACTAGCAATCTCCCTACTTGGAGAATCAGCACCTTTAACCTCCTGTTCTGTACAGGTTGCAATTTGTCCTGAGGATGAACGGGAAGAGGGGCAACAAATGAGAGACTAGATCTAGGTGTTGGGACTGGCACAGGTCACTCTATTTTCCCATCAGGAAGAAGAATTAACCACAGGCTCAGCCTGCCGCCCGGAACCAGAATAGGGCCTGAGGCAATCCCGCGCTTCTGCGGCCAGCTCCCAAAAAAGCCAGTTGAAAAATGGAGCACATGGGCACTGCAATTCACAAACCTGCAGAGTTATAAATGATAACTCTCGTCCACAAATATATTGAGGGAAGGCAACGAAGAGGGTTTGAAAGCAAGGCAGAGTTGCAGGAAACAGGTTTCAGGAGGTAGATTCGAATCGCCTTTAAAACACATGAAAAGCGGCAAAACGTCGACAATGATGCCCATGGCCAAAAAGGGCGTATGCGTTTTTTCCTGAATATATTCAGGAAAAAACGCATACGCCCTTTTTGGCCAACCAAGCAACCTGGAAAGGCAAATCAGTGCTAAAGAAGTCTGGCTTCCCATCGGTCAAAAGGGTCATGCTGCAAAAAGTGTCAAAACCAGAAATGCAGGACAGGCCTTGGAGAAATGGCAGCCTTGCTACGCTGATGAGCGGGATGTAAGTTGCCAACAGCCACTCTGGAGAAGTGTACGGTGTGTACTGAAACATCGAAAAAACACAGTTTAAGGAGCATAGGGCACTTCCACTCATGGGCGTATAAATTGGGAAAACTAAAAATCAGCAAGACTCAGGCACCCCAAAGTTTAGGGCTGCTCTGTTGACAAGAACCTCCACTTCAGGAAACCTTAAATATCCCAGGAAAGAGAGAAATGGATAAAGAAATTGTGGTCCTTATGTACAATGGAATATCACTCAGCCATGAAATCAATGTCATAAGGCTAGTAGCAGCATGATGAGTGGATTTAGGTACGACGACTCTAAGTGAAATAAGTCACACAGAAAAAGACACTTATCAAAAGCTATCACTTATAAAGGGAATGTAAAAACCGCTACACTTGAATTGAATTACAAATCAGAACAGAGTCACACATTTAGAAAACACACTATGGCTGCTTAACGGGAAAGGTGATGTGCGGTGATGCATAAAACAAGGGTTTCAAATTAGCTCAGATACCGTTCCATACACCCAATAAGAAATAGAAAAGACCTACTCCTTGCTCAGTGAACTGGACTCAACACCCCCTATTCACCGCACAAGAATATATCTGACTAGTGAGAATCTTAAAACCTATGTATTGATATCTCTCTGGAAGTGAGTCAAGTGGGTGTAAAGCCGCATAAACACAGCCGTGAAAAGCAGCTAAACCCCATTATAAAAATAAATTACTTCTAAAAACCCGTAAAACAAAGACAGTGAAAGAGAGAGAAATTCTTACAAAATTCCTTCAGGGGCTGTGACGCAACCTGGGTTGAACATATCTAGACCCACAGTTGGATGAGACCTAAGGGTGTACACTCTTGGGGCTGAGAGGTTTGGTGAGGTTGGGTGAGCAAACGTAGACCCCTTAAAGTAATACTGCGTGGTACCCATCCCATGGGTCCCAAATCTCCAGGTTCAAGGGCATCTTCCTACATTGAAAACATGCATGAGAAACCCAGAAGATGGTACACCGTGTTATTTTGAAAGGTTTCTAATACGCACCTCATTTCTCATCTCCTTGTGCTCGGGTTCACCTTTCCAGCTACTTTACTAGCAATCTCCCTACTTGGAGAATCAGCACCTTTAAGCTCCTGTTCCCTACAGGTTGCAATTTGTCCTGAGGATGAACTGGAAGAGGGGCAACCAATGAGAGACTAGATCTAGGTGTTGGGACAGGCACAGGTCACTCTATTTTCCCATCAGGAAGAAGAATTAACCACAGGCTCAGCCTGCCCCCCGGAACCTGAATAGGGCCTGAGGCAATCCCGTGGTTTTGCGGACAGATCCCAAAAAAGACAGTTGAAAAATGGAGCTCAGGGGCACTGCAATTCACAAACGTGCTGAGATATAAACTATAACTCTCGTCCACAAATATATTGAGGGAAGGCAAGGAAGAGGATTTATAAGCAAGGCAGAATTGCAGGAAACAGATTTCAGGAGGTAGAATCGAATCACCTTTAAAGCACATGAAAAGCGGCAAAACGTCGACAATGATGCCCTTGGACAAAAAGGGCGTATGCGTTTTTTCCTGAATATATTCAGGAAAAAACGCATACGCCCTTTTTGGCCAACCAAGCAACCTGGAAAGGCAAATCAGCGCTACAAAGAAGTCTCGCTTCCCATATGTCAAAAGGGTCATGCTGCAAAAAGTGTCAAAACCAGAAATGCAGGACAGACCATGGAGAAATGGTAGCCTTGCTACGCTGATGGGTGGGATGTAAATTGCCAACAAACACTCTGGAGAAGTGTACGGTGTGTCCTGAAACATTGAAAAAACACAGCTTAGGGAGCATAGGGCACGTCCACTCATGGGCATATAATTGGGAAAACTAAAAATCAGCAAGACAGAGGCACCCCAAAGTTTAGGGCTGCTCTGTTGACAAGAACCTCCACTTCATGACACCTTAAATATCCCAGGAAAGAGAAAAATGGATAAAGAAGTTGTGGTCCTTATGTACAATGGAATATCACTCAGACATGAAATCAATGTCATAAGGCTAGTAGAAGCAAGATGAGTGGATTTAGGTATGACGATTCTAAGTGAAATAAGTCACACAGAAAAAGACACTTATCATAAGCTATCACTTATAGAGGGAATGTAAAAACCGCTACACTTGAACTGAATTACAAAACAGAACAGAGTCACACGTTTAGAAAACACACTATGGCTGCTTAACGGGAAAGGTTAGGTGGGGTGATGCATAAAACAAGGGTTTCAAATTCCCTCAGATACCGTTCCGTACACCCAATATGTAATAGACAAGACCTACTCCTTGCTCAGTGAACTGGACTCAACACCCCCTATTCACCGCACAAGAATATATGTGACTAGTAAGAATCTTAAAACCTATGTAATGATATCTGTCTGGAAGTGAGTCAAGTGGGTGTAAAGCCGCATAAACACAGCCGTGAAAAGCAGCTAAACCCCATTATAAAAATAAATTACTTTTAAAAACCCGTAAAACAAAGACAGTGAAAGAGAGAGAAATTCTTACAAAATTCGTTCAGAGGCTGTGATGCAACCTGGATTGACCATATCTAGACCCACAGCTGGATGAGACATAAGGGGGACACTCTTGGGGCTGAAAGGTTGGGTGAGGTTGGGTGAGCAAACGCAGACCCTTTAAAGTAATACTGCCTGGTACCTATCCCATGGGTCCCAAATCTCCAGGTTCAAGGGCATCTTCTTACATCGAAAACATGCATGAGAAACCCAGAAGATGGTACACCGTGTTATTTTGAAAGGTTTCTAATACGCACCTCATTTCTCATCTCCTTGTGCTCGGGTTTGCCATTCCAGCTACTTTACTAGCAATCTCCCTACTTGGAGAATTAGCACCTTTAAGCTCCTGTTCCCTACAGGTTGCAATTTGTCCTGAGGATGAACGGGAAGAGGGGCAACCAATGAGAGACTAGATCTAGGTGTTGGGACAGGCACAGGTCACTCTATTTTCCCATCAGGAAGAAGAATTAACCACAGGCTCAGCCTGCCGCCCAGAAGTAGAATAGGGCCTGAGGGAATCCCACGCTTTTGCGGCCAGCTCCCAAAAAAGCGAGTTGAAAAATGGAGCTCAGGGACACTGCAATTCACAAACCCGCAGCGTTATAAATGATAACTCTCATCCACAGATATATTGAGGGAAGGTAACAAAGAGGATTTTAAAGCAAGGCAGAATTGCAGGAAACAGATTTCAGGAGGTAGATTCGAATCGCCTTTAAAGCACATGAAAAGCGGCAAAACGTCGACAATGATGCCCTTGGCCAAAAAGGGCGTATGCGTTTTTTCCTGAATATATTCAGGAAAAAACGCATACGCCCTTTTTGGCCAACCAAGCAACCTGGAAAGGCAAATCAGCGCTACAAAGAAGTCTCGCTTCCCATATGTCAAAAGGGTCATGCTGCAAAAAGTGTCAAAACCAGAAATGCAGGACAGACCATGGAGAAATGGTAGCCTTGCTACGCTGATGGGTGGGATGTAAATTGCCAACAAACACTCTGGAGAAGTGTACGGTGTGTCCTGAAACATCGAAAAAACACAGCTTAGGGAGCATAGGGCACGTCCACTCATGGGCATATAAATTGGGAAAACTAAAAATCAGCAAGACAGAGGCACCCCAAAGTTTAGGGCTGCTCTGTTGACAAGAACCTCCACTTCATGACACCTTAAATATCCCAGGAAAGAGAAAAATGGATAAAGAAGTTGTGGTCCTTTTGTACAATGGAATATCACTCAGACATGAAATCAATGTCATAAGGCTAGTAGAAGCAAGATGAGTGGATTTAGGTATGACGATTCTAAGTGAAATAAGTCACACAGAAAAAGACACTTATCATAAGCTATCACTTATAGAGGGAATGTAAAAACCGCTACACTTGAACTGAATTACAAAACAGAACAGAGTCACACGTTTAGAAAACACACTATGGCTGCTTAACGGGAAAGGTTAGGTGGGGTGATGCATAAAACAAGGGTTTCAAATTCCCTCAGATACCGTTCCGTACACCCAATATGTAATAGACAAGACCTACTCCTTGCTCAGTGAACTGGACTCAACACCCCCTATTCACCGCACAAGAATATATGTGACTAGTAAGAATCTTAAAACCTATGTAATGATATCTGTCTGGAAGTGAGTCAAGTGGGTGTAAAGCCGCATAAACACAGCCGTGAAAAGCAGCTAAACCCCATTATAAAAATAAATTACTTTTAAAAACCCGTAAAACAAAGACAGTGAAAGAGAGAGAAATTCTTACAAAATTCGTTCAGAGGCTGTGATGCAACCTGGATTGACCATATCTAGACCCACAGCTGTATGAGACATAAGGGGGACACTCTTGGGGCTGAAAAGTTGGGTGAGGTTGGGTGAGCAAACGCAGACCCTTTAAAGTAATACTGCCTGGTACCCATCCCATGGGTCCCAAATCTCCAGGTTCAAGGGCATCTTCTTACATCGAAAACATGCATGAGAAACTCAGAAGATGGTACACCGTGTTATTTTGAAAGGTTTCTAATACGCACCTCATTTCTCATCTCCTTGTGCTCGGGTTCGCCATTCCAGCTACTTTACTAGCAATCTCCCTACTTGGAGAATTAGCACCTTTAAGCTCCTGTTCCCTACAGGTTGCAATTTGTCCTGAGGATGAACGGGAAGAGGGGCAACCAATGAGAGACTAGATCTAGGTGTTGGGACAGGCACAGGTCACTCTATTTTCCCATCAGGAAGAAGAATTAACCACAGGCTCAGCCTGCCGCCCAGAAGTAGAATAGGGCCTGAGGGAATCCCACGCTTTTGCGGCCAGCTCCCAAAAAAGCGAGTTGAAAAATGGAGCTCAGGGACACTGCAATTCACAAACCCGCAGCGTTATAAATGATAACTCTCATCCACAGATATATTGAGGGAAGGCAACAAAGAGGATTTTAAAGCAAGGCAGAATTGCAGGAAACAGATTTCAGGAGGTAGATTCGAATCGCCTTTAAAGCACATGAAAAGCGGCAAAACGTCGACAATGATGCCCTTGGCCAAAAAGGGCGTATGCTTTTTTTCCTGAATATATTCAGGAAAAAACGCATACGCCCTTTTTGGCCAACCAAGCAACCTGGAAAGGCAAATCAGCGCTACAAAGAAGTCTCGCTTCCCATCGGTCAAAAGGGTCATGCTGCAAAATGTGTAAAAACCAGAAATGCAGGAAGGGCATGGAGAAATGGCAGCCTTGCTACGCTGATGGGCGGGATGTAAATTGCCAACAGCCACTCTGGAGAAGTGTACGGTGTGTCCTGAAACATCGAAAAAACACAGCTTAGGGAGCATAGGGCACGTCCACTCATGGGCGTATAAATTGGGAAAACTAAAAATCAGCAAGACACAGGCACCCCAAAGTTTAGGGCTGCTCTGTTGACAAGAACCTCCACTTCATGACACCTTAAATATCCCAGGAAAGAGAAAAATGGATAATGGAGTTGTGGTCCTTATGTACAATGGAATATCACTCAGACATGAAATCAATGTCATAAGGCTAGTAGAAGCAAGATGAGTGGATTTAGGTACGACGATTCTAAGTGAAATAAGTCACACAGAAAAAGACACTTATCATAAGCTATCACTTATAGAGGGAATGTAAAAACCGCTACACTTGAACTGAATTACAAAACAGAACAGAGTCACACGTTTAGAAAACCCACTATGGCTGCTTAACGGGAAAGGTGAGGTGGGGTGATGCATAAAACAAGGGTTTCAAATTCGCTCAGATACCGTTCCATACACCCAATATGTAATAGACAAGACCTACTCCTTGCTCAGTGAACTGGACTCAACACCCCCTATACACCTCACAAGAATATATGTGACTAGTAAGAATCTTAAAACCTATGTATTGATATCTGTCTGGAAGTGAGTCAAGTGGGTGTAAAGCCGCATAAACACAGCCGTGAAAAGCAGCTAAACCCCATTATAAAAATAAATTACTTTTAAAAACCCGTAAAACAAAGACAGTGAAAGAGAGAGAAATTCTTACAAAATTCGTTCAGAGGCTGTGATGCAACCTGGATTGACCATATCTAGACCCACAGCTGGATGAGACATAAGGGTGGACACTCTTGGGGCTGAATGTTTGGGTGAGGTTGGGTGAGCAAACGCAGACCCTTTAAAGTAATACTGCCTGGTACCCATCCCATGGGTCCCAAATCTCTAGGTTCAAGGGCATCTTCCTACATCGAAAACATGCATGAGAAACCCAGAAGATGGTACACCGTGTGATTTTGAAAGGTTTCTAATACGCACCTCATTTCTCATCTCCTTGTGCTCGGGTTCGCCATTCCAGCTACTTTACTAGAAATCTCCCTACTTGGAGAATCAGCACCTTTAAGCTCCTGTTCCCTACAGGTTGCAATTTGTCCTGAGGATGAACGGCAAGAGGGGCAACCAATGAGAGACTAGATCTAGGTGTTGGGACAGGCACAGGTCACTCTATTTTCCCATGAGGAAGAAGAATTAACCACAGGCTCAGCCTGCCGCCCAGAAGCAGAATAGGGCCTGAGGCAATCCCGCGCTTTTGCGGCCAGGTCCCAAAAAAGCGAGTTGAAAAATGGAGCTCAGGGACACTGCAATTCACAAACCCGCAGCGTTATAAATGATAACTCTCATCCACAGATATATTGAGGGAAGGCAACGAAGAGGATTTGAAAGCAAGGCAGAATTGCAGGAAACAGATTTCAGGAGGTAGATTCGAATCGCCTTTAAAGCACATGAAAAGCGGCAAAACGTCGACAATGATGCCCTTGGCCAAAAAGGGCGTATGCGTTTTTTCCTAAATATATTCAGGAAAAAACGCATACGCCCTTTTTGGTCAACCAAGCAACCTGGAAAGGCAAATCAGCGCTACAAAGAAGTCTCGCTTCCCATCGGTCAAAAGGGTCATGCTGCAAAAAGTGTCAAAACCAGAAATACAGGACAGGCCATGGAGATATGGCAGCCTTGCTACGCTGATGGGTGGGATGTAAATAGCCAACAGCCACTCTGGAGAAGTGTATGGTGTGTCCTGAAACATCGAAAAAACACAGCTTAGGGAGCATAGGGCACGTCCACTCATGGGCGTATAAATTGGGAAAACTAAAAATCAGCAAGACACAGGCACCCCAAAGTTTAGGGCTGCTCTGTTGACAAGAACCACCACTTCATGACACCTTAAATATCCCAGGAAAGAGAAAAATGGATAAAGAAGTTGTGGTCCTTATGTACAATGGAATATCACTCAGACATGAAATCAATGTCATAAGGCTAGTAGAAGCAAGATGAGTGGATTTTGGTACGACGATTCTAAGTGAAATAAGTCACACAGAAAAATACACTTATCATAAGCTATCACTTATAGAGGGAATGTAAAAACCGCTACACTTGAACTGAATTACAAAACAGAACAGAGTCACACGTTTAGAAAACACACTATGGCTGCTTAACGGGAAAGGTGAGGTGGGGTGATGCATAAAACAAGGGTTTCAAATTCGCTCAGATACCGTTCCATACACCCAATATGTAATAGACAAGACCTACTCCTTGCTCAGTGAACTGGACTCAACAACCCCTATTCACCGCACAAGAATATATGTGACTAGTAAGAATCTTAAAACCTATGTATTGATATCTGTCTGGAAGTGAGTCAAGTGGGTGTAAAGCCGCATAAACACAGCCGTGAAAAGCAGCTAAACCCCATTATAAAAATAAATTACTTTTAAAAACCCGTAAAACAAAGACAGTGAAAGAGAGAGAAATTCTTACAAAATTCGTTCAGAGGCTGTGATGCAACCTGGATTGACCATATCTAGACCCACAGCTGGATGAGACATAAGGGGGACATTCTTAGGGCTGAAAGGTTGGGTGAGGTTGGGTGAGCAAACGCAGACCCTTTAAAGTAATACTGCCTGGTACCCATCCCATGGGTCCCAAATCTCCAGGTTCAAGGGCATCTTCTTACATCGAAAACATGCATGAGAATCCCAGAAGATGGTACACCGTGTTATTTTGAAAGGTTTCTAATACGCACCTCATTTCTCATCTCCTTGTGCTCGGGTTCGCCATTCCAGCTACTTTACTAGCAATCTCCCTACTTGGAGAATTAGCACCTTTAAGCTCCTGTTCCCTACAGGTTGCAATTTGTCCTGAGGATGAACAGGAAGAGGGGCAACCAATGAGAGACTAGATCTAGGTGTTGGGACAGGCACAGGTCACTCTATTTTCCCATCAGGAAGAAGAATTAACCACAGGCTCAGCCTGCCGCCCAGAAGTAGAATAGGGCCTGAGGGAATCCCACGCTTTTGCGGCCAGCTCCCAAAAAAGCGAGTTGAAAAATGGAGCTCAGGGACACTGCAATTCACAAACCCGCAGCGTTATAAATGATAACTCTCATCCACAGATATATTGAGGGAAGGCAACAAAGAGGATTTTAAAGCAAGGCAGAATTGCAGGAAACAGATTTCAGGAGGTAGATTCGAATCGCCTTTAAAGCACATGAAAAGCGGCAAAACGTCGACAATGATGCCCTTGGCCAAAAAGGGCGTATGCGTTTTTTCCTGAATATATTCAGGAAAAAACGCATACGCCCTTTTTGGCCAACCAAGCAACCTGGAAAGGCAAATCAGCGCTACAAAGAAGTCTCGCTTCCCATCGGTCAAAAGGGTCATGCTGCAAAATGTGTAAAAACCAGAAATGCAGGAAGGGCATGGAGAAATGGCAGCCTTGCTACGCTGATGGGCGGGATGTAAATTGCCAACAGCCACTCTGGAGAAGTGTACGGTGTGTCCTGAAACATCGAAAAAACACAGCTTAGGGAGCATAGGGCACGTCCACTCATGGGCGTATAAATTGGGAAAACTAAAAATCAGCAAGACACAGGCACCCCAAAGTTTAGGGCTGCTCTGTTGACAAGAACCTCCACTTCATGACACCTTAAATATCCCAGGAAAGAGAAAAATGGATAAAGAAGTTGTGGTCCTTATGTACAATGGAATATCACTCAGACATGAAATCAATGTCATAAGGCTAGTAGAAGCAAGATGAGTGGATTTTGGTACGACGATTCTAAGTGAAATAAGTCACACAGAAAAATACACTTATCATAAGCTATCACTTATAGAGGGAATGTAAAAACCGCTACACTTGAACTGAATTACAAAACAGAACAGAGTCACACGTTTAGAAAACACACTATGGCTGCTTAACGGGAAAGGTGAGGTGGGGTGATGCATAAAACAAGGGTTTCAAATTCGCTCAGATACCGTTCCATACACCCAATATGTAATAGACAAGACCTACTCCTTGCTCAGTGAACTGGACTCAACAACCCCTATTCACCGCACAAGAATATATGTGACTAGTAAGAATCTTAAAACCTATGTATTGATATCTGTCTGGAAGTGAGTCAAGTGGGTGTAAAGCCGCATAAACACAGCCGTGAAAAGCAGCTAAACCCCATTATAAAAATAAATTACTTTTAAAAACCCGTAAAACAAAGACAGTGAAAGAGAGAGAAATTCTTACAAAATTCGTTCAGAGGCTGTGATGCAACCTGGATTGACCATATCTAGACCCACAGCTGGATGAGACATAAGGGTGGACACTCTTGGGGCTGAAAGGTTGGGTGAGGTTGGGTGAGCAAACGTAGACCCTTTAAAGTAATACTGCCTGGCACCCATCCCATGGGCCCCAAATCTCCAGGTTCAAGGGCATCTTCCTACATCGAAAACATGCATGAGAAACCCAGAAGATGGTACACCGTGTGATTTTGAAAGGTTTCTAATACGCACCTCATTTCTCATCTCCTTGTGCTCGGGTTCGCCATTCCAGCTACTTTACTAGCAATCTCCCTACTTGGAGAATCAGCACCTTTAAGCTCCTGTTCCCTACAGGTTGCAATTTGTCCTGAGGATGAACGGGAAGAGGGGCAACCAATGAGAGACTAGATCTAGGTGTTGGGACAGGCACAGGTCACTCTATTTTCCCATCAGGAAGAAGAATTAACCACAGGCTCAGCCTGCCGCCCAGTAGTAGAATAGGGCCTGAGGGAATCCCACGCTTTTGCGGCCAGCTCCCAAAAAAGCGAGTTGAAAAATGGAGCTCAGGGACACTGCAATTCACAAACCCGCAGCGTTATAAATGATAACTCTCATCCACAGATATATTGAGGGAAGGCAACAAAGAGGATTTGAAAGCAAGGCAGAATTGCAGGAAACAGATTTCAGGAGGTAGATTCGAATCGCCTTTAAAGCACATGAAAAGCGGCAAAACGTCGACAATGATGCCCTTGGCCAAAAAGGGCGTATGCGTTTTTTCCTGAATATATTCAGGAAAAAACGCATACGCCCTTTTTGGCCAACCAAGCAACCTGGAAAGGCAAATCAGCGCTACAAAGAAGTCTCGCTTCCCATATGTCAAAAGGGTCATGCTGCAAAAAGTGTCAAAACCAGAAATGCAGGACAGACCATGGAGAAATGGTAGCCTTGCTACGCAGATGGGTGGGATGTAAATTGCCAACAAACACTCTGGAGAAGTGTACGGTGTGTCCTGAAACATCGAAAAAACACAGCTTAGGGAGCATAGGGCACGTCCACTCATGGGCATATAAATTGGGAAAACTAAAAATCAGCAAGACAGAGGCACCCCAAAGTTTAGGGCTGCTCTGTTGACAAGAACCTCCACTTCATGACACCTTAAATATCCCAGGAAAGAGAAAAATGGATAAAGAAGTTGTGGTCCTTATGTACAATGGAATATCACTCAGACATGAAATCAATGTCATAAGGCTAGTAGAAGCAAGATGAGTGGATTTAGGTATGACGATTCTAAGTGAAATAAGTCACACAGAAAAAGACACTTATCATAAGCTATCACTTATAGAGGGAATGTAAAAACCGCTACACTTGAACTGAATTACAAAACAGAACAGAGTCACACGTTTAGAAAACACACTATGGCTGCTTAACGGGAAAGGTTAGGTGGGGTGATGCATAAAACAAGGGTTTCAAATTCCCTCAGATACCGTTCCGTACACCCAATATGTAATAGACAAGACCTACTCCTTGCTCAGTGAACTGGACTCAACACCCCCTATTCACCGCACAAGAATATATGTGACTAGTAAGAATCTTAAAACCTATGTAATGATATCTGTCTGGAAGTGAGTCAAGTGGGTGTAAAGCCGCATAAACACAGCCGTGAAAAGCAGCTAAACCCCATTATAAAAATAAATTACTTTTAAAAACCCGTAAAACAAAGACAGTGAAAGAGAGAGAAATTCTTACAAAATTCGTTCAGAGGCTGTGATGCAACCTGGATTGACCATATCTAGACCCACAGCTGGATGAGACATAAGGGGGACACTCTTGGGGCTGAAAGGTTGGGTGAGGTTGGGTGAGCAAACGCAGACCCTTTAAAGTAATACTGCCTGGTACCCATCCCATGGGTCCCAAATCTCCAGGTTCAAGGGCATCTTCTTACATCGAAAACATGCATGAGAAACCCAGAAGATGGTACACCGTGTTATTTTGAAAGGTTTCTAATACGCACCTCATTTCTCATCTCCTTGTGCTCGGGTTCGCCATTCCAGCTACTTTACTAGCAATCTCCCTACTTGGAGAATTAGCACCTTTAAGCTCCTGTTCCCTACAGGTTGCAATTTGTCCTGAGGATGAACGGGAAGAGGGGCAACCAATGAGAGACTAGATCTAGGTGTTGGGACAGGCACAGGTCACTCTATTTTCCCATCAGGAAGAAGAATTAACCACAGGCTCAGCCTGCCGCCCAGAAGTAGAATAGGGCCTGAGGGAATCCCACGCTTTTGCGGCCAGCTCCCAAAAAAGCGAGTTGAAAAATGGAGCTCAGGGACACTGCAATTCACAAACCCGCAGCGTTATAAATGATAACTCTCATCCACAGATATATTGAGGGAAGGCAACAAAGAGGATTTTAAAGCAAGGCAGAATTGCAGGAAACAGATTTCAGGAGGTAGATTCGAATCGCCTTTAAAGCACATGAAAAGCGGCAAAACGTCGACAATGATGCCCTTGGCCAAAAAGGGCGTATGCGTTTTTTCCTGAATATATTCAGGAAAAAACGCATACGCCCTTTTTGGCCAACCAAGCAACCTGGAAAGGCAAATCAGCGCTACAAAGAAGTCTCGCTTCCCATCGGTCAAAAGGGTCATGCTGCAAAATGTGTAAAAACCAGAAATGCAGGAAGGGCATGGAGAAATGGCAGCCTTGCTACGCTGATGGGCGGGATGTAAATTGCCAACAGCCACTCTGGAGAAGTGTACGGTGTGTCCTGAAACATCGAAAAAACACAGCTTAGGGAGCATAGGGCACGTCCACTCATGGGCGTATAAATTGGGAAAACTAAAAATCAGCAAGACAGAGGCACCCCAAAGTTTAGGGCTGCTCTGTTGACAAGAACCTCCACTTCATGACACCTTAAATATCCCAGGAAAGAGAAAAATGGATAAAGAAGTTGTGGTCCTTATGTACAATGGAATATCACTCAGACATGAAATCAATGTCATAAGGCTAGTAGAAGCAAGATGAGTGGATTTAGGTATGACGATTCTAAGTGAAATAAGTCACACAGAAAAAGACACTTATCATAAGCTATCACTTATAGAGGGAATGTAAAAACCGCTACACTTGAACTGAATTACAAAACAGAACAGAGTCACACGTTTAGAAAACACACTATGGCTGCTTAACGGGAAAGGTTAGGTGGGGTGATGCATAAAACAAGGGTTTCAAATTCCCTCAGATACCGTTCCGTACACCCAATATGTAATAGACAAGACCTACTCCTTGCTCAGTGAACTGGACTCAACACCCCCTATTCACCGCACAAGAATATATGTGACTAGTAAGAATCTTAAAACCTATGTAATGATATCTGTCTGGAAGTGAGTCAAGTGGGTGTAAAGCCGCATAAACACAGCCGTGAAAAGCAGCTAAACCCCATTATAAAAATAAATTACTTTTAAAAACCCGTAAAACAAAGACAGTGAAAGAGAGAGAAATTCTTACAAAATTCGTTCAGAGGCTGTGATGCAACCTGGATTGACCATATCTAGACCCACAGCTGGATGAGACATAAGGGGGACACTCTTGGGGCTGAAAGGTTGGGTGAGGTTGGGTGAGCAAACGCAGACCCTTTAAAGTAATACTGCCTGGTACCCATCCCATGGGTCCCAAATCTCCAGGTTCAAGGGCATCTTCTTACATCGAAAACATGCATGAGAAACCCAGAAGATGGTACACCGTGTGATTTTGAAAGGTTTCTAATACGCACCTCATTTCTCATCTCCTTGTGCTCGGGTTCGCCATTCCAGCTACTTTACTAGCAATCTCCCTACTTGGAGAATTAGCACCTTTAAGCTCCTGTTCCCTACAGGTTGCAATTTGTCCTGAGGATGAACGGGAAGAGGGGCAACCAATGAGAGACTAGATCTAGGTGTTGGGACAGGCACAGGTCACTCTATTTTCCCATCAGGAAGAAGAATTAACCACAGGCTCAGCCTGCCGCCCAGAAGTAGAATAGGGCCTGAGGGAATCCCACGCTTTTGCGGCCAGCTCCCAAAAAAGCGAGTTGAAAAATGGAGCTCAGGGACACTGCAATTCACAAACCCGCAGCGTTATAAATGATAACTCTCATCCACAGATATATTGAGGGAAGGCAACAAAGAGGATTTTAAAGCAAGGCAGAATTGCAGGAAACAGATTTCAGGAGGTAGATTCGAATCGCCTTTAAAGCACAAGAAAAGCGGCAAAACGTCGACAATGATGCCCTTGGCCAAAAAGGGCGTATGCGTTTTTTCCTGAATATATTCAGGAAAAAACGCATACGCCCTTTTTGGCCAACCAAGCAACCTGGAAAGGCAAATCAGCGCTACAAAGAAGTCTCGCTTCCCATCGGTGAAAAGGGCCATGCTGCAAAATGTGTAAAAACCAGAAATGCAGGAAGGGCATGGAGAAATGGCAGCCTTGCTACGCTGATGGGCGGGATGTAAATTGCCAACAGCCACTCTGGAGAAGTGTACGGTGTGTCCTGAAACATCGAAAAAACACAGCTTAGGGAGCATAGGGCACGTCCACTCATGGGCGTATAAATTGGGAAAACTAAAAATCAGCAAGACACAGGCACCCCAAAGTTTAGGGCTGCTCTGTTGACAAGAACCTCCACTTCATGACACCTTAAATATCCCAGGAAAGAGAAAAATGGATAATGAAGTTGTGGTCCTTATGTACAATGGAATATCACTCAGACATGAAATCAATGTCATAAGGCTAGTAGAAGCAAGATGAGTGGATTTAGGTACGACGATTCTAAGTGAAATAAGTCACACAGAAAAAGACACTTATCATAAGCTATCACTTATAGAGGGAATGTAAAAACCGCTACACTTGAACTGAATTACAAAACAGAACAGAGTCACACGTTTAGAAAACACACTATGGCTGCTTAACGGGAAAGGTGAGGTGGGGTGATGCATAAAACAAGGGTTTCAAATTCGCTCAGATACCGTTCCATACACCCAATATGTAATAGACAAGACCTACTCCTTGCTCAGTGAACTGGACTCAACACCCCCTATTCACCTCACAAGAATATATGTGACTAGTAAGAATCTTAAAACCTATGTATTGATATCTGTCTGGAAGTGAGTCAAGTGGGTGTAAAGCCGCATAAACACAGCCGTGAAAAGCAGCTAAACCCCATTATAAAAATAAATTACTTTTAAAAACCCGTAAAACAAAGACAGTGAAAGAGAGAGAAATTCTTACAAAATTCGTTCAGGGGCTGTGATGCAACCTGGATTGACCATATCTAGACCCACAGCTGGATGAGACATAAGGGTGGACACTCTTGGGGCTGAATGTTTGGGTGAGGTTGGGTGAGCAAACGCAGACCCTTTAAAGTAATACTGCCTGGTACCCATCCCATGGGTCCCAAATCTCTAGGTTCAAGGGCATCTTCCTACATCGAAAACATGCATGAGAAACCCAGAAGACGGTACACCGTGTGATTTTGAAAGGTTTCTAATACGCACCTCATTTCTCATCTCCTTGTGCTCGGGTTCGCCATTCCAGCTACTTTACTAGCAATCTCCCTACTTGGAGAATCAGCACCTTTAACCTCCTGTTCCCTACAGGTTGCAATTTGTCCTGAGGATGAACGGCAAGAGGGGCAACCAATGAGAGACTAGATCTAGGTGTTGGGACAGGCACAGGTCACTCTATTTTCCCATGAGGAAGAAGAATTAACCACAGGCTCAGCCTGCCGCCCAGAAGCAGAATAGGGCCTGAGGCAATCCCGCGCTTTTGCGGCCAGCTCCCAAAAAAGCGAGTTGAAAAATGGAGCTCAGGGACACTGCAATTCACAAACCCGCAGCGTTATAAATGATAACTCTCATCCACAGATATATTGAGGGAAGGCAACGAAGAGGATTTGAAAGCAAGGCAGAATTGCAGGAAACAGATTTCAGGAGGTAGATTCGAATCGCCTTTAAAGCACATGAAAAGCGGCAAAACGTCGACAATGATGCCCTTGGCCAAAAAGGGCGTATGCGTTTTTTCCTAAATATATTCAGGAAAAAACGCATACGCCCTTTTTGGCCAACCAAGCAACCTGGAAAGGCAAATCAGCGCTACAAAGAAGTCTCGCTTCCCATCGGTCAAAAGGGCCATGCTGCAAAAAGTGTCAAAACCAGAAATACAGGACAGGCCATGGAGATATGGCAGCCTTGCTACGCTGATGGGTGGGATGTAAATAGCCAACAGCCACTCTGGAGAAGTGTATGGTGTGTCCTGAAACATCGAAAAAACACAGCTTAGGGAGCATAGGGCACGTCCACTCATGGGCGTATAAATTGGGAAAACTAAAAATCAGCAAGACACAGGCACCCCAAAGTTTAGGGCTGCTCTGTTGAGAAGAACCACCACTTCATGACACCTTAAATATCCCAGGAAAGAGAAAAATGGATAAAGAAGTTGTGGTCCTTTTGTACAATGGAATATCACTCAGACATGAAATCAATGTCATAAGGCTAGTAGAAGCAAGATGAGTGGATTTAGGTACGATGATTCTAAGTGAAATAAGTCACACAGAAAAATACACTTATCATAAGCTATCACTTATAGAGGGAATGTAAAAACCGCTACACTTGAACTGAATTACAAAACAGAACAGAGTCACACGTTTAGAAAACACACTATGGCTGCTTAACGGGAAAGGTGAGGTGGGGTGATGCATAAAACAAGGGTTTCAAATTCGCTCAGATACCGTTCCATACACCCAATATGTAATAGACAAGACCTACTCCTTGCTCAGTGAACTGGACTCAACAACCCCTATTCACCGCACAAGAATATATGTGACTAGTAAGAATCTTAAAACCTATGTATTGATATCTGTCTGGAAGTGAGTCAAGTGGGTGTAAAGCCGCATAAACACAGCCGTGAAAAGCAGCTAAACCCCATTATAAAAATAAATTACTTTTAAAAACCCGTAAAACAAAGACAGTGAAAGAGAGAGAAATTCTTACAAAATTCGTTCAGAGGCTGTGATGCAACCTGGATTGACCATATCTAGACCCACAGCTGGATGAGACATAAGGGTGGACACTCTTGGGGCTGAAAGGTTGGGTGAGGTTGGGTGAGCAAACGTAGACCCTTTAAAGTAATACTGCCTGGCACCCATCCCATGGGCCCCAAATCTCCAGGTTCAAGGGCATCTTCCTACATCGAAAACATGCATGAGAAACCCAGAAGATGGTACACCGTGTGATTTTGAAAGGTTTCTAATACGCACCTCATTTCTCATCTCCTTGTGCTCGGGTTCGCCATTCCAGCTACTTTACTAGCAATCTCCCTACTTGGAGAATCAGCACCTTTAAGCTCCTGTTCCCTACAGGTTGCAATTTGTCCTGAGGATGAACGGGAAGAGGGGAAACCAATGAGAGACTAGATCTAGGTGATGGGACAGGCACAGGTCACTCTATTTTCCCATCAGGAAGAAGAATTAACCACAGGCTCAGCCTGCCGCCCAGAAGCAGAATAGGGCCTGAGGCAATCCCGTGCTTTTGCGGCCAGCTCCCAAAAAAGACAGTTGAAAAATGGAGCTCAAGGGCACTGCCATTCACAAAGCTGCTGAGTTATAAATGATAACTCTCGTCCACAAATATATTGAGGGAAGGCAACGCAGAGGATTTGAAAGCAAGGCAGAATTGCAGGAAACAGATTTCAGAAGGTAGATTTGAATCGCATTTAAAGCACATGAAAAGCGGCAAAACATCGACAATGATGCCCTTGGCCAAACAGGGCGTATGCGTTTTTTCCTGAATATATTCAGGAAAAAACGCATACGCCCTGTTTGGCCAACCAAGCAACCTGGAAAGGCTACTCAGCGCTACAAAGAAGTCTCGCTTCCCATCGGTCAAAAGTGCCATGCTGCAAAAAGTGTCAAAACCAGAAATGCAGGACAGGCCATGGAGAAATGGCAACCTTGCTACGCTGATGGGCGGGATGTAAATTGCCAACAGCCACTCTGGAGAAGTGTACGGTGTGTCCTGAAACATCGAAAAAACACAGCTTAGGGAGCATAGGGCACGTCCCCTCATGGGCGTATAAATTGGGAAAACTAAAAATCAGCAAGACACAGGCACCCCAAAGTTTAGGGCTGCTCTGTTGAAAAGAACCTCCAATTCATGGCACCTTAAATATCCCAGGAAAGAGAAAAATGGATAAAGAAGTTGTGGTCCTTATGTACAATGGAATATCACTCAGACATGAAATCAATGTCATAAGGCTAGTAGAAGCAAGATGAGTGGATTTAGTTACGACGATTCTAAGTGAAATAAGTCACACAGAAAAAGACACTTATCATAAGCTATCACTTATAGAGGGGATGTAAAACCCGCTACACTTGAACTGAATTACAAAACAGAACAGAGTCACACGTTTAGAAAACACACTATGGCTGCTTAACGGGAAAGGTGAGGTGGGGTGATGCATAAAAGAAGGGTTTCAAATTCGCTCAGATACCGTTCCATACACCCAATATGTAATAGACAAGACCTACTCCTTGCTCAGTGAACTGGACTCAACACCCCCTATTCACCGCACAAGAATATATGTGACTAGTAAGAATCTTAAAACCTATGTTTTGATATCTGTCTGGAAGTGAGTCAAGTGGGTGTAAAGCCGCATAAACACAGCCGTGAAAAGGAGCTAAACCCCATTATAAAAATAAATTACTTTTAAAAACCCGTAAAACAAAGACAGTGAAAGAGAGAGAAATTCGTACAAAATTCGTTCAGAGGCTGTGATGCAACCTGGATTGACCATATCTAGACCCACAGCTGGATGAGACATAAGGGTGGACACTCTTGGGGCTGAAAGTTTGGGTGAGGTTGGGTGAGCAAACGCAGACCCTTTAAAGTAATACTGCGTGGTACCCATCCCATGGGTCCCAAATCTCCAGGTTCAAGGGCATCTTCCTACATTGAAAACATGCATGAGAAACCCAGAAGATGGTACACCGTGTGATTTTGAAAGGTTTCTAATACGCACCTCATTTCTCATCTCCTTGTGCTCGGGTTCGCCTTTCCAGCTACTTTACTAGCAATCTCCCTACTTGGAGAATCAGCACCTTTAAGCTCCTGTTCCCTACAGGTTGCAATTTGTCCTGAGGATGAACGGGAAGAGGGGAAACCAATGAGAGACTAGATCTAGGTGTTGGGACAGGCAGGGGTCACTCTATTTTCCCATCAGGAAGAAGAATTATCCAAAGGCTCAGCCTGCTGCCAGGAACCAGAATAGGGCCTGAGGCAATCCCGTGCTTTTGTGGCCAGCTCCCAAAAAAGACAGTTGAAAAATGGAGCTCAGGGGCACTGCCATTCACAAAGCTGCTGAGTTATAAATGATAACTCTCGTCCACAAATATATTGAGGGAAGGCAACGCAGAGGATTTGAAAGCAAGGCAGAATTGCAGGAAACAGATTTCAGAAGGTAGACTTGAATCGCATTTAAAGCACATGAAAAGCGGCAAAACATCGACAATGATGCCCTTGGCCAAACACGGCGTATGCGTTTTTTCCTGAATATATTCAGGAAAAAACGCATACGCCCTGTTTGGCCAACCAAGCAACCTGGAAAGGCTAATCAGCGCTACAAAGAAGTCTCGCTTCCCATCGGTCAAAAGTGCCATGCTGCAAAAAGTGTCAAAACCAGAAATGCAGGACAGGCCATGGAGAAATGGCAGCCTTGCTACGCTGATGGGCGGGATGTAAATTGCCAACAGCCACTCTGGAGAAGTGTACGGTGTGTCCTGAAACATCGAAAAAACACAGCTTAGGGAGCATAGGGCACGTCCACTCATGGGCGTATAAATTGGGAAAACTAAAAATCAGCAAGACACAGGCACCCCAAAGTTTAGGGCTGCTCTGTTGGCAAGAACCTCCAATTCATGGCACCTTAAATATCCCAGGAAAGAGAAAAATGGATAAAGAAGTTGTGGTCCTTATGTACAATGGAATGTCACTCAGACATGAAATCAATGTCATAAGGCTAGTAGAAGCAAGATGAGTGGATTTAGTTACGACGATTCTAAGTGAAATAAGTCACACAGAAAAAGACACTTATCATAAGCTATCACTTATAGAGGGGATGTAAAACCCGCTACACTTGAACTGAATTACAAAACAGAACAGAGTCACACGTTTAGAAAACACACTATGGCTGCTTAACGGGAAAGGTGAGGTGGGGTGATGCATAAAACAAGGGTTTCAAATTCGCTCAGATACCGTTCCATACACCCAATATGTAATAGACAAGACCTACTCCTTGCTCAGTGAACTGGACTCAACACCCCCTATTCACCGCACAAGAATATATGTGACTAGTAAGAATCTTAAAACCTATGTATTGATATCTGTCTGGAAGTGAGTCAAGTGGGTGTAAAGCCGCATAAACACAGCCGTGAAAAGCAGCTAAACCCCATTATAAAAATAAATTACTTTTAAAAACCCGTAAAACAAAGACAGTGAAAGAGAGAGAAATTCTTACAAAATTCGTTCAGAGGCTGTGATGCAACCTGGATTGACCATATCTAGACCCACAGCTGGATGAGACATAAGGGTGGACACTCTTGGGGCTGAAAGGTTGGGTGAGGTTGGGTGAGCAAACGCAGACCCTTTAAAGTAATACTGCCTGGTACCCATCCCATGGGTCCCAAATCTCTAGGTTCAAGGGCATCTTCCTACATCGAAAACATGCATGAGAAACCCAGAAGACGGTACACCGTGTGATTTTGAAAGGTTTCTAATACGCACCTCATTTCTCATCTCCTTGTGCTCGGGTTCGCCTTTCCAGCTACTTTACTAGCAATCTCCCTACTTGGAGAATCAGCACCTTTAAGCTCCTGTTCCCTACAGGTTGCAATTTGTCCTGAGGATGAACGGGAAGAGGGGAAACCAATGAGAGACTAGATCTAGGTGTTGGGACAGGCAGAGGTCACTCTATTTTCCCATCAGGAAGAAGAATTATCCAAAGGCTCAGCCTGCTGCCAGGAACCAGAATAGGGCCTGAGGCAATCCCGTGCTTTTGTGGCCAGCTCCCAAAAAAGACAGTTGAAAAATGGAGCTCAGGGGCACTGCCATTCACAAAGCTGCTGAGTTATAAATGATAACTCTCGTCCACAAATATATTGAGGGAAGGCAACGCAGAGGATTTGAAAGCAAGGCAGAATTGCAGGAAACAGATTTCAGAAGGTAGACTTGAATCGCATTTAAAGCACATGAAAAGCGGCAAAACATCGACAATGATGCCCTTGGCCAAACACGGCGTATGCGTTTTTTCCTGAATATATTCAGGAAAAAACGCATACGCCCTGTTTGGCCAACCAAGCAACCTGGAAAGGCTAATCAGCGCTACAAAGAAGTCTCGCTTCCCATCGGTCAAAAGTGCCATGCTGCAAAAAGTGTCAAAACCAGAAATGCAGGACAGGCCATGGAGAAATGGCAGCCTTGCTACGCTGATGGGCGGGATGTAAATTGCCAACAGCCACTCTGGAGAAGTGTACGGTGTGTCCTGAAACATCGAAAAAACACAGCTTAGGGAGCATAGGGCACGTCCACTCATGGGCGTATAAATTGGGAAAACTAAAAATCAGCAAGACACAGGCACCCCAAAGTTTAGGGCTGCTCTGTTGGCAAGAACCTCCAATTCATGGCACCTTAAATATCCCAGGAAAGAGAAAAATGGATAAAGAAGTTGTGGTCCTTATGTACAATGGAATATCACTCAGACATGAAATCAATGTCATAAGGCTAGTAGAAGCAAGATGAGTGGATTTAGTTACGACGATTCTAAGTGAAATAAGTCACACAGAAAAAGACACTTATCATAAGCTATCACTTATAGAGGGGATGTAAAACCCGCTACACTTGAACTGAATTACAAAACAGAACAGAGTCACACGTTTAGAAAACACACTATGGCTGCTTAACGGGAAAGGTGAGGTGGGGTGATGCATAAAACAAGGGTTTCAAATTCGCTCAGATACCGTTCCATACACCCAATATGTAATAGACAAGACCTACTCCTTGCTCAGTGAACTGGACTCAACACCCCCTATTCACCGCACAAGAATATATGTGACTAGTAAGAATCTTAAAACCTATGTATTGATATCTGTCTGGAAGTGAGTCAAGTGGGTGTAAAGCCGCATAAACACAGCCGTGAAAAGCAGCTAAACCCCATTATAAAAATAAATTACTTTTAAAAACCCGTAAAACAAAGACAGTGAAAGAGAGAGAAATTCTTACAAAATTCGTTCAGAGGCTGTGATGCAACCTGGATTGACCATATCTAGACCCACAGCTGGATGAGACATAAGGGTGGACACTCTTGGGGCTGAAAGGTTGGGTGAGGTTGGGTGAGCAAACGCAGACCCTTTAAAGTAATACTGCCTGGTACCCATCCCATGGGTCCCAAATCTCTAGGTTCAAGGGCATCTTCCTACATCGAAAACATGCATGAGAAACCCAGAAGACGGTACACCGTGTGATTTTGAAAGGTTTCTAATACGCACCTCATTTCTCATCTCCTTGTGCTCGGGTTCGCCTTTCCAGCTACTTTACTAGCAATCTCCCTACTTGGAGAATCAGCACCTTTAAGCTCCTGTTCCCTACAGGTTGCAATTTGTCCTGAGGATGAACGGGAAGAGGGGAAACCAATGAGAGACTAGATCTAGGTGTTGGGACAGGCACAGGTCACTCTATTTTCCCATCAGGAAGAAGAATTAACCACAGGCTCAGCCTGCCGCCCAGAAGCAGAATAGGGCCTGAGGCAACCCCGCGCTTTTGCGGCCAGCTCCCAAAAATGCGAGTTGAAAAATGGAGCTCAGGGACACTGCAATTCACAAACCCGCAGAGTTATAAATGATAACTCTCATCCACAGATATATTGAGGGAAGGCAACGAAGAGGATTTGAAAGCAAGGCAGAATTGCAGGAAACAGATTTCAGGAGCTAGATTCGAATCGCCTTTAAAGCACATGAAAAGCGGCAAAACGTCAACAATGATGCACTTGGCCAAACAGGGCGTATGCGTTGTTTCCTGAATATATTCAGGAAAAAACGCATACGCCCTTTTTGCCCAACCAAGCAACCTGGAAAGGCTAATCAGCGCTACAAAGAAGTCTTGCTTCCCACCGGTCAAAAGGGCCATGCTGCAAAAAGTGTCAAAACCAGAAATGCAGGACAGGCCATGGAGAAATGGCAGCCTTGCTACGCTGATGGGCGGGATGTAAATTGCCAACAGCCACTCTGGAGAAGTGTACGGTGTGTCCTGAAACATCGAAAAAACACAGCTTAGGGAGCATAGGGCACGTCCACTCATGGGCGTATAAATTGGGAAAACAAAAATCAGCAAGACACAGGCACCCCAAAGTTTAGGGCTGCTCTGTTGACAAGAACCTCCACTTCATGACACCTTAAATATCCCAGGAAAGAGAAAAATGGATAAAGAAGTTGTGGTCCTTATGTACAATGGAATATCACTCAGACACGAAATCAATGTCATAAGGCTAGTAGAAGCAAGATGAGTGGATTTAGGTACGACGATTCTAAGTGAAATAAGTCACACAGAAAAAGACACTTATCATAAGCTATCTCTTATAGAGGGAATGTAAAAACCGCTACACTTGAACTGAATTACAAAACAGAACAGAATCACACGTTTAGAAAACACACTATGGCTGCTTAACGGGAAAGGTGAGGTGGGGTGATGCATAAAACAAGGGTTTCAAATTCGCTCAGATACCGTTCCATACACCCAATATGTAATAGACAAGACCTACTCCTTGCTCAGTGAACTGGACTCAACACCACCTATTCACCGCACAAGAATATATGTGACTAGTAAGAATCTTAAAACCTATGTATTGATATCTGTCTGGAAGTGAGTCAAGTGGGTGTAAAGCTGCATAAACACAGCCGTGAAAAGCAGCTAAATCCCATTATAAAAATAAATTACTTTTAAAAACCCGTAAAACAAAGACAGTGAAAGAGAGAGAAATTCTTACAAAATTCGTTCAGAGGCTGTGATGCAACCTGGATTGACCATATCTAGACCCACAGCTGGATGAGACATAAGGGTGGACACTCTTGGGGCTGAAAGTTTGGGTGAGGTTGGGTGAGCAAACGCAGACCCTTTAAAGTAATACTGCCTGGTACCCATCCCATGGGTCCCAAATCTCTAGGTTCAAGGGCATCTTCCTACATCGAAAACATGCATGAGAAACCCAGAAGAAGGTACACCATGTGATTTTGAAAGGTTTCTAATACGCACCTCATTTCTCATCTCCTTGGGCTCGGGTTCGCCATTCCAGCTACTTTACTAGCAATCTCCCTACTTGGAGAATCAGCACCTTTAACCTCCTGTTCCCTACAGGTTGCAATTTGTCCTGAGGATGAACGGGAAGAGGGGCAACCAATGAGAAACTAGATCTAGGTGTTGGGACAGGCACAGGTCACTCTATTTTCCCATCAGGAAGAAGAATTATCCAAATGCTCAGCCTGCTGCCAGGAACCAGAATAGGGCCTGAGGCAATCCCGTGCTTTTGCGGCCAGCTCCCAAAAAAGACAGTTGAAAAATGGAGCTCAAGGGCACTGCCATTCACAAACCTGCTGAGTTATAAATGATAACTCTCGTCCACAAATATATTGAGGGAAGGCAACGAAGAGGATTTGAAAGCAAGGCAGAATTGCAGGAAACACATTTCAGGAGGTAGATTTGAATCGCATTTAAAGCACATGAAAAGCGGCAAAACGTCGACAATGATGCCCTTGGCCAAACAGGGCGTATGCGTTTTTTCCTGAATATATTCAGGAAAAAACGCATACGCCCTGTTTGGCCAACCAAGCAACCTGGAAAGGCTAATCAGCGTTACAAAGAAGTGTCGCTTCCCATCTGTGAAAAGGGCCATGCTGCAAAAAGTGTCAAAACCAGAAATGCAGGACAGGCCATGGAGAAATGGCAGCCTTGCTACGCTGATGGGCGGGATGTAAATTGCCAACAGCCACTCTGGGGAAGTGTACGGTGTGTCCTGAAACATCGAAAAAACACAGCTTAGGGAGCATAGGGCACGTCCACTCATGGGCGTATAAATTGGGAAAACTAAAAATCAGCAAGACACAGGCACCCCAAAGTTTAGGGCTGCTCTGTTGACAAGAACCTCCACTTCATGGCACCTTAAATATCCCAGGAAAGAGAAAAATGGATAAAGAAGTTGTGGTCCTTATGTACAATGGAATATCACTCAGACATGAAATCAATGTCATAAGGCTAGTAGAAGCAAGATGAGTGGATTTAGTTACGACGATTCTAAGTGAAATAAGTCACACAGAAAAAGACACTTATCATAAGCTATCACTTATAGAGGGGATGTAAAACCCGCTACACTTGAACTGAATTACAAAACAGAACAGAGTCACACGTTTAGAAAACACACTATGGCTGCTTAACGGGAAAGGTGAGGTGGGGTGATGCATAAAACAAGGGTTTCAAATTCGCTCAGATACCGTTCCATACACCCAATATGTAATAGACAAGACCTACTCCTTGCTCAGTGAACTGGACTCAACACCCCCTATTCACCGCACAAGAATATATGTGACTAGTAAGAATCTTAAAACCTATGTATTGATATCTGTCTGGAAGTGAGTCAAGTGGGTGTAAAGCCGCATAAACACAGCCGTGAAAAGCAGCTAAACCCCATTATAAAAATAAATTACTTTTAAAAACCCGTAAAACAAAGACAGTGAAAGAGAGAGAAATTCTTACAAAATTCGTTCAGAGGCTGTGATGCAACCTGGATTGACCATATCTAGACCCACAGCTGGATGAGACATAAGGGTGGACACTCTTGGGGCTGAAAGGTTGGGTGAGGTTGGGTGAGCAAACGCAGACCCTTTAAAGTAATACTGCCTGGTACCCATCCCATGGGTCCCAAATCTCTAGGTTCAAGGGCATCTTCCTACATCGAAAACATGCATGAGAAACCCAGAAGACGGTACACCGTGTGATTTTGAAAGGTTTCTAATACGCACCTCATTTCTCATCTCCTTGTGCTCGGGTTCGCCTTTCCAGCTACTTTACTAGCAATCTCCCTACTTGGAGAATCAGCACCTTTAAGCTCCTGTTCCCTACAGGTTGCAATTTGTCCTGAGGATGAACGGGAAGAGGGGAAACCAATGAGAGACTAGATCTAGGTGTTGGGACAGGCACAGGTCACTCTATTTTCCCATCAGGAAGAAGAATTAACCACAGGCTCAGCCTGCCGCCCAGAAGCAGAATAGGGCCTGAGGCAACCCCGCGCTTTTGCGGCCAGCTCCCAAAAATGCGAGTTGAAAAATGGAGCTCAGGGACACTGCAATTCACAAACCCGCAGAGTTATAAATGATAACTCTCATCCACAGATATATTGAGGGAAGGCAACGAAGAGGATTTGAAAGCAAGGTAGAATTGCAGGAAACAGATTTCAGGAGGTAGATTTGAATCGCATTTAAAGCACATGAAAAGCGGCAAAATGTCGACAATGATGCCCTTGGCCAAACAGGGCGTATGCGTTTTTTCCTGAATATATTCAGGAAAAAACGCATACGCCCTGTTTGGCCAACCAAGCAACCTGGAAAGGCTAATCAGCGCTACAAAGAAGTCTCGCTTCCCATCGGTCAAAAGTGCCATGCTGCAAAAAGTGTCAAAACCAGAAATGCAGGACAGGCCATGGAGAAATGGCAGCCTTGCTACGCTGATGGGCGGGATGTAAATTGCCAACAGCCACTCTGGAGAAGTGTACGGTGTGTCCTGAAACATCGAAAAAACACAGCTTAGGGAGCATAGGGCACGTCCACTCATGGGCGTATAAATTGGGAAAACTAAAAATCAGCAAGACACAGGCACCCCAAAGTTTAGGGCTGCTCTGTTGACAAGAACCTCCACTTCATGGCACCTTAAATATCCCAGGAAAGAGAAAAATGGATAAAGAAGTTGTGGTCCTTATGTACAATGGAATATCACTCAGACATGAAATCAATGTCATAAGGCTAGTAGAAGCAAGATGAGTGGATTTAGGTACGACGATTCTAAGTGAAATAAGTCACACAGAAAAAGACACTTATCATAAGCTATCACTTATAGAGGGGATGTAAAAACCGCTACACTTGAACTGAATTACAAAACAGAACAGAGTCACACGTTTAGAAAACACACTATGGCTGCTTAACGGGAAAGGTGAGGTGGGGTGATGCATAAAACAAGGGTTTCAAATTCGCTCAGATACCGTTCCATACACCCAATATGTAATAGACAAGACCTACTCCTTGCTCAGTGAACTGGACTCAACACCCCCTATTCACCGCACAAGAATATATGTGAATAGTAAGAATCTTAAAACCTATGTATTGATATCTGTCTCGAAGTGAGTCAAGTGGGTGTAAAGCCGCATAAACACAGCCGTGAAAAGCAGCTAAACCCCATTATAAAAATAAATTACTTTTAAAAACCCGTAAAACAAAGACAGTGAAAGAGAGAGAAATTCTTACAAAATTCGTTCAGAGGCTGTGATGCAACCTGGATTGACCATATCTAGACCCACAGCTGGATGAGACATAAGGGTGGACACTCTTGGGGCTGAAAGGTTGGGTGAGGTAGGGTGAGCAAACTCAGACCCTTTAAAGTAATACTGCGTGGTACCCATCCCATGGGTCCCAAATCTCCAGGTTCAAGGGCATCTTCCTACATTGAAAACATGCATGAGAAACCCAGAAGATGGTACACCGTGTGATTTTGAAAGGTTTCTAATACGCACCTCATTTCTCATCTCCTTGTGCTCGGGTTCACCTTTCCAGCTACTTTACTAGCAATCTCCCTACTTGGAGAATCAGCACCTTTAAGCTCCTGTTCCCTACAGGTTGCAATTTGTCCTGAGGATGAACGGGAAGAGGGGCAACCAATGAGAGACTAGATCTAGGTGTTGGGACAGGCACAGGTCACTCTATTTTCCCATCAGGAAGAAGAATTAACCACAGGCTCAGCCTGCCGCCCAGAAGCAGAATAGGGCCTGAAGCAATCCCGCGCTTTTGCGGGCAGCTCCCAAAAAAGCAAGTTGAAAAATGGAGCTCAGGGACACTGCAATTCACAAACCCGCAGAGTTATAAATGATAACTCTCGTCCACAGATATATTGAGGGAAGGCAACGAAGAGGATTTGAAAGCAAGGCAGAATTGCAGGAAACAGATTTCAGGAGCTAGATTCGAATCGCCTTTAAAGCACATGAAAAGCGGCAAAACGTCAACAATGATGCACTTGGCCAAACAGGGCGTATGCGTTGTTTCCTGAATATATTCAGGAAAAAACGCATACGCCCTTTTTGCCCAACCAAGCAACCTGGAAAGGCTAATCAGCGCTACAAAGAAGTCTTGCTTCCCACCGGTCAAAAGGGCCATGCTGAAAAAAGTGTCAAAACCAGAAATGCAGGACAGGCCATGGAGAAATGGCAGCCTTGCTACGCTGATGGGCGGGATGTAAATTGCCAACAGCCACTCTGGAGAAGTGTACGGTGTGTCCTGAAACATCGAGTAAACACAGCTTAGGGAGCATAGGGCACGTCCACTCATGGGCGTATAAATTGGGAAAACAAAAATCAGCAAGACACAGGCACCCCAAAGTTTAGGGCTGCTCTGTTGACAAGAACCTCCACTTCATGACACCTTAAATATCCCAGGAAAGAGAAAAATGGATAAAGAAGTTGTGGTCCTTATGTACAATGGAATATCACTCAGACACGAAATCAATGTCATAAGGCTAGTAGAAGCAAGATGAGTGGATTTAGGTACGACGATTCTAAGTGAAATAAGTCACACAGAAAAAGACACTTATCATAAGCTATCTCTTATAGAGGGAATGTAAAAACCGCTACACTTGAACTAAATTACAAAACAGAACAGAATCACACGTTTAGAAAACACACTATGGCTGCTTAACGGGAAAGGTGAGGTGGGGTGATGCATAAAACAAGGGTTTCAAATTCGCTCAGATACCGTTCCATACACCCAATATGTAATAGACAAGACCTACTCCTTGCTCAGTGAACTGGACTCAACACCACCTATTCACCGCACAAGAATATATGTGACTAGTAAGAATCTTAAAACCTATGTATTGATATCTGTCTGGAAGTGAGTCAAGTGGGTGTAAAGCTGCATAAACACAGCCGTGAAAAGCAGCTAAATCCCATTATAAAAATAAATTACTTTTAAAAACCCGTAAAACAAAGACAGTGAAAGAGAGAGAAATTCTTACAAAATTCGTTCAGAGGCTGTGATGCAACCTGGATTGACCATATCTAGACCCACAGCTGGATGAGACATAAGGGTGGACACTCTTGGGGCTGAAAGTTTGGGTGAGGTTGGGTGAGCAAACGCAGACCCTTTAAAGTAATACTGCCTGGTACCCATCCCATGGGTCCCAAATCTCTAGGTTCAAGGGCATCTTCCTACATCGAAAACATGCATGAGAAACCCAGAAGATGGTACACCATGTGATTTTGAAAGGTTTCTAATACGCACCTCATTTCTCATCTCCTTGGGCTCGGGTTCGCCATTCCAGCTACTTTACTAGCAATCTCCCTACTTGGAGAATCAGCACCTTTAACCTCCTGTTCCCTACAGGTTGCAATTTGTCCTGAGGATGAACGGGAAGAGGGGCAACCAATGAGAAACTAGATCTAGGTGTTGGGACAGGCACAGGTCACTCTATTTTCCCATCAGGAAGAAGAATTATCCAAATGCTCAGCCTGCTGCCAGGAACCAGAATAGGGCCTGAGGCAATCCCGTGCTTTTGCGGCCAGCTCCCAAAAAAGACAGTTGAAAAATGGAGCTCAAGGGCACTGCCATTCACAAACCTGCTGAGTTATAAATGATAACTCTCGTCCACAAATATATTGAGGGAAGGCAACGAAGAGGATTTGAAAGCAAGGCAGAATTGCAGGAAACACATTTCAGGAGGTAGATTTGAATCGCATTTAAAGCACATGAAAAGCGGCAAAACGTCGACAATGATGCCCTTGGCCAAACAGGGCGTATGCGTTTTTTCCTGAATATATTCAGGAAAAAACGCATACGCCCTGTTTGGCCAACCAAGCAACCTGGAAAGGCTAATCAGCGTTACAAAGAAGTGTCCCTTCCCATCTGTGAAAAGGGCCATGCTGCAAAAAGTGTCAAAACCAGAAATGCAGGACAGGCCATGGAGAAATGGCAGCCTTGCTACGCTGATGGGCGGGATGTAAATTGCCAACAGCCACTCTGGGGAAGTGTACGGTGTGTCCTGAAACATCGAAAAAACACAGCTTAGGGAGCATAGGGCACGTCCACTCATGGGCGTATAAATTGGGAAAACTAAAAATCAGCAAGACACAGGCACCCCAAAGTTTAGGGCTGCTCTGTTGACAAGAACCTCCACTTCATGGCACCTTAAATATCTCAGGAAAGAGAAAAATGGATAAAGAAGTTGTGGTCCTTATGTACAATGGAATATCACTCAGACATGAAATCAATGTCATAAGGCTAGTAGAAGCAAGATGAGTGGATTTAGTTACGACGATTCTAAGTGAAATAAGTCACACAGAAAAATACACTTATCATAAGCTATCACTTATAGAGGGGATGTAAAACCCGCTACACTTGAACTGAATTACAAAACAGAACAGAGTCACACGTTTAGAAAACACACTATGGCTGCTTAACGGGAAAGGTGAGGTGGGGTGATGCATAAAACAAGGGTTTCAAATTCGCTCAGATACCGTTCCATACACCCAATATGTAATAGACAAGACCTACTCCTTGCTCAGTGAACTGGACTCAACACCCCCTATTCACCGCACAAGAATATATGTGACTAGTAAGAATCTTAAAACCTATGTATTGATATCTGTCTGGAAGTGAGTCAAGTGGGTGTAAAGCCGCATAAACACAGCCGTGAAAAGCAGCTAAACCCCATTATAAAAATAAATTACTTTTAAAAACCCGTAAAACAAAGACAGTGAAAGAGAGAGAAATTCTTACAAAATTCGTTCAGAGGCTGTGATGCAACCTGGATTGACCATATCTAGACCCACAGCTGGATGAGACATAAGGGTGGACACTCTTGGGGCTGAAAGGTTGGGTGAGGTTGGGTGAGCAAACGCAGACCCTTTAAAGTAATACTGCGTGGTACCCATCCCATGGGTCCCAAATCTCCAGGTTCAAGGCCATCTTCCTACATTGAAAACATGCATGAGAAACCCAGAAGATGGTACACCGTGTGATTTTGAAAGGTTTCTAATACGCACCTCATTTCTCATCTCCTTGTGCTCGGGTTCGCCTTTCCAGCTACTTTACTAGCAATCTCCCTACTTGGAGAATCAGCACCTTTAAGCTCCTGTTCCCTACAGGTTGCAATTTGTCCTGAGGATGAACGGGAAGAGGGGAAACCAATAAGAGACTAGATCTAGGTGTTGGGACAGGCACAGGTCACTCTATTTTCCCATCAGGAAGAAGAATTAACCACAGGCTCAGCCTGCCGCCCAGAAGCAGAATAGGGCCTGAGGCAACCCCGCGCTTTTGCGGCCAGCTCCTAAAAATGCGAGTTGAAAAATGGAGCTCAGGGACACTGCAATTCACAAACCCGCAGAGTTATAAATGATAACTCTCATCCACAGATATATTGAGGGAAGGCAACGAAGAGGATTTGAAAGCAAGGTAGAATTGCAGGAAACAGATTTCAGGAGGTAGATTTGAATCGCATTTAAAGCACATGAAAAGCGGCAAAACGTCGACAATGATGCCCTTGGCCAAACAGGGCGTATGCGTTTTTTCCTGAATATATTCAGGAAAAAACGCATACGCCCTGTTTGGCCAACCAAGCAACCTGGAAAGGCTAATCAGCGCTACAAAGAAGTCTCGCTTCCCATCGGTCAAAAGTGCCATGCTGCAAAAAGTGTCAAAACCAGAAATGCAGGACAGGCCATGGAGAAATGGCAGCCTTGCTACGCTGATGGGCGGGATGTAAATTGCCAACAGCCACTCTGGAGAAGTGTACGGTGTGTCCTGAAACATCGAAAAAACACAGCTTAGGGAGCATAGGGCACGTCCACTCATGGGCGTATAAATTGGGAAAACTAAAAATCAGCAAGACACAGGCACCCCAAAGTTTAGGGCTGCTCTGTTGACAAGAACCTCCACTTCATGGCACCTTAAATATCCCAGGAAAGAGAAAAATGGATAAAGAAGTTGTGGTCCTTATGTACAATGGAATATCACTCAGACATGAAATCAATGTCATAAGGCTAGTAGAAGCAAGATGAGTGGATTTAGGTACGACGATTCTAAGTGAAATAAGTCACACAGAAAAAGACACTTATCATAAGCTATCACTTATAGAGGGGATGTAAAAACCGCTACACTTGAACTGAATTACAAAACAGAACAGAGTCACACGTTTAGAAAACACACTATGGCTGCTTAACGGGAAAGGTGAGGTGGGGTGATGCATAAAACAAGGGTTTCAAATTCGCTCAGATACCGTTCCATACACCCAATATGTAATAGACAAGACCTACTCCTTGCTCAGTGAACTGGACTCAACACCCCCTATTCACCGCACAAGAATATATGTGAATAGTAAGAATCTTAAAACCTATGTATTGATATCTGTCTGGAAGTGAGTCAAGTGGGTGTAAAGCCGCATAAACACAGCCGTGAAAAGCAGCTAAACCCCATTATAAAAATAAATTACTTTTAAAAACCCGTAAAACAAAGACAGTGAAAGAGAGAGAAATTCTTACAAAATTCGTTCAGAGGCTGTGATGCAACCTGGATTGACCATATCTAGACCCACAGCTGGATGAGACATAAGGGTGGACACTCTTGGGGCTGAAAGGTTGGGTGAGGTAGGGTGAGCAAACTCAGACCCTATAAAGTAATACTGCGTGGTACCCATCCCATGGGTCCCAAATCTCCAGGTTCAAGGGCATCTTCCTACATTGAAAACATGCATGAGAAACCCAGAAGATGGTACACCGTGTGATTTTGAAAGGTTTCTAATACGCACCTCATTTCTCATCTCCTTGTGCTCGGGTTCACCTTTCCAGCTACTTTACTAGCAATCTCCCTACTTGGAGAATCAGCACCTTTAAGCTCCTGTTCCCTACAGGTTGCAATTTGTCCTGAGGATGAACGGGAAGAGGGGCAACCAATGAGAGACTAGATCTAGGTGTTGGGACAGGCACAGGTCACTCTATTTTCCCATCAGGAAGAAGAATTAACCACAGGCTCAGCCTGCCGCCCAGAAGCAGAATAGGGCCTGAAGCAATCCCGCGCTTTTGCGGGCAGCTCCCAAAAAAGCAAGTTGAAAAATGGAGCTCAGGGACACTGCAATTCACAAACCCGCAGAGTTATAAATGATAACTCTCGTCCACAGATATATTGAGGGAAGGCAACGAAGAGGATTTGAAAGCAAGGCAGAATTGCAGGAAACAGATTTCAGGAGCTAGATTCGAATCGCCTTTAAAGCACATGAAAAGCGGCAAAACGTCAACAATGATGCACTTGGCCAAACAGGGCGTATGCGTTGTTTCCTGAATATATTCAGGAAAAAACGCATACGCCCTTTTTGCCCAACCAAGCAACCTGGAAAGGCTAATCAGCGCTACAAAGAAGTCTTGCTTCCCACCGGTCAAAAGGGCCATGCTGCAAAAAGTGTCAAAACCAGAAATGCAGGACAGGCCATGGAGAAATGGCAGCCTTGCTACGCTGATGGGCGGGATGTAAATTGCCAACAGCCACTCTGGAGAAGTGTACGGTGTGTCCTGAAACATCGAAAAAACACAGCTTAGGGAGCATAGGGCACGTCCACTCATGGGCGTATAAATTGGGAAAACAAAAATCAGCAAGACACAGGCACCCCAAAGTTTAGGGCTGCTCTGTTGACAAGAACCTCCACTTCATGACACCTTAAATATCCCAGGAAAGAGAAAAATGGATAAAGAAGTTGTGGTCCTTATGTACAATGGAATATCACTCAGACACGAAATCAATGTCATAAGGCTAGTAGAAGCAAGATGAGTGGATTTAGGTACGACGATTCTAAGTGAAATAAGTCACACAGAAAAAGACACTTATCATAAGCTATCTCTTATAGAGGGAATGTAAAAACCGCTACACTTGAACTGAATTACAAAACAGAACAGAATCACACGTTTAGAAAACACACTATGGCTGCTTAACGGGAAAGGTGAGGTGGGGTGATGCATAAAACAAGGGTTTCAAATTCGCTCAGATACCGTTCCATACACCCAATATGTAATAGACAAGACCTACTCCTTGCTCAGTGAACTGGACTCAACACCACCTATTCACCGCACAAGAATATATGTGACTAGTAAGAATCTTAAAACCTATGTATTGATATCTGTCTGGAAGTGAGTCAAGTGGGTGTAAAGCTGAATAAACACAGCCGTGAAAAGCAGATAAATCCCATTATAAAAATAAATTACTTTTAAAAACCCGTAAAACAAAGACAGTGAAAGAGAGAGAAATTCTTACAAAATTCGTTCAGAGGCTGTGATGCAACCTGGATTGACCATATCTAGACCCACAGCTGGATGAGACATAAGGGTGGACACTCTTGGGGCTGAAAGTTTGGGTGAGGTTGGGTGAGCAAACGCAGACCCTTTAAAGTAATACTGCCTGGTACCCATCCCATGGGTCCCAAATCTCTAGGTTCAAGGGCATCTTCCTACATCGAAAACATGCATGAGAAACCCAGAAGATGGTACACCATGTGATTTTGAAAGGTTTCTAATACGCACCTCATTTCTCATCTCCTTGGGCTCGGGTTCGCCATTCCAGCTACTTTACTAGCAATCTCCCTACTTGGAGAATCAGCACCTTTAACCTCCTGTTCCCTACAGGTTGCAATTTGTCCTGAGGATGAACGGGAAGAGGGGCAACCAATGAGAAACTAGATCTAGGTGTTGGGACAGGCACAGGTCACTCTATTTTCCCATCAGGAAGAAGAATTATCCAAATGCTCAGCCTGCTGCCAGGAACCAGAATAGGGCCTGAGGCAATCCCGTGCTTTTGCGGCCAGCTCCCAAAAAAGACAGTTGAAAAATGGAGCTCAAGGGCACTGCCATTCACAAACCTGCTGAGTTATAAATGATAACTCTCGTCCACAAATATATTGAGGGAAGGCAACGAAGAGGATTTGAAAGCAAGGCAGAATTGCAGGAAACACATTTCAGGAGGTAGATTTGAATCGCATTTAAAGCACATGAAAAGCGGCAAAACGTCGACAATGATGCCCTTGGCCAAACAGGGCGTATGCGTTTTTTCCTGAATATATTCAGGAAAAAACGCATACGCCCTGTTTGGCCAACCAAGCAACCTGGAAAGGCTAATCAGCGTTACAAAGAAGTGTCGCTTCCCATCTGTGAAAAGGGCCATGCTGCAAAAAGTGTCAAAACCAGAAATGCAGGACAGGCCATGGAGAAATGGCAGCCTTGCTACGCTGATGGGCGGGATGTAAATTGCCAACAGCCACTCTGGGGAAGTGTACGGTGTGTCCTGAAACATCGAAAAAACACAGCTTAGGGAGCATAGGGCACGTCCACTCATGGGCGTATAAATTGGGAAAACTAAAAATCAGCAAGACACAGGCACCCCAAAGTTTAGGGCTGCTCTGTTGACAAGAACCTCCACTTCATGGCACCTTAAATATCTCAGGAAAGAGAAAAATGGATAAAGAAGTTGTGGTCCTTATGTACAATGGAATATCACTCAGACATGAAATCAATGTCATAAGGCTAGTAGAAGCAAGATGAGTGGATTTAGTTACGACGATTCTAAGTGAAATAAGTCACACAGAAAAATACACTTATCATAAGCTATCACTTATAGAGGGGATGTAAAACCCGCTACACTTGAACTGAATTACAAAACAGAACAGAGTCACACGTTTAGAAAACACACTATGGCTGCTTAACGGGAAAGGTGAGGTGGGGTGATGCATAAAACAAGGGTTTCAAATTCGCTCAGATACCGTTCCATACACCCAATATGTAATAGACAAGACCTACTCCTTGCTCAGTGAACTGGACTCAACACCCCCTATTCACCGCACAAGAATATATGTGACTAGTAAGAATCTTAAAACCTATGTATTGATATCTGTCTGGAAGTGAGTCAAGTGGGTGTAAAGCCGCATAAACACAGCCGTGAAAAGCAGCTAAACCCCATTATAAAAATAAATTACTTTTAAAAACCCGTAAAACAAAGACAGTGAAAGAGAGAGAAATTCTTACAAAATTCGTTCAGAGGCTGTGATGCAACCTGGATTGACCATATCTAGACCCACAGCTGGATGAGACATAAGGGTGGACACTCTTGGGGCTGAAAGGTTGGGTGAGGTTGGGTGAGCAAACGCAGACCCTTTAAAGTAATACTGCGTGGTACCCATCCCATGGGTCCCAAATCTCCAGGTTCAAGGGCATCTTCCTACATTGAAAACATGCATGAGAAACCCAGAAGATGGTACACCGTGTGATTTTGAAAGGTTTCTAATACGCACCTCATTTCTCATCTCCTTGTGCTCGGGTTCGCCTTTCCAGCTACTTTACTAGCAATCTCCCTACTTGGAGAATCAGCACCTTTAAGCTCCTGTTCCCTACAGGTTGCAATTTGTCCTGAGGATGAACGGGAAGAGGGGAAACCAATGAGAGACTAGATCTAGGTGTTGGGACAGGCACAGGTCACTCTATTTTCCCATCAGGAAGAAGAATTAACCACAGGCTCAGCCTGCCGACCAGAAGCAGAATAGGGCCTGAGGCAATCCCGTGCTTTTGCGGCCAGCTCCCAAAAAAGACAGTTGAAAAATGGAGCTCAAGGGCACTGCCATTCACAAACCTGCTGAGTTATAAATAACTCTTGTCTACAAATATATTGAGGGAAGGCAACGAAGAGGATTTGAAAGCAAGGCAGAATTGCAGGAAACACATTTCAGGAGGTAGATTTGAATCGCATTTAAAGCACATGAAAAGCGGCAAAACGTCGACAATGATGCGCTTGGCCAAACAGGGCGTATGCGTTTTTTCCTGAATATATTCAGGAAAAAACGCATACGCCCTGTTTGGCCAACCAAGCAACCTGGAAAGGCTAATCAGCGTTACAAGAAGTGTCGCTTCCCATCTGTCAAAAGGGCCATGCTGCAAAAAGTGTCAAAACCAGAAATGCAGGACAGGCCATGGAGAAATGGCAGCCTTGCTACGCTGATGGGCGGGATGTAAATTGCCAACAGCCACTCTGGAGAAGTGTACGGTGTGTCCTGAAACATCGAAAAAACACAGCTTAGGGAGCATAGGGCACGTCCACTCATGGGCGTATAAATTGGGAAAACTAAAAATCAGCAAGACACAGGCACCCCAAAGTTTAGGGCTGCTCTGTTGACAAGAACCTCCACTTCATGGCACCTTAAATATCCCAGGAAAGAGAAAAATGGATAAAGAAGTTGTGGTCCTTATGTACAATGGAATATCACTCAGACATGAAATCAATGTCATAAGGCTAGTAGAAGCAAGATGAGTGGATTTAGTTACGACGATTCTAAGTGAAATAAGTCACACAGAAAAAGACACTTATCATAAGCTATCACTTATAGAGGGGATGTAAAACCCGCTACACTTGAACTGAATTACAAAACAGAACAGAGTCACACGTTTAGAAAACACACTATGGCTGCTTAACGGGAAAGGTGAGGTGGGGTGATGCATAAAACAAGGGTTTCAAATTCGCTCAGATACCGTTCCATACACCCAATATGTAATAGACAAGACCTACTCCTTGCTCAGTGAACTGGACTCAACACCCCCTATTCACCGCACAAGAATATATGTGACTAGTAAGAATCTTAAAACCTATGTATTGATATCTGTCTGGAAGTGAGTCAAGTGGGTGTAAAGCCGCATAAACACAGCCGTGAAAAGCAGCTAAACCCCATTATAAAAATAAATTACTTTTAAAAACCCGTAAAACAAAGACAGTGAAAGAGAGAGAAATTCGTACAAAATTCGTTCAGAGGCTGTGATGCAACCTGGATTGACCATATCTAGACCCACAGCTGGATGAGACATAAGGGTGGACACTCTTGGGGCTGAAAGGTTGGGTGAGGTTGGGTGAGCAAACGCAGACCCTTTAAAGTAATACTGCGTGGTACCCATCCCATGGGTCCCAAATCTCCAGGTTCAAGGGCATCTTCCTACATTGAAAACATGCATGAGAAACCCAGAAGATGGTACACCGTGTGATTTTGAAAGTTTTCTAATACGCACCTCATTTCTCATCTCCTTGTGCTCGGGTTCGCCTTTCCAGCTACTTTACTAGCAATCTCCCTACTTGGAGAATCAGCACCTTTAAGCTCCTGTTCCCTACAGGTTGCAATTTGTCCTGAGGATGAACGGGAAGAGGGGAAACCAATGAGAGACTAGATCTAGGTGTTGGGACAGGCAGAGGTCACTCTATTTTCCCATCAGGAAGAAGAATTATCCAAAGGCTCAGCCTGCTGCCAGGAACCAGAATAGGGCCTGAGGCAATCCCGTGCTTTTGTGGCCAGCTCCCAAAAAAGACAGTTGAAAAATGGAGCTCAGGGGCACTGCCATTCACAAAGCTGCTGAGTTATAAATGATAACTCTCGTCCACAAATATATTGAGGGAAGGCAACGCAGAGGATTTGAAAGCAAGGCAGAATTGCAGGAAACAGATTTCAGAAGGTAGACTTGAATCGCATTTAAAGCACATGAAAAGCGGCAAAACATCGACAATGATGCCCTTGGCCAAACACGGCGTATGCGTTTTTTCCTGAATATATTCAGGAAAAAACGCATACGCCCTGTTTGGCCAACCAAGCAACCTGGAAAGGCTAATCAGCGCTACAAAGAAGTCTCGCTTCCCATCGGTCAAAAGTGCCATGCTGCAAAAAGTGTCAAAACCAGAAATGCAGGACAGGCCATGGAGAAATGGCAGCCTTGCTACGCTGATGGGCGGGATGTAAATTGCCAACAGCCACTCTGGAGAAGTGTACGGTGTGTCCTGAAACATCGAAAAAACACAGCTTAGGGAGCATAGCGCACGTCCACTCATGGGCGTATAAATTGGGAAAACTAAAAATCAGCAAGACACAGGCACCCCAAAGTTTAGGGCTGCTCTGTTGACAAGAACCTCCAATTCATGGCACCTTAAATATCCCAGGAAAGAGAAAAATGGATAAAGAAGTTGTGGTCCTTATGTACAATGGAATATCACTCAGACATGAAATCAATGTCATAAGGCTAGTAGAAGCAAGATGAGTGGATTTAGTTACGACGATTCTAAGTGAAATAAGTCACACAGAAAAAGACACTTATCATAAGCTATCACTTATAGAGGGGATGTAAAACCCGCTACACTTGAACTGAATTACAAAACAGAACAGAGTCACACGTTTAGAAAACACACTATGGCTGCTTAACGGGAAAGGTGAGGTGGGGTGATGCATAAAACAAGGGTTTCAAATTCGCTCAGATACCGTTCCATACACCCAATATGTAATAGACAAGACCTACTCCTTGCTCAGTGAACTGGACTCAACACCCCCTATTCACCGCACAAGAATATATGTGACTAGTAAGAATCTTAAAACCTATGTATTGATATCTGTCTGGAAGTGAGTCAAGTGGGTGTAAAGCCGCATAAACACAGCCGTGAAAAGCAGCTAAACCCCATTATAAAAATAAATTACTTTTAAAAACCCGTAAAACAAAGACAGTGAAAGAGAGAGAAATTCTTACAAAATTCGTTCAGAGGCGGTGATGCAACCTGGATTGACCATATCTAGACCCACAGCTGGATGAGACATAAGGGTGGACACTCTTGGTTCTGAAAGGTTGGGTGAGGTTGGGTGAGCAAACGCAGACCCTTTAAAGTAATACTGCCTGGTACCCATCCAATGGGTCCCAAATCTCCAGGTTCAAGGGCATCTTCCTACATCGAAAACATGCATGAGAAACCCAGAAGACGGTACACCGTGTGATTTTGAAAGGTTTCTAATACGCACCTCATTTCTCATCTCCTTGTGCTCGGGTTCGCCTTTCCAGCTACTTTACTAGCAATCTCCCTACTTGGAGAATCAGCACCTTTAAGCTCCTGTTCCCTACAGGTTGCAATTTGTCCTGAGGATGAACGGGAAGAGGGGAAACCAATGAGAGACTAGATCTAGGTGTTGGGACAGGCACAGGTCACTCTATTTTCCCATCAGGAAGAAGAATTAACCACAGGCTCAGCCTGCCGCCCAGAAGCAGAATAGGGCCTGAGGCAACCCCGCGCTTTTGCGGCCAGCTCCCAAAAATGCGAGTTGAAAAATGGAGCTCAGGGACACTGCAATTCACAAACCCGCAGAGTTATAAATGATAACTCTCATCCACAGATATATTGAGGGAAGGCAACGAAGAGGATTTGAAAGCAAGGTAGAATTGCAGGAAACAGATTTCAGGAGGTAGATTTGAATCGCATTTAAAGCACATGAAAAGCGGCAAAACGTCGACAATGATGCCCTTGGCCAAACAGGGCGTATGCGTTTTTTCCTGAATATATTCAGGAAAAAACGCATACGCCCTGTTTGGCCAACCAAGCAACCTGGAAAGGCTAATCAGCGCTACAAAGAAGTCTCGCTTCCCATCGGTCAAAAGTGCCATGCTGCAAAAAGTGTCAAAACCAGAAATGCAGGACAGGCCATGGAGAAATGGCAGCCTTGCTACGCTGATGGGCGGGATGTAAATTGCCAACAGCCACTCTGGAGAAGTGTACGGTGTGTCCTGAAACATCGAAAAAACACAGCTTAGGGAGCATAGGGCACGTCCACTCATGGGCGTATAAATTGGGAAAACAAAAATCAGCAAGACACAGGCACCCCAAAGTTTAGGGCTGCTCTGTTGACAAGAACCTCCACTTCATGACACCTTAAATATCCCAGGAAAGAGAAAAATGGATAAAGAAGTTGTGGTCCTTATGTACAATGGAATATCACTCAGACACGAAATCAATGTCATAAGGCTACTAGAAGCAAGATGAGTGGATTTAGGTACGACGATTCTAAGTGAAATAAGTCACACAGAAAAAGACACTTATCATAAGCTATCTCTTATAGAGGGAATGTAAAAACCGCTACACTTGAACTGAATTACAAAACAGAACAGAATCACACGTTTAGAAAACACACTATGGCTGCTTAACGGGAAAGGTGAGGTGGGGTGATGCATAAAACAAGGGTTTCAAATTCGCTCAGATACCGTTCCATACACCCAATATGTAATAGACAAGACCTACTCCTTGCTCAGTGAACTGGACTCAACACCACCTATTCACCGCACAAGAATATATGTGACTAGTAAGAATCTTAAAACCTATGTATTGATATCTGTCTGGAAGTGAGTCAAGTGGGTGTAAAGCTGCATAAACACAGCCGTGAAAAGCAGCTAAATCCCATTATAAAAATAAATTACTTTTAAAAACCCGTAAAACAAAGACAGTGAAAGAGAGAGAAATTCTTACAAAATTCGTTCAGAGGCTGTGATGCAACCTGGATTGACCATATCTAGACCCACAGCTGGATGAGACATAAGGGTGGACACTCTTGGGGCTGAAAGTTTGGGTGAGGTTGGGTGAGCAAACGCAGACCCTTTAAAGTAATACTGCCTGGTACCCATCCCATGGGTCCCAAATCTCCAGGTTCAAGGGCATCTTCCTACATCGAAAACATGCATGAGAAACCCAGAAGACGGTACACCGTGTGATTTTGAAAGGTTTCTAATACGCACCTCATTTCTCATCTCCTTGGGCTCGGGTTCGCCATTCCAGCTACTTTACTAGCAATCTCCCTACTTGGAGAATCAGCACCTTTAACCTCCTGTTCCCTACAGGTTGCAATTTGTCCTGAGGATGAACGGGAAGAGGGGCAACCAATGAGAAACTAGATCTAGGTGTTGGGACAGGCACAGGTCACTCTATTTTCCCATCAGGAAGAAGAATTATCCAAATGCTCAGCCTGCTGCCAGGAACCAGAATAGGGCCTGAGGCAATCCCGTGCTTTTGCGGCCAGCTCCCAAAAAAGACAGTTGAAAAATGGAGCTCAAGGGCACTGCCATTCACAAACCTGCTGAGTTATAAATGATAACTCTCGTCCACAAATATATTGAGGGAAGGCAACGAAGAGGATTTGAAAGCAAGGCAGAATTGCAGGAAACACATTTCAGGAGGTAGATTTGAATCGCATTTAAAGCACATGAAAAGCGGCAAAACGTCGACAATGATGCCCTTGGCCAAACAGGGCGTATGCGTTTTTTCCTGAATATATTCAGGAAAAAACGCATACGCCCTGTTTGGCCAACCAAGCAACCTGGAAAGGCTAATCAGCGTTACAAAGAAGTGTCGCTTCCCATCTGTGAAAAGGGCCATGCTGCAAAAAGTGTCAAAACCAGAAATGCAGGACAGGCCATGGAGAAATGGCAGCCTTGCTACGCTGATGGGCGGGATGTAAATTGCCAACAGCCACTCTGGGGAAGTGTACGGTGTGTCCTGAAACATCGAAAAAACACAGCTTAGGGAGCATAGGGCACGTCCACTCATGGGCGTATAAATTGGGAAAACTAAAAATCAGCAAGACACAGGCACCCCAAAGTTTAGGGCTGCTCTGTTGACAAGAACCTCCACTTCATGGCACCTTAAATATCTCAGGAAAGAGAAAAATGGATAAAGAAGTTGTGGTCCTTATGTACAATGGAATATCACTCAGACATGAAATCAATGTCATAAGGCTAGTAGAAGCAAGATGAGTGGATTTAGTTACGACGATTCTAAGTGAAATAAGTCACACAGAAAAATACACTTATCATAAGCTATCACTTATAGAGGGGATGTAAAACCCGCTACACTTGAACTGAATTACAAAACAGAACAGAGTCACACGTTTAGAAAACACACTATGGCTGCTTAACGGGAAAGGTGAGGTGGGGTGATGCATAAAACAAGGGTTTCAAATTCGCTCAGATACCGTTCCATACACCCAATATGTAATAGACAAGACCTACTCCTTGCTCAGTGAACTGGACTCAACACCCCCTATTCACCGCACAAGAATATATGTGACTAGTAAGAATCTTAAAACCTATGTATTGATATCTGTCTGGAAGTGAGTCAAGTGGGTGTAAAGCCGCATAAACACAGCCATGAAAAGCAGCTAAACCCCATTATAAAAATAAATTACTTTTAAAAACCCGTAAAACAAAGACAGTGAAAGAGAGAGAAATTCTTACAAAATTCGTTCAGAGGCTGTGATGCAACCTGGATTGACCATATCTAGACCCACAGCTGGATGAGACATAAGGGTGGACACTCTTGGGGCTGAAAGGTTGGGTGAGGTTGGGTGAGCAAACGCAGACCCTTTAAAGTAATACTGCCTGGTACCCATCCCATGGGTCCCAAATCTCCAGGTTCAAGGGCATCTTCCTACATTGAAAACATGCATGAGAAACCCAGAAGATGGTACACCGTGTGATTTTGAAAGGTTTCTAATACGCACCTCATTTCTCATCTCCTTGTGCTCGGGTTCGCCTTTCCAGCTACTTTACTAGCAATCTCCCTACTTGGAGAATCAGCACCTTTAAGCTCCTGTTCCCTACAGGTTGCAATTTGTCCTGAGGATGAACGGGAAGAGGGGAAACCAATGAGAGACTAGATCTAGGTGTTGGGACAGGCACAGGTCACTCTATTTTCCCATCAGGAAGAAGAATTAACCACAGGCTCAGCCTGCCGACCAGAAGCAGAATAGGGCCTGAGGCAATCCCGTGCTTTTGCGGCCAGCTCCCAAAAAAGACAGTTGAAAAATGGAGCTCAAGGGCACTGCCATTCACAAACCTGCTGAGTTATAAATAACTCTTGTCCACAAATATATTGAGGGAAGGCAACGAAGAGGATTTGAAAGCAAGGCAGAATTGCAGGAAACACATTTCAGGAGGTAGATTTGAATCGCCTTTAAAGCACATGAAAAGCGGCAAAACGTCGACAATGATACCCTTGGCCAAACAGGGCGTATGCGTTTTTTCCTGAATATATTCAGGAAAAAACGCATACGCCCTGTTTGGCCAACCAAGCAACCTGGAAAGGCTAATCAGCGTTACAAAGAAGTGTCGCTTCCCATCTGTCAAAAGGGCCATGCTGCAAAAAGTGTCAAAACCAGAAATGCAGGACAGGCCATGGAGAAATGGCAGCCTTGCTACGCTGATGGGCGGGATGTAAATTGCCAACAGCCACTCTGGAGAAGTGTACGGTGTGTCCTGAAACATCGAAAAAACACAGCTTAGGGAGCATAGGGCACGTCCACTCATGGGCGTATAAATTGGGAAAACTAAAAATCAGCAAGACACAGGCACCCCAAAGTTTAGGGCTGCTCTGTTGACAAGAACCTCCACTTCATGGCACCTTAAATATCCCAGGAAAGAGAAAAATGGATAAAGAAGTTGTGGTCCTTATGTACAATGGAATATCACTCAGACATGAAATCAATGTCATAAGGCTAGTAGAAGCAAGATGAGTGGATTTAGTTACGACGATTCTAAGTGAAATAAGTCACACAGAAAAAGACACTTATCATAAGCTATCACTTATAGAGGGGATGTAAAACCCGCTACACTTGAACTGAATTACAAAACAGAACAGAGTCACACGTTTAGAAAACACACTATGGCTGCTTAACGGGAAAGGTGAGGTGGGGTGATGCATAAAACAAGGGTTTCAAATTCGCTCAGATACAGTTCCATACACCCAATATGTAATAGACAAGACCTACTCCTTGCTCAGTGAACTGGACTCAACACCCCCTATTCACCGCACAAGAATATATGTGACTAGTAAGAATCTTAAAACCTATGTATTGATATCTGTCTGGAAGTGAGTCAAGTGGGTGTAAAGCCGCATAAACACAGCCGTGAAAAGCAGCTAAACCCCATTATAAAAATAAATTACTTTTAAAAACCCGTAAAACAAAGACAGTGAAAGAGAGAGAAATTCTTACAAAATTCGTTCAGAGGCTGTGATGCAACCTGGATTGACCATATCTAGACCCACAGCTGGATGAGACATAAGGGTGGACACTCTTGGGGCTGAAAGTTTGGGTGAGGTTGGGTGAGCAAACGCAGACCCTTTAAAGTAATACTGCGTGGTACCCATCCCATGGGTCCCAAATCCCCAGGTTCCAGGGCATCTTCCTACATTGAAAACATGCATGAGAAACCCAGAAGATGGTACACCGTGTGATTTTGAAAGGTTTCTAATACGCACCTCATTTCTCATCTCCTTGTGCTCGGGTTCGCCTTTCCAGCTACTTTACTAGCAATCTCCCTACTTGGAGAATCAGCACCTTTAAGCTCCTGTTCCCTACAGGTTGCAATTTGTCCTGAGGATGAACGGGAAGAGGGGAAACCAATGAGAGACTAGATCTAGGTGTTGGGACAGGCACAGGTCACTCTATTTTCCCATCAGGAAGAAGAATTATCCAAAGGCTCAGCCTGCTGCCAGGAACCAGAATAGGGCCTGAGGCAATCCCGTGCTTTTGCGGCCAGCTCCCAAAAAAGACAGTTGAAAAATGGAGCTCAGGGGCACTGCAATTCACAAAGCTGCTGAGTTATAAATGATAACTCTCATCCACAGATATATTGAGGGAAGGCAACGAAGAGGATTTGAAAGCAAGGTAGAATTGCAGGAAACAGATTTCAGGAGGTAGATTTGAATCGCATTTAAAGCACATGAAAAGCGGCAAAACGTCGACAATGATGCCCTTGGCCAAACAGGGCGTATGCGTTTTTTCCTGAATATATTCAGGAAAAAACGCATACGCCCTGTTTGGCCAACCAAGCAACCTGGAAAGGCTAATCAGCGCTACAAAGAAGTCTCGCTTCCCATCGGTCAAAAGGGCCATGCTGCAAAAAGTGTCAAAACCAGAAATGCAGGACAGGCCATGGAGAAATGGCAGCCTTGCTACGCTGATGGGCGGGATGTAAATTGCCAACAGCCACTCTGGAGAAGTGTACGGTGTGTCCTGAAACATCGAAAAAACACAGCTTAGGGAGCATAGGGCACGTCCACTCATGGGCGTATAAATTGGGAAAACTAAAAATCAGCAAGACACAGGCACCCCAAAGTTTAGGGCTGCTCTGTTGACAAGAACCTCCACTTCATGGCACCTTAAATATCCCAGGAAAGAGAAAAATGGATAAAGAAGTTGTGGTCCTTATGTACAATGGAATATCACTCAGACATGAAATCAATGTCATAAGGCTAGTAGAAGCAAGATGAGTGGATTTAGGTACGACGATTCTAAGTGAAATAAGTCACACAGAAAAAGACACTTATCATAAGCTATCACTTATAGAGGGGATGTAAAAACCGCTACACTTGAACTGAATTACAAAACAGAACAGAGTCACACGTTTAGAAAACACACTATGGCTGCTTAACGGGAAAGGTGAGGTGGGGTGATGCATAAAACAAGGGTTTCAAATTCGCTCAGATACCGTTCCATACACCCAATATGTAATAGACAAGACCTACTCCTTGCTCAGTGAACTGGACTCAACACCCCCTATTCACCGCACAAGAATATATGTGAATAGTAAGAATCTTAAAACCTATGTATTGATATCTGTCTGGAAGTGAGTCAAGTGGGTGTAAAGCCGCATAAACACAGCCGTGAAAAGCAGCTAAACCCCATTATAAAAATAAATTACTTTTAAAAACCCGTAAAACAAAGACAGTGAAAGAGAGAGAAATTCTTACAAAATTCGTTCAGAGGCTGTGATGCAACCTGGATTGACCATATCTAGACCCACAGCTGGATGAGACATAAGGGTGGACACTCTTGGGGCTGAAAGGTTGGGTGAGGTAGGGTGAGCAAACTCAGACCCTTTAAAGTAATACTGCGTGGTACCCATCCCATGGGTCCCAAATCTCCAGGTTCAAGGGCATCTTCCTACATTGAAAACATGCATGAGAAACCCAGAAGATGGTACACCGTGTGATTTTGAAAGGTTTCTAATACGCACCTCATTTCTCATCTCCTTGTGCTCGGGTTCACCTTTCCAGCTACTTTACTAGCAATCTCCCTACTTGGAGAATCAGCACCTTTAAGCTCCTGTTCCCTACAGGTTGCAATTTGTCCTGAGGATGAACGGGAAGAGGGGCAACCAATGAGAGACTAGATCTAGGTGTTGGGACAGGCACAGGTCACTCTATTTTCCCATCAGGAAGAAGAATTAACCACAGGCTCAGCCTGCCGCCCAGAAGCAGAATAGGGCCTGAAGCAATCCCGCGCTTTTGCGGGCAGCTCCCAAAAAAGCAAGTTGAAAAATGGAGCTCAGGGACACTGCAATTCACAAACCCGCAGAGTTATAAATGATAACTCTCGTCCACAAATATATTGAGGGAAGGCAACGAAGAGGATTTGAAAGCAAGGCAGAATTGCAGGAAACAGATTTCAGGAGCTAGATTCGAATCGCCTTTAAAGCACATGAAAAGCGGCAAAACGTCAACAATGATGCACTTGGCCAAACAGGGCGTATGCGTTGTTTCCTGAATATATTCAGGAAAAAACGCATACGCCCTTTTTGCCCAACCAAGCAACCTGGAAAGGCTAATCAGCGCTACAAAGAAGTCTTGCTTCCCACCGGTCAAAAGGGCCATGCTGCAAAAACTGTCAAAACCAGAAATGCAGGACAGGCCATGGAGAAATGGCAGCCTTGCTACGCTGATGGGCGGGATGTAAATTGCCAACAGCCACTCTGGAGAAGTGTACGGTGTGTCCTGAAACATCGAAAAAACACAGCTTAGGGAGCATAGGGCACGTCCACTCATGGGCGTATAAATTGGGAAAACAAAAATCAGCAAGACACAGGCACCCCAAAGTTTAGGGCTGCTCTGTTGACAAGAACCTCCACTTCATGACACCTTAAATATCCCAGGAAAGAGAAAAATGGATAAAGAAGTTGTGGTCCTTATGTACAATGGAATATCACTCAGACACGAAATCAATGTCATAAGGCTAGTAGAAGCAAGATGAGTGGATTTAGGTACGACGATTCTAAGTGAAATAAGTCACACAGAAAAAGACACTTATCATAAGCTATCTCTTATAGAGGGAATGTAAAAACCGCTACACTTGAACTGAATTACAAAACAGAACAGAATCACACGTTTAGAAAACACACTATGGCTGCTTAACGGGAAAGGTGAGGTGGGGTGATGCATAAAACAAGGGTTTCAAATTCGCTCAGATACCGTTCCATACACCCAATATGTAATAGACAAGACCTACTCCTTGCTCAGTGAACTGGACTCAACACCACCTATTCACCGCACAAGAATATATGTGACTAGTAAGAATCTTAAAACCTATGTATTGATATCTGTCTGGAAGTGAGTCAAGTGGGTGTAAAGCTGCATAAACACAGCCGTGAAAAGCAGCTAAATCCCATTATAAAAATAAATTACTTTTAAAAACCCGTAAAACAAAGACAGTGAAAGAGAGAGAAATTCTTACAAAATTCGTTCAGAGGCTGTGATGCAACCTGGATTGACCATATCTAGACCCACAGCTGGATGAGACATAAGGGTGGACACTCTTGGGGCTGAAAGTTTGGGTGAGGTTGGGTGAGCAAACGCAGACCCTTTAAAGTAATACTGCCTGCTACCCATCCCATGGGTCCCAAATCTCTAGGTTCAAGGGCATCTTCCTACATCGAAAACATGCATGAGAAACCCAGAAGATGGTACACCATGTGATTTTGAAAGGTTTCTAATACGCACCTCATTTCTCATCTCCTTGGGCTCGGGTTCGCCATTCCAGCTACTTTACTAGCAATCTCCCTACTTGGAGAATCAGCACCTTTAACCTCCTGTTCCCTACAGGTTGCAATTTGTCCTGAGGATGAACGGGAAGAGGGGCAACCAATGAGAAACTAGATCTAGGTGTTGGGACAGGCACAGGTCACTCTATTTTCCCATCAGGAAGAAGAATTATCCAAATGCTCAGCCTGCTGCCAGGAACCAGAATAGGGCCTGAGGCAATCCCGTGCTTTTGCGGCCAGCTCCCAAAAAAGACAGTTGAAAAATGGAGCTCAAGGGCACTGCCATTCACAAACCTGCTGAGTTATAAATGATAACTCTCGTCCACAAATATATTGAGGGAAGGCAACGAAGAGGATTTGAAAGCAAGGCAGAATTGCAGGAAACACATTTCAGGAGGTAGATTTGAATCGCATTTAAAGCACATGAAAAGCGGCAAAACGTCGACAATGATGCCCTTGGCCAAACAGGGCGTATGCGTTTTTTCCTGAATATATTCAGGAAAAAACGCATACGCCCTGTTTGGCCAACCAAGCAACCTGGAAAGGCTAATCAGCGTTACAAAGAAGTGTCGCTTCCCATCTGTGAAAAGGGCCATGCTGCAAAAAGTGTCAAAACCAGAAATGCAGGACAGGCCATGGAGAAATGGCAGCCTTGCTACGCTGATGGGCGGGATGTAAATTGCCAACAGCCACTCTGGGGAAGTGTACGGTGTGTCCTGAAACATCGAAAAAACACAGCTTAGGGAGCATAGGGCACGTCCACTCATGGGCGTATAAATTGGGAAAACTAAAAATCAGCAAGACACAGGCACCCCAAAGTTTAGGGCTGCTCTGTTGACAAGAACCTCCACTTCATGGCACCTTAAATATCTCAGGAAAGAGAAAAATGGATAAAGAAGTTGTGGTCCTTATGTACAATGGAATATCACTCAGACATGAAATCAATGTCATAAGGCTAGTAGAAGCAAGATGAGTGGATTTAGTTACGACGATTCTAAGTGAAATAAGTCACACAGAAAAATACACTTATCATAAGCTATCACTTATAGAGGGGATGTAAAACCCGCTACACTTGAACTGAATTACAAAACAGAACAGAGTCACACGTTTAGAAAACACACTATGGCTGCTTAACGGGAAAGGTGAGGTGGGGTGATGCATAAAACAAGGGTTTCAAATTCGCTCAGATACCGTTCCATACACCCAATATGTAATAGACAAGACCTACTCCTTGCTCAGTGAACTGGACTCAACACCCCCTATTCACCGCACAAGAATATATGTGACTAGTAAGAATCTTAAAACCTATGTATTGATATCTGTCTGGAAGTGAGTCAAGTGGGTGTAAAGCCGCATAAACACAGCCGTGAAAAGCAGCTAAACCCCATTATAAAAATAAATTACTTTTAAAAACCCGTAAAACAAAGACAGTGAAAGAGAGAGAAATTCTTACAAAATTCGTTCAGAGGCTGTGATGCAACCTGGATTGACCATATCTAGACCCACAGCTGGATGAGACATAAGGGTGGACACTCTTGGGGCTGAAAGGTTGGGTGAGGTTGGGTGAGCAAACGCAGACCCTTTAAAGTAATACTGCGTGGTACCCATCCCATGGGTCCCAAATCTCCAGGTTCAAGGGCATCTTCCTACATTGAAAACATGCATGAGAAACCCAGAAGATGGTACACCGTGTGATTTTGAAAGGTTTCTAATACGCACCTCATTTCTCATCTCCTTGTGCTCGGGTTCGCCTTTCCAGCTACTTTACTAGCAATCTCCCTACTTGGAGAATCAGCACCTTTAAGCTCCTGTTCCCTACAGGTTGCAATTTGTCCTGAGGATGAACGGGAAGAGGGGAAACCAATGAGAGACTAGATCTAGGTGTTGGGACAGGCACAGGTCACTCTATTTTCCCATCAGGAAGAAGAATTAACCACAGGCTCAGCCTGCCGACCAGAAGCAGAATAGGGCCTGAGGCAATCCCGTGCTTTTGCGGCCAGCTCCCAAAAAAGACAGTTGAAAAATGGAGCTCAAGGGCACTGCCATTCACAAACCTGCTGAGTTATAAATAACTCTTGTCCACAAATATATTGAGGGAAGGCAACGAAGAGGATTTGAAAGCAAGGCAGAATTGCAGGAAACAGATTTCAGGAGGTAGATTTGAATCGCATTTAAAGCACATGAAAAGCGGCAAAACGTCGACAATGATGCCCTTGGCCAAACAGGGCGTATGCGTTTTTTCCTGAATATATTCAGGAAAAAACGCATACGCCCTGTTTGGCCAACCAAGCAACCTGGAAAGGCTAATCAGCGCTACAAAGAAGTCTCGCTTCCCATCGGTCAAAAGGGCCATGCTGCAAAAAGTGTCAAAACCAGAAATGCAGGACAGGCCATGGAGAAATGGCAGCCTTGCTACGCTGATGGGCGGGATGTAAATTGCCAACAGCCACTCTGGAGAAGTGTACGGTGTGTCCTGAAACATCGAAAAAACACAGCTTAGGGAGCATAGGGCACGTCCACTCATGGGCGTATAAATTGGGAAAACTAAAAATCAGCAAGACACAGGCACCCCAAAGTTTAGGGCTGCTCTGTTGACAAGAACCTCCAATTCATGGCACCTTAAATATCCCAGGAAAGAGAAAAATGGATAAAGAAGTTGTGGTCCTTATGTACAATGGAATATCACTCAGACATGAAATCAATGTCATAAGGCTAGTAGAAGCAAGATGAGTGGATTTAGGTACGACGATTCTAAGTGAAATAAGTCACACAGAAAAAGACACTTATCATAAGCTATCACTTATAGAGGGGATGTAAAAACCGCTACACTTGAACTGAATTACAAAACAGAACAGAGTCACACGTTTAGAAAACACACTATGGCTGCTTAACGGGAAAGGTGAGGTGGGGTGATGCATAAAACAAGGGTTTCAAATTCGCTCAGATACCGTTCCATACACCCAATATGTAATAGACAAGACCTACTCCTTGCTCAGTGAACTGGACTCAACACCCCCTATTCACCGCACAAGAATATATGTGACTAGTAAGAATCTTAAAACCTATGTATTGATATCTGTCTGGAAGTGAGTCAAGTGGGTGTAAAGCCGCATAAACACAGCCGTGAAAAGCAGATAAACCCCATTATAAAAATAAATTACTTTTAAAAACCCGTAAAACAAAGACAGTGAAAGAGAGAGAAATTCTTACAAAATTCGTTCAGAGGCTGTGATGCAACCTGGATTGACCATATCTAGACCCACAGCTGGATGAGACATAAGGGTGGACACTCTTGGGGCTGAAAGGTTGGGTGAGGTTGGGTGAGCAAACGCAGACCCTTTAAAGTAATACTGCGTGGTACCCATCCCATGGGTCCCAAATCTCCAGGTTCAAGGGCATCTTCCTACATTGAAAACATGCATGAGAAACCCAGAAGATGGTACACCGTGTGATTTTGAAAGGTTTCTAATACGCACCTCATTTCTCATCTCCTTGTGCTCGGGTTCGCCTTTCCAGCTACTTTACTAGCAATCTCCCTACTTGGAGAATCAGCACCTTTAAGCTCCTGTTCCCTACAGGTTGCAATTTGTCCTGAGGATGAACGGGAAGAGGGGAAACCAATGAGAGACTAGATCTAGGTGTTGGGACAGGCACAGGTCACTCTATTTTCCCATCAGGAAGAAGAATTAACCACAGGCTCAGCCTGCCGCCCAGAAGCAGAATAGGGCCTGAGGCAATCCCGCGATTTTGCGGCCAGCTCCCAAAAATGCGAGTTGAAAAATGGAGCTCAGGGACACTGCAATTCACAAACCCGCAGAGTTATAAATGATAACTCTCATCCACAGATATATTGAGGGAAGGCAACGAAGAGGATTTGAAAGCAAGGTAGAATTGCAGGAAACAGATTTCAGGAGGTAGATTTGAATCGCATTTAAAGCACATGAAAAGCGGCAAAACGTCGACAATGATGCCCTTGGCCAAACAGGGCGTATGCGTTTTTTCCTGAATATATTCAGGAAAAAACGCATACGCCCTGTTTGGCCAACCAAGCAACCTGGAAAGGCTAATCAGCGCTACAAAGAAGTCTCGCTTCCCATCGGTCAAAAGGGCCATGCTGCAAAAAGTGTCAAAACCAGAAATGCAGGACAGGCCATGGAGAAATGGCAGCCTTGCTACGCTGATGGGCGGGATGTAAATTGCCAACAGCCACTCTGGAGAAGTGTACGGTGTGTCCTGAAACATCGAAAAAACACAGCTTAGGGAGCATAGGGCACATCCACTCATGGGCGTATAAATTGGGAAAACTAAAAATCAGCAAGACACAGGCACCCCAAAGTTTAGGGCTGCTCTGTTGACAAGAACCTCCACTTCATGACACCTTAAATATCCCAGGAAAGAGAAAAATGGATAAAGAAGTTGTGGTCCTTATGTACAATGGAATATCACTCAGACATGAAATCAATGTCATAAGGCTAGTAGAAGCAAGATGAGTGGATTTAGGTACGACGATTCTAAGTGAAATAAGTCACACAGAAAAAGACACTTATCATAAGCTATCACTTATAGAGGGGATGTAAAAACCGCTACACTTGAACTGAATTACAAAACAGAACAGAGTCACACGTTTAGAAAACACACTATGGCTGCTTAACGGGAAAGGTGAGGTGGGGTGATGCATAAAACAAGGGTTTCAAATTCGCTCAGATACCGTTCCATATACCCAATATGTAATAGACAAGACCTACTCCTTGCTCAGTGAACTGGACTCAACACCCCCTATTCACCGCACAAGAATATATGTGACTAGTAAGAATCTTAAAACCTATGTATTGATATCTGTCTGGAAGTGAGTCAAGTGGGTGTAAAGCCGCATAAACACAGCCGTGAAAAGCAGCTAAACCCCATTATAAAAATAAATTACTTTTAAAAACCCGTAAAACAAAGACAGTGAAAGAGAGAGAAATTCTTACAAAATTCGTTCAGAGGCTGTGATGCAACCTGGATTGACCATATCTAGACCCACAGCTGGATGAGACATAAGGGTGGACACTCTTGGGGCTGAAAGGTTGGGTGAGGTTGGGTGAGCAAACTCAGACCCTTTAAAGTAATACTGCGTGGTACCCATCCCATGGGTCCCAAATCTCCAGGTTCAAGGGCATCTTCCTACATTGAAAACATGCATGAGAAACCCAGAAGATGGTACACCGTGTGATTTTGAAAGGTTTCTAATACGCACCTCATTTCTCATCTCCTTGTGCTCGGGTTCGCCTTTCCAGCTACTTTACTAGCAATCTCCCTACTTGGAGAATCAGCACCTTTAAGCTCCTGTTCCCTACAGGTTGCAATTTGTCCTGAGAATGAACGGGAAGAGGGGCAACCAATGAGAGACTAGATCTAGGTGTTGGGACAGGCACAGGTCACTCTATTTTCCCATCAGGAAGAAGAATTAACCACAGGCTCAGCCTGCCGCCCAGAAGCAGAATAGTGCCTGAAGCAATCCCGCGCTTTTGCGGCCAGCTCCCAAAAAAGCGAGTTGAAAAATGGAGCTCAGGGACACTGCAATTCACAAACCCGCAGAGTTATAAATGATAACTCTCGTCCACAAATATATTGAGGGAAGGCAACGAAGAGGATTTGAAAGCAAGGCAGAATTGCAGGAAACAGATTTCAGGAGCTAGATTCGAATCGCCTTTAAAGCACATGAAAAGCGGCAAAACGTCAACAATGATGCACTTGGCCAAACAGGGCGTATGCGTTGTTTCCTGAATATATTCAGGAAAAAACGCATACGCCCCTTTTGCCCAACCAAGCAACCTGGAAAGGCTAATCAGCGCTACAAAGAAGTCTTGCTTCCCATCGGTCAAAAGGGCCATGCTGCAAAAAGTGTCAAAACCAGAAATGCAGGACAGGCCATGGAGAAATGGCAGCCTTGCTACGCTGATGGGCGGGATGTAAATTGCCAACAGCCCCTATGGAGAAGTGTACGGTGTGTCCTGAAACATCGAAAAAACACAGCTTAGGGAGCATAGGGCACGTCCACTCATGGGCGTATAAATTGGGAAAACAAAAATCAGCAAGACACAGGCACCCCAAAGTTTAGGGCTGCTCTGTTGACAAGAACCTCCACTTCATGACACCTTAAATATCCCAGGAAAGAGAAAAATGGATAAAGAAGTTGTGGTCCTTATGTACAATGGAATATCACTCAGACACGAAATCAATGTCACAAGGCTAGTAGAAGCAAGATGAGTGGATTTAGGTACGACGATTCTAAGTGAAATAAGTCACACAGAAAAAGACACTTATCATAAGCTATCTCTTATAGAGGGAATGTAAAAACCGCTACACTTGAACTGAATTACAAAACAGAACAGAATCACACGTTTAGAAAACACACTATGGCTGCTTAACGGGAAAGGTGAGGTGGGGTGATGCATAAAACAAGGGTTTCAAAGTCGCTCAGATACCGTTCCATACACCCAATATGTAATAGACAAGACCTACTCCTTGCTCAGTGAACTGGACTCAACACCACCTATTCACCGCACAAGAATATATGTGACTAGTAAGAATCTTAAAAACTATGTATTGATATCTGTCTGGAAGTGAGTCAAGTGGGTGTAAAGCTGCATAAACACAGCCGTGAAAAGCAGCTAAATCCCATTATAAAAATAAATTACTTTTAAAAACCCGTAAAACAAAGACAGTGAAAGAGAGAGAAATTCTTACAAAATTCGTTCAGAGGCTGTGATGCAACCTGGATTGACCATATCTAGACCCATAGCTGGATGAGACATAAGGGTGGACACTCTTGGGGCTGAAAGTTTGGGTGAGGTTGGGTGAGCAAACGCAGACCCTTTAAAGTAATACTGCCTGGTACCCATCCCATGGGTCCCAAATCTCTAGGTTCAAGGGCATCTTCCTACATCGAAAACATGCATGAGAAACCCAGAAGATGGTACACCGTGTGATTTTGAAAGGTTTCTAATACGCACCTCATTTCTCATCTCCTTGGGCTCGGGTTCGCCATTCCAGCTACTTTACTAGCAATCTCCCTACTTGGAGAATCAGCAGCTTTAACCTCCTGTTCCCTACAGGTTGCAATTTGTCCTGAGGATGAACGGGAAGAGGGGCAAAAAATGAGAAACTAGATCTAGGTGTTGGGACAGGCACAGGTCACTCTATTTTCCCATCAGGAAGAAGAATTATCCAAAGGCTCAGCCTGCTGCCAGGAACCAGAATAGGGCCTGAGGCAATCCCGTGCTTTTGCGGCCAGCTCCCAAAAAAGACAGTTGAAAAATGGAGCTCAAGGGCACTGCCATTCACAAACCTGCTGAGTTATAAATGATAACTCTCGTCCACAAATATATTGAGGGAAGGCAACGAAGAGGATTTGAAAGCAAGGCAGAATTGCAGGAAACACATTTCAGGAGGTAGATTTGAATCGCATTTAAAGCACATGAAAAGCGGCAAAACTTCGACAATGATGCCCTTGGCCAAACACAGCGTATGCGGTTTTTCCTGAATATATTCAGGAAAAAACGCATACGCCCTGTTTGGCCAACCAAGCAACCTGGAAAGGCTAATCAGCGTTACAAAGAAGTGTCGCTTCCCATCGGTCAAAAAGGCCATGCTGCAAAAAGTGTCAAAACCAGAAATGCAGGACAGGCCATGGAGAAATGGCAGCCTTGCTACGCTGATGGGCGGGATGTAAATTGCCAACAGCCACTCTGGGGAAGTGTACGGTGTGTCCTGAAACATCGAAAAAACACAGCTTAGGGAGCATAGGGCACGTCCACTCATGGGCGTATAAATTGGGAAAACTAAAAATCAGCAAGACACAGGCACCCCAAAGTTTAGGGCTGCTCTGTTGACAAGAACCTCCACTTCATGGCACCTTAAATATCCCAGGAAAGAGAAAAATGGATAAAGAAGTTGTGGTCCTTATGTACAATGGAATATCACTCAGACATGAAATCAATGTCATAAGGCTAGTAGAAGCAAGATGAGTGGATTTAGGTACGACGATTCTAAGTGAAATAAGTCACACAGAAAAAGACACTTATCATAAGCTATCACTTATAGAGGGAATGTAAAAACCGCTACACTTGAACTGAATTACAAAACATAACAGAGTCACACGTTTAGAAAACACACTATGGCTGCTTAACGGGAAAGGTGAGGTGGGGTGATGCATAAAACAAGGGTTTCAAATTCACTCAGATACCGTTCCATACACCCAATATGTAATAGACAAGACCTACTCCTTGCTCAGTGAACTGGACTCAAATCCCCTATTCACCGCACAAGAATATATGTGACTAGTAAGAATCTTAAAACCTATGTATTGATATCTGTCTGGAAGTGAGTCAAGTGGGTGTAAAGCCGCATAAACACAGCCGTGAAAAGCAGCTAAACCCCATTATAAAAATAAATTACTTTTAAAAACCCGTAAAACAAAGACAGTGAAAGAGAGAGAAATTCTTACAAAATTCGTTCAGAGGCTGTGATGCAACCTGGATTGACCATATCTAGACCCACAGCTGGATGAGACATAGGGGTGGACACTCTTGGGGCTGAAAGGTTGGGTGAGGTTGGGTGAGCAAACTCAGACCCTTTAAAGTAATACTGCGTGGTAACCATCCCATGGGTCCCAAATCTCCAGGTTCAAGGGCATCTTCCTACATTGAAAACATGCATGAGAAACCCAGAAGAGGGTACACTGTGTGATTTTGAAAGGTTTCTAATACGCACCTCATTTCTCATCTCCTTCTGCTCGGGTTCGCCATTCCAGCTACTTTACTAGCAATCTCCCTACTTGGAGAATCAGCACCTTTAAGCTCCTGTTCCCTACAGGTTGCAATTTGTCCTGAGGATGAACGGGAAGAGGGGCAACCAATGAGAGACTCGATCTACGTGTTGGGACAGGCACAGGTCACTCTATTTTCCCATCAGGAAGAAGAATTATCCAAAGACTCAGCCTGCTGCCAGGAACCAGAATAGGGCCTGAGGCAATCCCGTGCTTTTGCGGCCAGCTCCCAAAAAAGACAGTTGAAAAATGGAGCTCAAGGGCACTGCCATTCACAAAGCTGCTGAGTTATAAATGATAACTCTCGTCCACAAATATATTGAGGGAAGGCAACGCAGAGGATTTGAAAGCAAGGCAGAATTGCAGGAAACAGATTTCAGAAGGTAGATTTGAATCGCATTTAAAGCACATGAAAAGCGGCAAAACATCGACAATGATGCCCTTGGCCAAACAGGGCGTATGCGTTTTTTCCTGAATATATTCAGGAAAAAACGCATACGCCCTGTTTGGCCAACCAAGCAACCTGGAAAGGCTAATCAGCGCTACAAAGAAGTCTCGCTTCCCATCGGTCAAAAGTGCCATGCTGCAAAAAGTGTCAAAACCAGAAATGCAGGACAGGCCATGGAGAAATGGCAGCCTTGCTACGCTGATGGGCAGGATGTAAATTGCCAACAGCCACTCTGGAGAAGTGTACGGTGTGTCCTGAAACATCGAAAAAACACAGCTTAGGGAGCATAGGGCACGTCCACTCATGGGCGTATAAATTGGGAAAACTAAAAATCAGCAAGACACAGGCACCCCAAAGTTTAGGGCTGCTCTGTTGACAAGAACCTCCACTTCATAGCACCTTAAATATCCCAGGAAAGAGAAAAATGGATAAAGAAGTTGTGGTCCTTATGTACAATGGAATATCACTCAGACATGAAATCAATGTCATAAGGCTAGTAGAAGCAAGATGAGTGGATTTAGTTACGACGAATCTAAGTGAAATAAGTCACACAGAAAAAGACACTTATCATAAGCTATCACTTATAGAGGGGATGTAAAACCCGCTACACTTGAACTGAATTACAAAACAGAACAGAGTCACACGTTTAGAAAACACACTATGGCTGCTTAACGGGAAAGGTGAGGTGGGGTGATGCATAAAACAAGGGTTTCAAATTCGCTCAGATACCGTTCCATACACCCAATATGTAATAGACAAGACCTACTCCTTGCTCAGTGAACTGGACTCAACACCCCCTATTCACCGCACAAGAATATATGTGACTAGTAAGAATCTTAAAACCTATGTATTGATATCTGTCTGGAAGTGAGTCAAGTGGGTGTAAAGCCACATAAACACAGCCGTGAAAAGCAGCTAAACCCCATTATAAAGATAAACTACTTTTAAAAACCCGTAAAACAAAGACAGTGAAAGAGAGAGAAATTCTTACAAAATTCGTTCAGAGGCTGTGATGCAACCTGGATTGACCATATCTAGACCCACAGCTGGATGAGACATAAGGGTGGACACTCTTGGGGCTGAAAGTTTGGGTGAGGTTGGGTGAGCAAACGCAGACCCTTTAAAGTAATACTGCCTGGTACCCATCCCATGGGTCCCAAATCTCTAGGTTCAAGGGCATCTTCCTACATCGAAAACATGCATGAGAAACCCAGAAGATGGTACACCGTGTGATTTTGAAAGGTTTCTAATACGCACCTCATTTCTCATCTCCTTGTGCTCGGGTTCACCTTTCCAGCTACTTTACTAGCAATCTCCCTACTTGGAGAATCAGCACCTTTAAGCTCCTGTTCCCTACAGGTTGCAATTTGTCCTGAGGATGAACGGGAAGAGGGGCAACCAATGAGAGACTAGATCTAGGTGTTGGGACAGGCACAGGTCACTCTATTTTCCCATCAGGAAGAAGAATTAACCACAGGCTCAGCCTGCCGCCCAGAAGCAGAATAGGGCCTGAAGCAATCCCGCGCTTTTGCGGGCAGCTCCCAAAAAAGCAAGTTGAAAAATGGAGCTCAGGGACACTGCAATTCACAAACCCGCAGAGTTATAAATGATAACTCTCGTCCACAAATATATTGAGGGAAGGCAACGAAGAGGAATTCAAAGCAAGGCAGAATTGCAGGAAACAGATTTCAGGAGCTAGATTCGAATCGCCTTTAAAGCACATGAAAAGCGGCAAAACGTCAACAATGATGCACTTGGCCAAACAGGGCGTATGCGTTGTTTCCTGAATATATTCAGGAAACAACGCATACGCCCTTTTTGCCCAACCAAGCAACCTGGAAAGGCTAATCAGCGCTACAAAGAAGTCTTGCTTCCCACCGGTCAAAAGGGCCATGCTGCAAAAAGTGTCAAAACCAGAAATGCAGGACAGGCCATGGAGAAATGGCAGCCTTGCTACGCTGATGGGCGGGATGTAAATTGCCAACAGCCACTCTGGAGAAGTGTACGGTGTGTCCTGAAACATCGAAAAAACACAGCTTAGGGAGCATAGGGCACGTCCACTCATGGGCGTATAAATTGGGAAAACAAAAATCAGCAAGACACAGGCACCCCAAAGTTTAGGGCTGCTCTGTTGACAAGAACCTCCACTTCATGACACCTTAAATATCCCAGGAAAGAGAAAAATGGATAAAGAAGTTGTGGTCCTTATGTACAATGGAATATCACTCAGACACGAAATCAATGTCATAAGGCTAGTAGAAGCAAGATGAGTGGATTTAGGTACGACGATTCTAAGTGAAATAAGTCACACAGAAAAAGACACTTATCATAAGCTATCTCTTATAGAGGGAATGTAAAAACCGCTACACTTGAACTGAATTACAAAACAGAACAGAATCACACGTTTAGAAAACACACTATGGCTGCTTAACGGGAAAGGTGAGGTGGGGTGATGCATAAAACAAGGGTTTCAAATTCGCTCAGATACCGTTCCATACACCCAATATGTAATAGACAAGACCTACTCCTTGCTCAGTGAACTGGACTCAACACCACCTATTCACCGCACAAGAATATATGTGACTAGTAAGAATCTAAAAACCTATGTATTGATATCTGTCTGGAAGTGAGTCAAGTGGGTGTAAAGCTGCATAAACACAGCCGTGAAAAGCAGCTAAATCCCATTATAAAAATAAATTACTTTTAAAAACCCGTAAAACAAAGACAGTGAAAGAGAGAGAAATTCTTACAAAATTCGTTCAGAGGCTGTGATGCAACCTGGATTGACCATATCTAGACCCACAGCTGAATGAGACATAAGGGTGGACACTCTTGGGGCTGAAAGTTTGGGTGAGGTTGGGTGAGCAAACGCAGACCCTTTAAAGTAATACTGCCTGGTACCCATCCCATGGGTCCCAAATCTCTAGGTTCAAGGGCATCTTCCTACATCGAAAACATGCATGAGAAACCAAGAAGATGGTACACCGTGTGATTGTGAAAGGTTTCTAATACGCACCTCATTTCTCATCTCCTTGGGCTCGGGTTCGCCATTCCAGCTACTTTACTAGCAATCTCCCTACTTGGAGAATCAGCACCTTTAACCTCCTGTTCCCTACAGGTTGCAGTTTGTCCTGAGGATGAACGGGAAGAGGGGCAACCAATGAGAAACTAGATCTAGGTGTTGGGACAGGCACAGGTCACTCTATTTTCCCATCAGGAAGAAGAATGATCCAAAGGCTCAGCCTGCTGCCAGGAACCAGAATAGGGCCTGAGGCAATCCCGTGCTTTTGCGGCCAGCTCCCAAAAAAGACAGTTGAAAAATGGAGCTCAAGGGCACTGCCATTCACAAACCTGCTGAGTTATAAATGATAACTCTCGTCCACAAATATATTGAGGGAAGGCAACGAAGAGGATTTGAAAGCAAGGCAGAATTGCAGGAAACACATTTCAGGAGGTAGATTTGAATCGCATTTAAAGCACATGAAAAGCGGCAAAACGTCGACAATGATGCCCTTGGCCAAACAGGGCGTATGCGTTTTTTCCTGAATATATTCAGGAAAAAACGCATACGCCCTGTTTGGCCAACCAAGCAACCTGGAAAGGCTAATCAGCGTTACAAAGAAGTGTCGCTTCCCATCCATCAAAAGGGCCATGCTGCAAAAAGTGTCAAAACCAGAAATGCAGGACAGGCCATGGAGAAATGGCAGCCTTGCTACGCTGATGGGCGGGATGTAAATTGCCAACAGCCACTCTGGGGAAGTGTACGGTGTGTCCTGAAACATCGAAAAAACACAGCTTAGGGAGCATAGGGCACGTCCACTCATGGGCGTATAAATTGGGAAAACTAAAAATCAGCAAGACACAGGCACCCCAAAGTTTAGGGCTGCTCTGTTGACAAGAACCTCCACTTCATGGCACCTTAAATATCCCAGGAAAGAGAAAAATGGATAAAGAAGTTGTGGTCCTTATGTACAATGGAATATCACTCAGACATGAAATCAATGTCATAAGGCTAGTAGAAGCAAGATGAGTGGATTTAGGTACGACGAATCTAAGTGAAATAAGTCACACAGAAAAAGACACTTATCATAAGCTATCACTTATAGAGGGAATGTAAAAACCGCTACACTTGAACTGAATTACAAAACAGAACAGAGTCACACGTTTAGAAAACACACTATGGCTGCTTAACGGGAAAGGTGAGGTGGGGTGATGCATAAAACAAGGGTTTCAAATTCACTCAGATACAGTTCCATACACCCAATATGTAATAGACAAGACCTACTCCTTGCTCAGTGAACTGGACTCAACACCCCCTATTCACCGCACAAGAATATATGTGACTAGTAAGAATCTTAAAACCTATGTATTGATATCTGTCTGGAAGTGAGTCAAGTGGGTGTAAAGCCGCATAAACACAGCCGTGAAAAGCAGCTAAACCCCATTATAAAAATAAATTACTTTTAAATACCCGTAAAACAAAGACAGTGAAAGAGAGAGAAATTCTTACAAAATTCGTTCAGAGGCTGTGATGCAACCTGGATTGACCATATCTAGACCCACAGCTGGATGAGACATAAGGGTGGACACTCTTGGGGCTGAAAGGTTGGGTGAGGTTGGGTGAGCAAACTCAGACCCTTTAAAGTAATACTGCGTGGTAACCATCCCATGGGTCCCAAATCTCCAGGTTCAAGGGCATCTTCCTACATTGAAAACATGCATGAGAAACCCAGAAGATGGTACACTGTGTGATTTTGAAAGGTTTCTAATACGCACCTCATTTCTCATCTCCTTGGGCTCGGGTTCGCCATTCCAGCTACTTTACTAGCAATCTCCCTACTTGGAGAATCAGCACCTTTAAGCTCCTGTTCCCTACAGGTTGCAATTTGTCCTGAGGATGAACGGGAAGAGGGGCAACCAATGAGAGACTCGATCTAAGTGTTGGGACAGGCACAGGTCACTCTATTTTCCCATCAGGAAGAAGAATTATCCAAAGACTCAGCCTGCTGCCAGGAACCAGAATAGGGCCTGAGGCAATCCCGTGCTTTTGCGGCCAGCTCCCAATAAAGACAGTTGAAAAATGGAGCTCAAGGGCACTGCCATTCACAAAGCTGCTGAGTTATAAATGAAAACTCTCGTCCACAAATATATTGAGGGAAGGCAACGCAGAGGATTTGAAAGCAAGGCAGAATTGCAGGAAACAGATTTCAGAAGGTAGATTTGAATCGCATTTAAAGCACATGAAAAGCGGCAAAACATCAACAATGATGCCCTTGGCCAAACAGGGCGTATGCGTTTTTTCCTGAATATATTCAGGAAAAAACGCATACGCCCTGTTTGGCCAACCAAGCAACCTGGAAAGGCTAATCAGCGCTACAAAGAAGTCTCGCTTCCCATCGGTCAAAAGTGCCATGCTGCAAAAAGTGTCAAAACCAGAAATGCAGGACAGGCCATGGAGAAATGGCAGCCTTGCTACGCTGATGGGCGGGATGTAAATTGCCAACAGCCACTCTGGAGAAGTGTACGGTGTGTCCTGAAACATCGAAAAAACACAGCATAGGGAGCATAGGGCACGTCCACTCATGGGCGTATAAATTGGGAAAACTAAAAATCAGCAAGACACAGGCACCCCAAAGTTTAGGGCTGCTCTGTTGACGAGAACCTCCACTTCATAGCACCTTAAATATCCCAGGAAAGAGAAAAATGGATAAAGAAGTTGTGGTCCTTATGTACAATGGAATATCACTCAGACATGAAATCAATGTCATAAGGCTAGTAGAAGCAAGATGAGTGGATTTAGGTACGACGATTCTAAGTGAAATAAGTCACACAGAAAAAGACACTTATCATAAGCTATCACTTATAGAGGGGATGTAAAAACCGCTACACTTGAACTGAATTACAAAACAGAACAGAGTCACACGTTTAGAAAACACACTATGGCTGCTTATCGGGAAAGGTGAGGTGGGGTGATGCATAAAACAAGGGTTTCAAATTCGCTCAGATACCGTTCCATATACCCAATATGTAATAGACAAGACCTACTCCTTGCTCAGTGAACTGGACTCAACACCCCCTATTCACCGCACAAGAATATATGTGAATAGTAAGAATCTTAAAACCTATGTATTGATATCTGTCTGGAAGTGAGTCAAGTGGGTGTAAAGCCGCATAAACACAGCCGTGAAAAGCAGCTAAACCCCATTATAAAAATAAATTACTTTTAAAAACCCGTAAAACAAAGACAGTGAAAGAGAGAGAAATTCTTACAAAATTCGTTCAGAGGCTGTGATGCAACCTGGATTGACCATATCTAGACCCACAGCTGGATGAGACATAAGGGTGGAAACTCTTGGGGCTGAAAGGTTGGGTGAGGTTGGGTGAGCAAACTCAGACCCTTTAAAGTAATACTGCGTGGTACCCATCCCATGGGTCCCAAATCTCCAGGTTCAAGGGCATCTTCCTACATTGAAAACATGCATGAGAAACCCAGAAGATGGTACACCGTGTGATTTTGAAAGGTTTCTAATACGCACCTCATTTCTCATCTCCTTGTGCTCGGGTTCGCCTTTCCAGCTACTTTACTAGCAATCTCCCTACTTGGAGAATCAGCACCTTTAAGCTCCTGTTCCCTACAGGTTGCAATTTGTCCTGAGGATGAACGGGAAGAGGGGCAACCAATGAGAGACTAGATCTAGGTGTTGGGACAGGCACAGGTCACTCTATTTTCCCATCAGGAAGAAGAATTAACCACAGGCTCACCCTGCCGCCCAGAAGCAGAATAGGGCCTGAGGGAATCCCGCGCTTTTGCGGCCAGCTCCCAAAAAAGCGAGTTGAAAAATGGAGCTCAGGGACACTGCAATTCACAAACCCGCAGAGTTATAAATGATAACTCTCATCCACAGATATATTGAGGGAAGGCAACGAAGAGGATTTGAAAGCAAGGTAGAATTGCAGGAAACAGATTTCAGGAGGTAGATATGAATCGCATTTAAAGCACATGAAAAGCGGCAAAACGTCGACAATGATGCCCTTGGCCAAACAGGGCGTATGCGTTTTTTCCTGAATATATTCAGGAAAAAACGCATACGCCCTGTTTGGCCAACCAAGCAACCTGGAAAGTCTAATCAGCGCTACAAAGTAGTCTCGCTTCCCATCGGTCAAAAGGGCCATGCTGCAAAAAGTGTCAAAACCAGAAATGCAGGACAGGCCATGGAGAAATGGCAGCCTTGCTACGCTGATGGGCGGGATGTAAATTGCCAACAGCCACTCTGGGGAAGTGTACGGTGTGTCCTGAAACATCGAAAAAACACAGCTTAGGGAGCATAGGGAACATCCACTCATGGGCGTATAAATTGGGAAAACTAAAAATCAGCAAGACACAGGCACCCCAAAGTTTAGGGCTGCTCTGTTGATAAGAATCTCCACTTCATGGCACCTTAAATATCCCAGGAAAGAGAAAAGTGGATAAAGAAGTTGTGGTCCTTATGTACAATGGAATATCACTCAGACATTAAATCAATGTCATAAGGCTAGTAGAAGCAAGATGAGTGGATTTAGGTACGACGATTCTAAGTGAAATAAGTCACACAGAAAAAGACACTTATCATAAGCTATCACTTATAGAGGGGATGTAAAAACCACTACACTTGAACTGAATTACAAAACAGAACAGAGTCACACGTTTAGAAAACACACTATGGCTGCTTAACGGGAAAGGTGAGGTGGGGTGATGCATTAAACAAGGGTTTCAAATTCGCTCAGATACCGTTCCATATACCCAATATGTAATAGACAAGACCTACTCCTTGCTCAGTGAACTGGACTCAACACCCCCTATTCACCGCACAAGAATATATGTGAATAGTAAGAATCTTAAAACCTATGTATTGATATCTGTCTGGAAGTGAGTCAAGTGGGTGTAAAGCCGCATAAACACAGCCGTGAAAAGCAGCTAAACCCCATTATAAAAATAAATTATTTTAAAAACCCTTAAAACAAAGATAGTGAAAGAGAGAGAAATTCTTACAAAATTCGTTCAGAGGCTGTGATGCAACCTGGATTGACCATATCTAGACCCACAGCTGGATGAGACATAAGGGTAGACACTCTTGGGGCTGAAAGTTTGGGTGAGGTTGGGTGAGCAAATGCAGACCCTTTAAAGTAATACTGCGTGGTACCCATCCCATGGGTCCCAAATCTCCAGGTTCAAGGGCATCTTCCTACATCGAAAACATGCATGAGAAACCCAGAAGATGGTACACCGTGTGATTTTGAAAGGTTTCTAATATGCACCTCATTTCTCATCTCCTAGTGCTCGGGTTCACCATTCCAGTCACTTTACTAGCAATATCCCTACTTGGAGAATCAGCACCTTTAACCTCCTGTTCCCTACAGGTTGCAATTTGTCCTGAGGATGAACGGGAAGAGGGGCAAACAATGAGAGACTAGATCTAAGTGTTGGGACAGGCACAGGTCAATCTATTTTCCCATCAGGAAGAAGAATTATCCAAAGGCTCAGCCTGCTGCCAGGAACCAGAATAGGGCCTGAGGCAATCCCGTGCTTTTGCGGCCAGCTCACAAAAAAGTGAGTTGAAAAATGGAGCTCAAGGGAACTGCCATTCACAAACCTGCTGAGTTATAATTGATAACTCTCGTCCACAAATATATTGAGGGAAGGCAACGAAGAGGATTTGAAAGCAAGGCAGAATTGCAGGAAACACATTTCAGGAGGTACATTTGAATCGCCTTTAAAGCACATGAAAAGCGGCAAAACGTCGACAATGATGCCCTTGGCCAAACAGGGCGTATGCGTTTTTTCCTGAATATATTCAGGAAAAAACGAATACGCCCTGTTTGGCCAACCAAGCAACCTGGAAAGGCTAATCAGCGCTACAAAGAAGTCTGGCTTCCCATCGGTCAAAAGGGCCATGCTGCAAAAAGTGTCAAAACCAGAAATGCAGGACAGGCCATGGAGAAATGGCAGCCTTGCTACGCTGATGGGCGGGATGTAAATTGCCAACAGCCACTCTGGAGAAGTGTACGGTGTGTCCTGAAACATCGAAAAAACACAGCTTAGGGAGGATAGGGCACGTCCACTCATGGGCGTATAAATTGGGAAAACTAAAAATCAGCAAGACACAGGCACCCCAAAGTTTAGGGCTGCTCTGTTGACAAGAACCTCCACTTCATGACACCTTAAATATCCCAGGAAAGAGAAAAATGGATAAAGAAGTTGTGGTCCTTATGTACAATGGAATATCACTCAGACACGAAATCAATGTCATAAGGCTAGTAGAAGCAAGATGAGTGGATTTAGGTACGACGATTCTAAGTGAAATAAGTCAAACAGAAAAAGACACTTATCATAAGCTATCACATATAGAGTGAATGTAAAAACCGCTACACTTGAACTGAATTACAAAACAGAACAGAGTCACACGTTTAGAAAACACACTATGGCTGCTTAACGGGAAAGGTGAGGTGGGGTGATGCATAAAACAAGGGGTTCAAATTCGCTCAGATACCGTTCCATACACCCAATATGTAATAGACAAGACCTACTCCTTGCTCAGTGAACTGGACTCAACACCCCCTATTCACCACACAAGAATATATGTGACTAGTAAGAATCTTAAAACCTATGTATTGATATCTGTCTGGAAGTGAGTCAAGTGGGTGTAAAGCCGCATAAACACAGCCGTGAAAAGCAGCTAAACCCCATTATAAAAATAAACTACTTTTAAAAACCCGTAAAACAAAGACAGTGAAAGAGAGAGAAATTCTTACAAAATTCGTTCAGAGGCTGTGATGCAACCTTGATTGACCATATCTAGACCCACAGCTGGATGAGACATAAGGGTGGACACTCTTGGGGCTGAAAGTTTGGGTGAGGCTGGGTGAGCAAACGCAGACCCTTTAAAGTAATACTGCCTGGTACCCATCCCATGGGTCCCAAATCTCTAGGTTCAAGGGCATCTTCCTACATCGAAAACATGCATGAGAAACCCAGAAGATGGTACACCGTGTGATTTTGAAAGGTTTCTAATACGCACCTCATTTCTCATCTCCTTGGGCTCGGGTTCGACATTCCAGCTACTTTACTAGCAATCTCCCTACTTGGAGAATCAGCACCTTTAACCTCCTGTTCCCTACAGGTTGCAATTTGTCCTGAGGATGAACGGGAAGAGGGGCAACCAATGAGAAACTAGATCTAGGTGTTGGGACAGGCACAGGTCACTCTATTTTCCCATCAGGAAGAAGAATTATCCAAAGGCTCAGCCTGCTGCCAGGAATCAGAATAGGGCCTGAGGCAATCCCGTGCTTTAGCGGCCAGCTCCCAAAATAGACAGTTGAAAAATGGAGCTCAAGGGCACTGCCATTCACAAACCTGCTGAGTTATAAATGATAACTCTCGTCCACATATATTTTGTGGGAAGGCAACGAAGAGGATTTGAAAGCAAGGCAGAATTGCAGGAAACAGGTTTCAGGAGGTAGATTCGAATCGCCTTTAAAGCACATGAAAAGTGGCAAAACGTCGACAATGATGCCCTTGGCCAAACAGGGCGTATGCGTTTTTTCCTGAATATATTCAGGAAAAAACGCATACGCCCTGTTTGGCCAACCAAGCAACCTGGAAAGGCTAATCATCGCTACAAAGAAGTGTCGCTTCCCATCGGTCAAAAGGGCCATGCTGCAAAAAGTGTCAAAACCAGAAATGCAGGACAGGCCATGGAGAAATGGCAGCCTTGCTACGCTGATGGGAGGGATGTAAATTGCCAACAGCCACTCTGGGGAAGTGTACGGTGTGTCCTGAAACATCGAAAAAACAGACCTTAGGGAGCATAGGGCACGTCCACTCATGGGCGTATAAATTGGGAAAACTAAAAATCAGCAAGACACAGGCACCCCAAAGTTTAGGGCTGCTCTGTTGACAAGAACCTCCACTTCATGGCACCTTAAATATCCCAGGAAAGAGAAAAATGGATAAAGAAGTTGTGGTCCTTATGTACAATGGAATATCACTCAGATATGAAATCAATGTCATAAGGCTAGTAGAAGCAAGATGAGTGGATTTAGGTACGACGATTCTAAGTGAAATAAGTCACACAGAAAAAGACACTTATCATAAGCTATCACTTATAGAGGGAATGTAAAAACCGCTACACTTGAACTGAATTACAAAACAGAACAGAGTCACACGTTTAGAAAACACACTATGGCTGCTTAACGGGAAACGTGAGGTGGGGTGATGCATAAAACAAGGGTTTCAAATTCGCTCAGATACCGTTCCATACACCCAATATGTAATAGACAAGACCTACTCCTTGCTCAGTGAACTGGACTCAACAACCCCTATTCACCGCACAAGAATATATGTGAATAGTAAGAATCTTAAAACCTATGTATTGATATCTGTCTGGAAGTGAGTCAAGTGGGTGTAAAGCCGCATAAACACAGCCGTGAAAAGCAGCTAAACCCCATTATAAAAATAAATTACTTTTAAAAACCCGTAAAACAAAGACAGTGAAAGAGAGAGAAATTCTTACAAAATTTGTTCAGAGGCTGTGATGCAACCTGGATTGACCATATCTAGACCCACAGCTGGATGAGACATAAGGGTGGACACTCTTGGGGCTGAAAGGTTGGGTGAGGTTGGGTGAGCAAACTCAGACCCCTTAAAGTAATACTGCGTGGTACCCATCCCATGGGTCCCAAATCTCCAGGTTCAAGGGCATCTTCCTACATTGAAAACATGCATGAGAAACCCAGAAGATGGTACACCGTGTAATTTTGAAAGGTTTCTAATACGCACCTCATTTCTCATCTCCTTGTGCTCGGGTTCGCCTTTCCAGCTACTTTACTAGCAATCTCCCTAGTTGGAGAATCAGCACCTTTAAGCTCCTGTTCCCTACAGGTTGCAATTTGTCCTAAGGATGAACGGGAAGAGGGGCAACCAATGAGAGACTAGATCTAGGTTTTGGGACAGGCACAGGTCACTCTATTTTCCCATCAGGAAGAAGAATTAACCACAGGCTCAGCCTGCCGCCCAGAAGCAGAATAGGGCCTGAGGCAATCCCGCGCTTTTGCGGCCAGCTCCCAAAAAAGCGAGTTGAAAAATGGAGCTCAGGGACACTGCAATTCACAAACCCGCAGAGTTATAAATGATAACTCTCATCCACAGATATATTGAGGGAAGGCAACGAAGAGGATTTGAAAGCAAGGTAGAATTGCAGGAAACAGATTTCAGGAGGTAGATATGAATCGCATTCAAAGCACATGAAAAGCGGCAAAACGTCGACAATGATGCCCTTGGCCAAACAGGGCGTATGCGTTTTTTCCTGAATATATTCAGGAAAAAACGCATACGCCCTGTTTGGCCAAGCAAGCAACCTGGAAAGGCTAATCAGCGCTACAAAGTAGTCTCGCTTCCCATCGGTCAAAAGGGCCATGCTGCAAAAAGTGTCAAAACCAGAAATGCAGGACAGGCCATGGAGAAATGGCAGCCTTGCTACGCTGATGGGCGGGATGTAAATTGCCAACAGCCACTCTGGGGAAGTGTACGGTGTGTCCTGAAACATCGAAAAAACACAGCTTAGGGAGCATAGGGAACATCCACTCATGGGCGTATAAATTGGGAAAACTAAAAATCAGCAAGACACAGGCACCCCAAAGTTTAGGGCTGCTCTGTTGATAAGAATCTCCACTTCATGGCACCTTAAATATCCCAGGAAAGAGAAAAATGGATAAAGAAGTTGTGGTCCTTATGTACAATGGAATATCACTCAGACATTAAATCAATGGCATAAGGCTAGTAGAAGCAAGATGAGTGGATTTAGGTACGACGATTCTAAGTGAAATAAGTCACACAGAAAAAGACACTTATCATAAGCTATCACTTATAGAGGGGATGTAAAAACCACTACACTTGAACTGAATTACAAAACAGAACAGAGTCACACGTTTAGAAAACACACTATGGCTGCTTAACGGGAAAGGTGAGGTGGGGTGATGCATTAAACAAGGGTTTCAAATTCGCTCAGATACCGTTCCATATACCCAATATGTAATAGACAAGACCTACTCCTTGCTCAGTGAACTGGACTCAACACCCCCTATTCACCGCACAAGAATATATGTGAATAGTAAGAATCTTAAAACCTATGTATTGATATCTGTCTGGAAGTGAGTCAAGTGGGTGTAAAGCCGAATAAACACAGCCGTGAAAAGCAGCTAAACCCCATTATAAAAATAAATTATTTTAAAAACCCGTAAAACAAAGATAGTGAAAGAGAGAGAAATTCTTACAAAATTCGTTCAGAGGCTGTGATGCAACCTGGATTGACCATATCTAGACCCACAGCTGGATGAGACATAAGGGTAGACACTCTTGGGGCTGAAAGGTTGGGTGAGGTTGGGTGAGCAAATGCAGACCCTTTAAAGTAATACTGCGTGGTACCCATCCCATGGGTCCCAAATCTCCAGGTTCAAGGGCATCTTCCTACATCGAAAACATGCATGAGAAACCCAGAAGATGGTACACCGTGTGATTTTGAAAGGTTTCTAATATGCACCTCATTTCTCATCTCCTAGTGCTCGGGTTCACCATTCCAGTCACTTTACTAGCAATATCCCTCCTTGGAGAATCAGCACCTTTAACCTCCTGTTCCCTACAGGTTGCAATTTGTCCTGAGGATGAACGGGAAGAGGGGCAAACAATGAGAGACTAGATCTAAGTGTTGGGACAGGCACAGGTCAAACTATTTTCCCATCAGGAAGAAGAATTATCCAAAGGCTCAGCCTGCTGCCAGGAACCAGAAAAGGGCCTGAGGCAATCCCGTGCTTTTGCGACCAGCTCACAAAAAAGTGAGTTGAAAAATGGAGCTCAAGGGAACTGCCATTCACAAACCTGCTGAGTTATAAATGATAACTCTCGTCCACAAATATATTGAGGGAAGGCAACGAAGAGGATTTGAAAGCAAGGCAGAATTGCAGGAAACACATTTCAGGAGGTACATTTGAATCGCCTTTAAAGCACATGAAAAGCGGCAAAACGTCGACAATGATGCCCTTGGCCAAACAGGGCGTATGCGTTTTTTCCTGAATATATTCAGGAAAAAACGAATACGCCCTGTTTGGCCAACCAAGCAACCTGGAAAGGCTAATCAGCGTTACAAAGAAGTCTGGCTTCCCATCGGTCAAAAGGGCCATGCTGCAAAAAGTGTCAAAACCAGAAATGCAGGACAGGCCATGGAGAAATGGCAGCCTTGCTACGCTGATGGGCGGGATGTAAATTGCCAACAGCCACTCTGGAGAAGTGTACGGTGTGTCCTGAAACATCGAAAAAACACAGCTTAGGGAGGATAGGGCACGTCCACTCATGGGCGTATAAATTGGGAAAACTAAAAATCAGCAAGACACAGGCACCCCAAAGTTTAGGGCTGCTCTGTTGACAAGAACCTCCACTTCATGACACCTTAAATATCCCAGGAAAGAGAAAAATGGATAAAGAAGTTGTGGTCCTTATGTACAATGGAATATCACTCAGACACGAAATCAATGTCATAAGGCTAGTAGAAGCAAGATGAGTGGATTTAGGTACGACGATTCTAAGTGAAATAAGTCAAACAGAAAAAGACACTTATCATAAGCTATCACATATAGAGTGAATGTAAAAACCGCTACACTTGAACTGAATTATAAAACAGAACAGAGTCACACGTTTAGAAAACACACTATGGCTGCTTAACGGGAAAGGTGAGGTGGGGTGATGCATAAAACAAGGGGTTCAAATTCGCTCAGATACCGTTCCATACACCCAATATGTAATAGACAAGACCTACTCCTTGCTCAGTGAACTGGACTCAACACCCCCTATTCACCACACAAGAATATATGTGACTAGTAAGAATCTTAAAACCTATGTATTGATATCTGTCTGGAAGTGAGTCAAGTGGGTGTAAAGCCGCATAAACACAGCCGTGAAAAGCAGCTAAACCCCATTATAAAAATAAATTACTTTTAAAAACCCGTAAAACAAAGACAGTGAAAGAGAGAGAAATTCTTACAAAATTCGTTCAGAGGCTGTGATGCAACCTTGATTGACCATATCTAGACCCACAGCTGGATGAGACATAAGGGTGGACACTCTTGGGGCTGAAAGGTTGGGTGAGGTTGGGTGAGCAAACTCAGACCCCTTAAAGTAATACTGCGTGGTACCCATCCCATGGGTCCCAAATCTCCAGGTTCAAGGGCATCTTCCTACATCGAAAACATGCATGAGAAACCCAGAAGATGGTACACCGTGTGATTTTGAAAGGTTTCTAATACGCACCTCATTTCTCATCTCCTTGGGCTCGGGTTCGCCATTCCAGCTACTTTACTAGCAATCTCCCTACTTGGAGAATCAGCACCTTTAAGCTCCTGTTCCCTACAGGTTGCAATTTGTCCTAAGGATGAACGGGAAGAGGGGCAACCAATGAGAGACTAGATCTAGGTTTTGGGACAGGCACAGGTCACTCTATTTTCCCATCAGGAAGAAGAATTAACCACAGGCTCAGCCTGCCGCCCAGAAGCAGAATAGGGCCTGAGGCAATCCCGCGCTTTTGCGGCCAGCTCCCAAAAAAGCGAGTTGAAAAATGGAGCTCAGGGACACTGCAATTCACAAACCCGCAGAGTTATAAATGATAACTCTCATCCACAGATATATTGAGAAAGGCAACGAAGAGGATTTGAAAGCAAGGTAGAATTGCAGGAAACAGATTTCAGGAGGTAGATTCGAATCGCCTTTAAAGCACATGAAAAGCGGCAAAACGTCGACAATGATGCCCTTGGCCAAAAAGGGCGTATGCGTTTTTTCCTGAATATATTCAGGAAAAAACGCATACGCCCTGTTTGGCCAACCAAGCAACCTGGAAAGGCAAATCAGCGCTACAAAGAAGTCTCGCTTCCCATCGGTCAAAAGGGTCATGCTGCAAAAAGTGTCAAAACCAGAAATGCAGGACAGGCCATGGAGAAATGGCAGCCTTGCTACGCTGATGGGCGGGATGTAAATTGCCAACAGCCACTCTGGAGAAGTGTACGGTGTGTCCTGAAACATCGAAAAAACACAGCTTACGGAGCATAGGGCACGTCCACTCATGGGCGTATAAATTGGGAAAACTAAAAATCAGCAAGACACAGGCACCCCAAAGTTTAGGGCTGCTCTGTTGACAAGAACCTCCACTTCAAGGCACCTTAAATATCCCAGGAAATAGAAAAATGGATAAAGAAGTTGTGGTCCGTATGTACAATGGAATATCACTCAGACATGAAATCAATGTCATAAGGCTAGTAGAAGCAAGATGAGTGGATTTAGGTACGACGATTCTAAGTGAAATAAGTCACACAGAAAAAGACACTTATCATAAGCTATCACTTATAGAGGGAATGTAAAAACCGCTACACTTGAACTCAATTACAAAACAGAACAGAGTCACACGTTTAGAAAACACACTATGGCTGCTTAACGGGAAAGGTGAGGTGGGGTGATGCATAAAACAAGGGTTTCAAATTCGCTCAGATACCGTTCCATACACCCAATATGTAATAGACAAGACCTACTCCTTGCTCAGTGAACTGGACTCAACACCCCCTATTCACCGCACAAGAATATATGTGACTAGTAAGAATCTTAAAACCTATGTATTGATATCTGTCTGGAAGTGAGTCAAGTGGGTGTAAAGCCGCATAAACACAGCCGTGAAAAGCAGCTAAACCCCATTATAAAAATAAACTACTTTTAAAAACCCGTAAAACAAAGACAGTGAAAGAGAGAGAAATTCTTACAAAATTCGTTCAGAGGCTGTGATGCAACCTGGATTGACCATATCTAGACCCACAGCTGGATGAGACATAAGGGTGGACACTCTTGGGGCTGAAAGTTTGGGTGAGGTTGGGTGAGCAAACACAGACCCTTTAAAGTAATACTGCGTGGTACCCATTCCATGGGTCCCAAATCTCCAGGTTCAAGGGCATCTTCCTACATTGAAAACATGCATGAGAAACCCAGAAGATGGTACACCGTGTGATTTTGAAAGGTTTCTAATACGCACCTCATTTCTCATCTCCTTGTGCTCGGGTTCGCCTTTCCAGCTACTTTACTAGCAATCTCCCTACTTGGAGAATCAGCACCTTTAAGCTCCTGTTCCCTACAGGGTGCAATTTGTCCTGAGGATGAACGGGAAGAGGGGCAACCAATGAGAGACTAGATCTAGGTGTTGGGACAGGCACAGGTCACTCTATTTTCCCATCAGGAAGAAGAATTAACCACAGGCTCAGCCTGCCGCCCAGAAGCAGAATAGGGCCTGAGGCAATCCCGCGCTTTTGCGGCCAGCTCCCAAAAAAGCGAGTTGAAAAATGGAGCTCAGGGACACTGCAATTCAGAAACCCGCAGAGTTATAAATGATAACTCTCATCCACAGATATATTGAGGGAAGGCAACGAAGAGGATTTGAATGCAAGGCAGAATTGCAGGAAATAGATTTCAGGAGGTAGATTCGAATCGCCTTTAAAGCACATGAAAAGCGGCAAAACGTCAACAATGATGCCCTTGGCCAAACAGGGCGTATGCGTTTTTTCCTGAATATATTCAGGAAAAAACGCATACGCCCTTTTTGGCCAACCAAGCAACCTGGAAAGGCAAATCAGCACTACAAAGAAGTCTCGCTTCCCATCGGTCAAAAGGGTCATGCTGCAAAAAGTGTCAAAACCAGAAATGCAGGACAGGCCATGGAGAAATGGCAGCCTTGCTACGCTGATGGGCAGGATGTAAATTGCCAACAGCCACTCTGGAGAAGTGTACGGTGTGTCCTGAAACATCGAAAAAACACAGCTTAGGGAGCATAGGGCACGTCCACTCATGGGCGTATAAATTGGGAAAACTAAAAATCAGAAGGACACAGGCACCCCAAAGTTTAGGGCTGCTCTGTTGACAAGAACCTCCACTTCACGACACCTTAAATATCCCAGGAAAGAGAAAAATGGATAAAGAAGTTGTGGTCCTTATGTACAATGGAATATCACTCAGACATGAAATCAATGTCATAAGGCTAGTAGAAGCAAGATGAGTGGATTTACGTACGACGATTCTAAGTGAAATAAGTCACACAGAAAAAGACACTTATCATAAGCTATCACTTATAGAGGGAATGTAAAAACCGCTACACTTGAACTGAATTACAAAACAGAACAGTCACACGTTTAGAAAACACACTATGGCTGCTTAACGGGAAAGGTGAGGTGGGGTGATGCATAAAACAAGGGTTTCAAATTCGCTCAGATACCGTTCCATACACCCAATATGTAATAGACAAGACCTACTCCTTGCTCAGTGAACTGGACTCAACACCCCCTATTCACCGCACAAGAATATATGTGACTAGTAAGAATCTTAAAACCTATGTATTGATATCTGTCTGGAAGTGAGTCAAGTGGGTGTAAAGCCGCATAAACACAGCCGTGAAAAGCAGCTAAACCCCATTATAAAAATAAACTACTTTTAAAAACCCGTAAAACAAAGACAGTGAAAGAGAGAGAAATTCTTACAAAATTCGTTCAGAGGCTGTGATGCAACCTGGATTGACCATATCTAGACCCACAGCTGGATGAGACATAAGGGTGGACACTCTTGGGGCTGAAAGGTTGGGTGAGGTTGGGTGAGCAAACGCAGACCCTTTAAAGTAATACTGCGTGGTACCCATCCCATGGGTCCCAAATCTCCAGGTTCAAGGGCATCTTCCTACATCGAAAACATGCATGAGAAACACAGAAGATGGTACACCGTGTGATTTTGAAAGGTTTCTAATATGCACCTCATTTCTCATCTCCTTGTGCTCGGGTTCGCCTTTCCAGCTACTTTACTAGCAATGTCCCTACTTGGAGAATCAGCACCTTTAAGCTCCTGTTCCCTACAGGGTGCAATTTGTCCTGAGGATGAACGGGAAGAGGGGCAACCAATGAGAGACTAGATCTAGGTGTTGGGACAGGCACAGGTCACTCTATTTTCCCATCAGGAAGAAGAATTAACCACAGGCTCAGCCTGCCGCCCAGAAGCAGAATAGGGCCTGAGGCAATCCCGCGCTTTTGCGGCCAGCTCCCAAAAAAGCGAGTTGAAAAATGGAGCTCAGGGACACTGCAATTCACAAACCCGCAGAGTTATAAATGATAACTCTCATCCACAGATATATTGAGGGAAGGCAACGAAGAGGATTTGAAAGCAAGGCAGAATTGCAGGAAACAGATTTCAGGAGGTAGATTCGAATCGCCTTTAAAGCACATGAAAAGCGGCAAAACGTCGACAATGATGCCCTTGGCCAAAAAGGGCGTATGCGTTTTTTCCTGAATATATTCAGGAAAAAAAGCATACGCCCTTTTTGGCCAACCAAGCAACCTGGAAAGGCAAATCAGCGCTACAAAGAAGTCTCGCTTCCCATCGGTCAAAAGGGTCATGCTGCAAAAAGTGTCAAAACCAGAAATGCAGGACAGGCCATGGAGAAATGGCAGCCTTGCTACGCTGATGGGCGGGATGTAAATTGCCAACAGCCACTCTGGAGAAGTGTACGGTGTGTCCTGAAACATCGAAAAAACACAGCTCTAGGAGCATAGGGCACGTCCACTCATGGGCGTATAAATTGGGAAAACTAAAAATCAGCAAGACACAGGCACCCCAAAGTTTAGGGCTGCTCTGTTGACAAGAACCTCCACTTCATGACACCTTAAATATCCCAGGAAAGAGAAAAATGGATAAAGAAGTTGTGGTCCTTATGTACAATGGAATATCACTCAGACATGAAATCAATGTCATAAGGCTAGTAGAAGCAAGATGAGTGGATTTAGGTACGACGATTCTAAGTGAAATAAGTCACACAGAAAAAGACACTTATCATAAGCTATCACTTATAGAGGGAATGTAAAAACCGCTACACTTGAACTGAATTACAAAACAGAACAGAGTCACACGTTTAGAAAACTCACTATGGCTGCTTAACGGGAAAGGTGAGGTGGGGTGATGCATAAAACAAGGGTTTCAAATTCGCTCAGATACCGTTCCATACACCCAATATGTAATAGACAAGACCTACTCCTTGCTCAGTGAACTGGACTCAACACCCCCTATTCACCGCACAAGAATATATGTGACTAGTAAGAATCTTAAAACCTATGTATTGATATCTGTCTGGAAGTGAGTCAAGTGGGTGTAAAGCCGCATAAACACAGCCGTGAAAAGCAGCTAAACCCCATTATAAAAATAAACTACTTTTAAAAACCCGTAAAACAAAGACAGTGAAAGAGAGAGAAATTCTTACAAAATTCGTTCAGAGGCTGTGATGCAACCTGGATTGACCATATCTAGACCCACAGCTGGATGAGACATAAGGGTGGACACTCTTGGGGCTGAAAGTTTGGGTGAGGTTGGGTGAGCAAACACAGACCCTTTAAAGTAATACTGCGTGGTACCCATTCCATGGGTCCCAAATCTCCAGGTTCAAGGGCATCTTCCTACATTGAAAACATGCATGAGAAACCCAGAAGATGGTACACCGTGTGATTTTGAAAGGTTTCTAATACGCACCTCATTTCTCATCTCCTTGTGCTCGGGTTCGCCTTTCCAGCTACTTTACTAGCAATCTCCCTACTTGGAGAATCAGCACCTTTAAGCTCCTGTTCCCTACAGGGTGCAATTTGTCCTGAGGATGAACGGGAAGAGGGGCAACCAATGAGAGACTAGATCTAGGTGTTGGGACAGGCACAGGTCACTCTATTTTCCCATCAGGAAGAAGAATTAACCACAGGCTCAGCCTGCCGCCCAGAAGCAGAATAGGGCCTGAGGCAATCCCGCGCTTTTGCGGCCAGCTCCCAAAAAAGCGAGTTGAAAAATGGAGCTCAGGGACACTGCAATTCAGAAACCCGCAGAGTTATAAATGATAACTCTCATCCACAGATATATTGAGGGAAGGCAACGAAGAGGATTTGAATGCAAGGCAGAATTGCAGGAAACAGATTTCAGGAGGTAGATTCGAATCGCCTTTAAAGCACATGAAAAGCGGCAAAACGTCAACAATGATGCCCTTGGCCAAACAGGGCGTATGCGTTTTTTCCTGAATATATTCAGGAAAAAACGCATACGCCCTTTTTGGCCAACCAAGCAACCTGGAAAGGCAAATCAGCACTACAAAGAAGTCTCGCTTCCCATCGGTCAAAAGGGTCATGCTGCAAAAAGTGTCAAAACCAGAAATGCAGGACAGGCCATGGAGAAATGGCAGCCTTGCTACGCTGATGGGCAGGATGTAAATTGCCAACAGCCACTCTGGAGAAGTGTACGGTGTGTCCTGAAACATCGAAAAAACACAGCTTAGGGAGCATAGGGCACGTCCACTCATGGGCGTATAAATTGGGAAAACTAAAAATCAGCAGGACACAGGCACCCCAAAGTTTAGGGCTGCTCTGTTGACAAGAACCTCCACTTCACGACACCTTAAATATCCCAGGAAAGAGAAAAATGGATAAAGAAGTTGTGGTCCTTATGTACAATGGAATATCACTCAGACATGTAATCAATGTCATAAGGCTAGTAGAAGCAAGATGAGTGGATTTACGTACGACGATTCTAAGTGAAATAAGTCACACAGAAAAAGACACTTATCATAAGCTATCACTTATAGAGGGAATGTAAAAACCGCTACACTTGAACTGAATTACAAAACAGAACAGTCACACGTTTAGAAAACACACTATGGCTGCTTAACGGGAAAGGTGAGGTGGGGTGATGCATAAAACAAGGGTTTCAAATTCGCTCAGATACCGTTCCATACACCCAATATGTAATAGACAAGACCTACTCCTTGCTCAGTGAACTGGACTCAACACCCCCTATTCACCGCACAAGAATATATGTGACTAGTAAGAATCTTAAAACCTATGTATTGATATCTGTCTCGAAGTGAGTCAAGTGGGTGTAAAGCCGCATAAACACAGCCGTGAAAAGCAGCTAAACCCTATTATAAAAATAAATTACTTTTAAAAACCCGTAAAACAAAGACAGTGAAAGAGAGAGAAATTCTTACAAAATTCGTTCAGAGGCTGTGATGCAACCTGGATTGACCATATCTAGACCCACAGCTGGATGAGACATAAGGGTGGACACTCTTGGGGCTGAAAGGTTGGGTGAGGTTGGGTGAGCAAACGCAGACCCTTTAAAGTAATACTGCGTGGTACCCATCCCATGGGTCCCAAATCTCCAGGTTCAAGGGCATCTTCCTACATCGAAAACATGCATGAGAAACACAGAAGATGGTACACCGTGTGATTTTGAAAGGTTTCTAATATGCACCTCATTTCTCATCTCCTTGTGCTCGGGTTCGCCTTTCCAGCTACTTTACTAGCAATGTCCCTACTTGGAGAATCAGCACCTTTAAGCTCCTGTTCCCTACAGGTTGCAATTTGTCCTGAGGATGAACGGGAAGAGGGGCAACCAATGAGAGACTAGATCTAGGTGTTGGGACAGGCACAGGTCACTCTATTTTCCCATCAGGAAGAAGAATTAACCACAGGCTCAGCCTGCCGCCCAGAAGCAGAATAGGGCCTGAGGCAATCCCGCGCTTTTGCGGCCAGCTCCCAAAAAAGCGAGTTGAAAAATGGAGCTCAGGGACACTGCAATTCACAAACCCGCAGAGTTATAAATGATAACTCTCATCCACAGATATATTGAGGGAAGGCAACGAAGAGGACTTGAAAGCAAGGCAGAATTGCAGGAAACAGATTTCAGGAGGTAGATTCGAATCGCCTTTAAAGCACATGAAAAGCGGCAAAACGTCGACAATGATGCCCTTGGCCAAAAAGGGCGTATGCGTTTTTTCCTGAATATATTCAGGAAAAAACGCATACGCCCTTTTTGGCCAACCAAGCAACCTGGAAAGGCAAATCAGCGCTACAAAAAAGTATCGCTTCCCATCGGTCAAAAGGGTCATGCTGCAAAAAGTGTCAAAACCAGAAATGCAGGACAGGCCATGGAGAAATGGCAGCCTTGCTACGCTGATGGGCGGGATGTAAATTGCCAACAGCCACTCTGGAGAAGTGTACGGTGTGTCCTGAAACATCGAAAAAACACAGCTTAGGGAGCATAGGGCACGTCCACTCATGGGCGTATAAATTGGGAAAACTAAAAATCAGCAAGACACAGGCAACCCAAAGTTTAGGGCTGCTCTGTTGACAAGAACCTCCACTTCACGACACCTTAAATATCCCAGGAAAGAGAAAAATGGATAAAGAAGTTGTGGTCCTTATGTACAATGGAATATCACTCAGACATGAAATCAATGTCATAAGGCTAGTAGAAGCAAGATGAGTGGATTTAGGTACGACGATTCTAAGTGAAATAAGTCACACAGAAAAAGACACTTATCATAAGCTATCACTTATAGAGGGAATGTAAAAACCGCTACACTTGAACTGAATTACAAAACAGAACAGAGTCACACGTTTAGAAAACACACTATGGCTGCTTAACGGGAAAGGTGAGGTGGGGTGATGCATAAAACAAGGGTTTCAAATTCGCTCAGATACCGTTCCATACACCCAATATGTAATAGACAAGACCTACTCCTTGCTCAGTGAACTGGACTCAACACCCCCTATTCACCGCACAAGAATATATGTGACTAGTAAGAATCTTAAAACCTATGTATTGATATCTGTCTGGAAGTGAGTCAAGTGGGTGTAAAGCCACATAAACACAGCCGTGAAAAGCAGCTAAACCCCATTATAAAAATAAATTACTTTTAAAAACCCGTAAAACAAAGACAGTGAAAGAGAGAGAAATTCTTACAAAATTCGTTCACAGGCTGTGATGCAACCTGGATTGACCATATCTAGACCCACAGCTGGATGAGTCATAAGGTTGGACACTCTTGGGGCTGAAAGGTTGGGTGAGGTTGGGTGAGCAAATGCAGACCCTTTAAAGTAATACTGCCTGGTACCCATCCCATGGGTCCCAAATCTCCAGGTTCAAGGGCATCTTCCTACATCGAAAACATGCATGAGAAACCCAGAAGATGGTACACCGTGTGATTTTGAAAGGTTTCTAATACGCACCTCATTTCTCATCTCCTCGTGGTCGGGTTCGCCTTTCCAGCTACTTTACTAGCAATCTCCCTACTTGGAGAATCAGCACCTTTAACCTCCTGTTCCCTACAGGTTGCAATTTGTATTGAGAATGAACGGGAAGAGGGGCAACCAATGAGAGACTAGATCTAGGTGTTGGGACAGGCACAGGTCACTCTATTTTCCCATCAGGAAGAAGAATTATCCACAGGCTCAGCCTGCCGCCCAGAAGCAGAATAGGGCCTGGGGCAATCCCGCGCTTTTGCGGCCAGCTCCCAAAAAAGCGAGTTGAAAAATGGAGCTCAGGGACACTGCAATTCACAAACCCGCAGAGTTATAAATGATAACTCTCATCCACAGATATATTGAGGGAAGGCAACGAAGAGGATTTGAAAGCAAGGCAGAATTGCAGGAAACTGATTTCAGGAGGTAGATTCGAATCGCCTTTAAAGCACATGAAAAGCGGCAAAATGTCGACAATGATGCCCTTGGCCAAAAAGGGCGTATGCGTTTTTTCCTGAATACATTGAGGAAAAAACGCATACGCCCTTTTTGGCCAACCAAGCAACCTGGAAATGCAAATCAGCGCTACAAAAAGTCTCGCTTTCCATCGGTGAAAAGTGTCATGCTGCAAAAAGTGTCAAAACCAGAAATGCAGGACAGGCCATGGAGAAATGGCAGCCTTGCTACGCTGATGGGCGGGATGTAAATTGCCAACAGCCACTCTGGAGAAGTGTACGGTGTGTCCTGAAACATCGAGTAAACACAGCTTAGGGAGCATAGGGCACGTCCACTCATGGGCGTATAAATTGGGAAAACTAAAAATCAGCAAGACACAGGCACCCCAAAGTTTAGGGCTGCTCTGTTGACAAGAACCTCCACTTCATGACACCTTAAATATCCCAGGAAAGAGAAAAATGGATGAAGAAGTTGTGGTCCTTATGTACAATGGAATATCACTCAGACATGAAATCAATGTCATAAGGCTAGTAGAAGCAAGATGAGTGGATTTAGGTACGACGATTCTAAGTGAAATAAGTCACACAGAAAAAGACACTTATCATAAGCTATCACTTATAGAGGGAATGTAAAAACCGCTACACTTGAACTGAATTACAAAACAGAACAGAGTCACACGTTTAGAAAACACACTATGACTGCTTAATGGGAAAGGTGAGGTGGGGTGATGCATAAAACAAGGGTTTCAAATTCGCTCAGATACCGTTCCATACACCCATTATTTAATAGAGAAGACCTACTCCTTGCTCAGTGAACTGGACTCAACACCCCCTATTCACCACACAAGTATATATGTGACTAGTAAGAATCTTAAAACCTATGTATTGATATCTGTCTGGAAGTGAGTCAATTGGGTGTAAAGCCGCATAAACACAGCCGTGAAAAGCAGCTAAACCCCATTATAAAAATAAATTACTTTTAAAAACCCGTAAAAGAAAGACAGTGAAAGAGAGAGAAATTCTTACAAAATTCGTTCAGAGGCTGTGATGCAACCTGGATTGACCATATCTAGACCCACAGCTGGATGAGACATAAGGGTGGACACTCTTGGGGCTGAAAGGTTAGGTGAGGTTGGGTGAGCAAACGCAGACCCTTTAAAGTAACACTGCGTGGTACCCATCCCATGGGTCCCAAATCTCCAGGTTCAAGGGCATCTTCCTACATCGAAAACATGCATGAGAAACCCAGAAGATGGTACACCGTCTGATTTTGAAAGGTTTCTAATACGCACATCATTTCTCAACTCCTTGTGCTCGGGTTCGCCTTTCCAGCTACTTTTCTAGCAATCTCCCTACTTGGAGAATCAGCACCTTTACGCTCCTGTTCCCTAGAAGGTTGCAATTTGTCCTAAGGATGAACGGGAAGAGGGGCAACCAATGAGAGACTAGATCTAGGTGTTGGGACAGGCACAGGTCACTCTATTTTCCCATCAGGAAGAAGAATTAACCACAGGCTCAGCCTGCGGCCCAGAAGAAGAATAGGGCCTGAGGCAAACCCGCGCTTTTGCGGCCAGCTCCCAAAAATCGAGTTGAAAAATGGAGCTCAGGGACACTGTAATTCACAAACCCGCAGAGTTATAAATGATAACTCTCATCCACAGATATATTGAGGGAAGGCAACGAAGAGGATTTGAAAGCAAGGCAGAATTGCAGGAAACAGATTTCAGGAGGTAGATTCGAATCGCATTTAAAGCACATGAAAAGCGGCAAAACGTCGACAATGATGCCCTTGGCCAAAAAGGGCGTATGCGTTTTTTCCTGAATATATTCAGGAAAAAACGCATACGCCCTTTTTGGCCAACCAAGCAACCTGGAAAGGCAAATCAGCGCTACAAAGAAGTCTCGCTTCCCATCGGTCAAAAGGGTCATGCTGCAAAAAGTGTCAAAACCAGAAATGCAGGACAGGCCATGGAGAAATGGCAGCCTTGCTACGCTGATGGGCGGGATGTAAATTGCCTACAGCCACTCTGGAGAAGTGTACGGTGGGTCCTGAAACATCGAAAAAACACAGCTTATGGAGCATAGGGCACGTCCACTCATGGGCGTATAAATTGGGAAAACTAAAAATCAGCAAGACACAGGCACCCCAAAGTTAAGGGCTGCTCTGTTGACAAGAACCTCCACTTCATGACACCTTAAATATCCCAGGAAAGAGAAAAATGGATAAAGAAGTTGTGGTCCTTATGTACAATGGAATATCACTCAGACATGAAATCAATATCATAAGGCTAGTAGAAGCAAGATGAGTGGATTTAGGTACGACGATTGTAAGTGAAATAAGTCACACAGAAAAAGACACTTATCATAAGCTATCACTTATAGAGGGAATGTAAAAACCGCTACACTTGAACTGAATTACAAAACAGAACAGAATCACACGTTTAGAAAACACACTATGGCTGCTTAACGGGAAAGGTGAGGTGGGGTGATGCATAAAACAAGGGTTTCAAATTCGCTCAGATACCGTTCCATACACCCAATATGTAATAGACAAGACCTACTCCTTGCTCAGTGAACTGGACTCAACACCCCCTATTCACCGCACAAGAATATATGTGACTAGTAAGAATCTTAAAACCTATGTATTGATATCTGTCTGGAAGTGAGTCAAGTGGGTGTAAAGCCGCATAAACACAGCCGTGAAAAGCAGCTAAACCCCATTATAAAAATAAACTACTTTTAAAAACCCGTAAAACAAAGACAGTGAAAGAGAGAGAAATTCTTACAAAATTCGTTCAGAGGCTGTGATGCAACCTGGATTGACCATATCTAGACCCACAGCTGGATGAGACATAAGGGTGGACACTCTTGGGGCTGAAAGTTTGGGTGAGGTTGGGTGAGCAAACACAGACCCTTTAAAGTAATACTGCGTGGTACCCATTCCATGGGTCCCAAATCTCCAGGTTCAAGGGCATCTTCCTACATTGAAAACATGCATGAGAAACCCAGAAGATGGTACACCGTGTGATTTTGAAAGGTTTCTAATACGCACCTCATTTCTCATCTCCTTGTGCTCGGGTTCGCCTTTCCAGCTACTTTACTAGCAATCTCCCTACTTGGAGAATCAGCACCTTTAAGCTCCTGTTCCCTACAGGGTGCAATTTGTCCTGAGGATGAACGGGAAGAGGGGCAACCAATGAGAGACTAGATCTAGGTGTTGGGACAGGCACAGGTCACTCTATTTTCCCATCAGGAAGAAGAATTAACCACAGGCTCAGCCTGCCGCCCAGAAGCAGAATAGGGCCTGAGGCAATCCCGCGCTTTTGCGGCCAGCTCCCAAAAAAGCGAGTTGAAAAATGGAGCTCAGGGACACTGCAATTCAGAAACCCGCAGAGTTATAAATGATAACTCTCATCCACAGATATATTGAGGGAAGGCAACGAAGAGGATTTGAATGCAAGGCAGAATTGCAGGAAACAGATTTCAGGAGGTAGATTCGAATCGCCTTTAAAGCACATGAAAAGCGGCAAAACGTCAACAATGATGCCCTTGGCCAAACAGGGCGTATGCGTTTTTTCCTGAATATATTCAGGAAAAAACGCATACGCCCTTTTTGGCCAACCAAGCAACCTGGAAAGGCAAATCAGCACTACAAAGAAGTCTCGCTTCCCATCGGTCAAAAGGGTCATGCTGCAAAAAGTGTCAAAACCAGAAATGCAGGACAGGCCATGGAGAAATGGCAGCCTTGCTACGCTGATGGGCAGGATGTAAATTGCCAACAGCCACTCTGGAGAAGTGTACGGTGTGTCCTGAAACATCGAAAAAACACAGCTTAGGGAGCATAGGGCACGTCCACTCATGGGCGTATAAATTGGGAAAACTAAAAATCAGCAGGACACAGGCACCCCAAAGTTTAGGGCTGCTCTGTTGACAAGAACCTCCACTTCACGACACCTTAAATATCCCAGGAAAGAGAAAAATGGATAAAGAAGTTGTGGTCCTTATGTACAATGGAATATCACTCAGACATGTAATCAATGTCATAAGGCTAGTAGAAGCAAGATGAGTGGATTTACGTACGACGATTCTAAGTGAAATAAGTCACACAGAAAAAGACACTTATCATAAGCTATCACTTATAGAGGGAATGTAAAAACCGCTACACTTGAACTGAATTACAAAACAGAACAGTCACACGTTTAGAAAACACACTATGGCTGCTTAACGGGAAAGGTGAGGTGGGGTGATGCATAAAACAAGGGTTTCAAATTCGCTCAGATACCGTTCCATACACCCAATATGTAATAGACAAGACCTACTCCTTGCTCAGTGAACTGGACTCAACACCCCCTATTCACCGCACAAGAATATATGTGACTAGTAAGAATCTTAAAACCTATGTATTGATATCTGTCTCGAAGTGAGTCAAGTGGGTGTAAAGCCGCATAAACACAGCCGTGAAAAGCAGCTAAACCCTATTATAAAAATAAATTACTTTTAAAAACCCGTAAAACAAAGACAGTGAAAGAGAGAGAAATTCTTACAAAATTCGTTCAGAGGCTGTGATGCAACCTGGATTGACCATATCTAGACCCACAGCTGGATGAGACATAAGGGTGGACACTCTTGGGGCTGAAAGGTTGGGTGAGGTTGGGTGAGCAAACGCAGACCCTTTAAAGTAATACTGCGTGGTACCCATCCCATGGGTCCCAAATCTCCAGGTTCAAGGGCATCTTCCTACATCGAAAACATGCATGAGAAACACAGAAGATGGTACACCGTGTGATTTTGAAAGGTTTCTAATATGCACCTCATTTCTCATCTCCTTGTGCTCGGGTTCGCCTTTCCAGCTACTTTACTAGCAATGTCCCTACTTGGAGAATCAGCACCTTTAAGCTCCTGTTCCCTACAGGTTGCAATTTGTCCTGAGGATGAACGGGAAGAGGGGCAACCAATGAGAGACTAGATCTAGGTGTTGGGACAGGCACAGGTCACTCTATTTTCCCATCAGGAAGAAGAATTAACCACAGGCTCAGCCTGCCGCCCAGAAGCAGAATAGGGCCTGAGGCAATCCCGCGCTTTTGCGGCCAGCTCCCAAAAAAGCGAGTTGAAAAATGGAGCTCAGGGACACTGCAATTCACAAACCCGCAGAGTTATAAATGATAACTCTCATCCACAGATATATTGAGGGAAGGCAACGAAGAGGATTTGAAAGCAAGGCAGAATTGCAGGAAACAGATTTCAGGAGGTAGATTCGAATCGCCTTTAAAGCACATGAAAAGCGGCAAAACGTCGACAATGATGCCCTTGGCCAAAAAGGGCGTATGCGTTTTTTCCTGAATATATTCAGGAAAAAACGCATACGCCCTTTTTGGCCAACCAAGCAACCTGGAAAGGCAAATCAGCGCTACAAAAAAGTATCGCTTCCCATCGGTCAAAAGGGTCATGCTGCAAAAAGTGTCAAAACCAGAAATGCAGGACAGGCCATGGAGAAATGGCAGCCTTGCTACGCTGATGGGCGGGATGTAAATTGCCAACAGCCACTCTGGAGAAGTGTACGGTGTGTCCTGAAACATCGAAAAAACACAGCTTAGGGAGCATAGGGCACGTCCACTCATGGGCGTATAAATTGGGAAAACTAAAAATCAGCAAGACACAGGCAACCCAAAGTTTAGGGCTGCTCTGTTGACAAGAACCTCCACTTCACGACACCTTAAATATCCCAGGAAAGAGAAAAATGGATAAAGAAGTTGTGGTCCTTATGTACAATGGAATATCACTCAGACATGAAATCAATGTCATAAGGCTAGTAGAAGCAAGATGAGTGGATTTAGGTACGACGATTCTAAGTGAAATAAGTCACACAGAAAAAGACACTTATCATAAGCTATCACTTATAGAGGGAATGTAAAAACCGCTACACTTGAACTGAATTACAAAACAGAACAGAGTCACACGTTTAGAAAACACACTATGGCTGCTTAACGGGAAAGGTGAGGTGGGGTGATGCATAAAACAAGGGTTTCAAATTCGCTCAGATACCGTTCCATACACCCAATATGTAATAGACAAGACCTACTCCTTGCTCAGTGAACTGGACTCAACACCCCCTATTCACCGCACAAGAATATATGTGACTAGTAAGAATCTTAAAACCTATGTATTGATATCTGTCTGGAAGTGAGTCAAGTGGGTGTAAAGCCACATAAACACAGCCGTGAAAAGCAGCTAAACCCCATTATAAAAATAAATTACTTTTAAAAACCCGTAAAACAAAGACAGTGAAAGAGAGAGAAATTCTTACAAAATTCGTTCACAGGCTGTGATGCAACCTGGATTGACCATATCTAGACCCACAGCTGGATGAGTCATAAGGTTGGACACTCTTGGGGCTGAAAGGTTGGGTGAGGTTGGGTGAGCAAATGCAGACCCTTTAAAGTAATACTGCCTGGTACCCATCCCATGGGTCCCAAATCTCCAGGTTCAAGGGCATCTTCCTACATCGAAAACATGCATGAGAAACCCAGAAGATGGTACACCGTGTGATTTTGAAAGGTTTCTAATACGCACCTCATTTCTCATCTCCTCGTGGTCGGGTTCGCCTTTCCAGCTACTTTACTAGCAATCTCCCTACTTGGAGAATCAGCACCTTTAACCTCCTGTTCCCTACAGGTTGCAATTTGTATTGAGAATGAACGGGAAGAGGGGCAACCAATGAGAGACTAGATCTAGGTGTTGGGACAGGCACAGGTCACTCTATTTTCCCATCAGGAAGAAGAATTATCCACAGGCTCAGCCTGCCGCCCAGAAGCAGAATAGGGCCTGGGGCAATCCCGCGCTTTTGCGGCCAGCTCCCAAAAAAGCGAGTTGAAAAATGGAGCTCAGGGACACTGCAATTCACAAACCCGCAGAGTTATAAATGATAACTCTCATCCACAGATATATTGAGGGAAGGCAACGAAGAGGATTTGAAAGCAAGGCAGAATTGCAGGAAACTGATTTCAGGAGGTAGATTCGAATCGCCTTTAAAGCACATGAAAAGCGGCAAAATGTCGACAATGATGCCCTTGGCCAAAAAGGGCGTATGCGTTTTTTCCTGAATACATTGAGGAAAAAACGCATACGCCCTGTTTGGCCAACCAAGCAACCTGGAAATTCAAATCAGCGCTACAAAAAGTCTCGCTTTCCATCGGTGAAAAGTGTCATGCTGCAAAAAGTGTCAAAACCAGAAATGCAGGACAGGCCATGGAGAAATGGCAGCCTTGCTACGCTGATGGGCGGGATGTAAATTGCCAACAGCCACTCTGGAGAAGTGTACGGTGTGTCCTGAAACATCGAGTAAACACAGCTTAGGGAGCATAGGGCACGTCCACTCATGGGCGTATAAATTGGGAAAACTAAAAATCAGCAAGACACAGGCACCCCAAAGTTTAGGGCTGCTCTGTTGACAAGAACCTCCACTTCATGACACCTTAAATATCCCAGGAAAGAGAAAAATGGATGAAGAAGTTGTGGTCCTTATGTACAATGGAATATCACTCAGACATGAAATCAATGTCATAAGGCTAGTAGAAGCAAGATGAGTGGATTTAGGTACGACGATTCTAAGTGAAATAAGTCACACAGAAAAAGACACTTATCATAAGCTATCACTTATAGAGGGAATGTAAAAACCGCTACACTTGAACTGAATTACAAAACAGAACAGAGTCACACGTTTAGAAAACACACTATGACTGCTTAATGGGAAAGGTGAGGTGGGGTGATGCATAAAACAAGGGTTTCAAATTCGCTCAGATACCGTTCCATACACCCATTATTTAATAGAGAAGACCTACTCCTTGCTCAGTGAACTGGACTCAACACCCCCTATTCACCACACAAGTATATATGTGACTAGTAAGAATCTTAAAACCTATGTATTGATATCTGTCTGGAAGTGAGTCAATTGGGTGTAAAGCCGCATAAACACAGCCGTGAAAAGCAGCTAAACCCCATTATAAAAATAAATTACTTTTAAAAACCCGTAAAAGAAAGACAGTGAAAGAGAGAGAAATTCTTACAAAATTCGTTCAGAGGCTGTGATGCAACCTGGATTGACCATATCTAGACCCACAGCTGGATGAGACATAAGGGTGGACACTCTTGGGGCTGAAAGGTTAGGTGAGGTTGGGTGAGCAAACGCAGACCCTTTAAAGTAACACTGCGTGGTACCCATCCCATGGGTCCCAAATCTCCAGGTTCAAGGGCATCTTCCTACATCGAAAACATGCATGAGAAACCCAGAAGATGGTACACCGTCTGATTTTGAAAGGTTTCTAATACGCACATCATTTCTCAACTCCTTGTGCTCGGGTTCGCCTTTCCAGCTACTTTTCTAGCAATCTCCCTACTTGGAGAATCAGCACCTTTACGCTCCTGTTCCCTAGAAGGTTGCAATTTGTCCTAAGGATGAACGGGAAGAGGGGCAACCAATGAGAGACTAGATCTAGGTGTTGGGACAGGCACAGGTCACTCTATTTTCCCATCAGGAAGAAGAATTAACCACAGGCTCAGCCTGCGGCCCAGAAGAAGAATAGGACCTGAGGCAAACCCGCGCTTTTTGCGGCCAGCTCCCAAAAATCGAGTTGAAAAATGGAGCTCAGGGACACTGTAATTCACAAACCCGCAGAGTTATAAATGATAACTCTCATCCACAGATATATTGAGGGAAGGCAACGAAGAGGATTTGAAAGCAAGGCAGAATTGCAGGAAACAGATTTCAGGAGGTAGATTCGAATCGCATTTAAAGCACATGAAAAGCGGCAAAACGTCGACAATGATGCCCTTGGCCAAAAAGGGCGTATGCGTTTTTTCCTGAATATATTCAGGAAAAAACGCATACGCCCTTTTTGGCCAACCAAGCAACCTGGAAAGGCAAATCAGCGCTACAAAGAAGTCTCGCTTCCCATCGGTCAAAAGGGTCATGCTGCAAAAAGTGTCAAAACCAGAAATGCAGGACAGGCCATGGAGAAATGGCAGCCTTGCTACGCTGATGGGCGGGATGTAAATTGCCTACAGCCACTCTGGAGAAGTGTACGGTGGGTCCTGAAACATCGAAAAAACACAGCTTATGGAGCATAGGGCACGTCCACTCATGGGCGTATAAATTGGGAAAACTAAAAATCAGCAAGACACAGGCACCCCAAAGTTAAGGGCTGCTCTGTTGACAAGAACCTCCACTTCATGACACCTTAAATATCCCAGGAAAGAGAAAAATGGATAAAGAAGTTGTGGTCCTTATGTACAATGGAATATCACTCAGACATGAAATCAATATCATAAGGCTAGTAGAAGCAAGATGAGTGGATTTAGGTACGACGATTGTAAGTGAAATAAGTCACACAGAAAAAGACACTTATCATAAGCTATCACTTATAGAGGGAATGTAAAAACCGCTACACTTGAACTGAATTACAAAACAGAACAGAATCACACGTTTAGAAAACACACTATGGCTGCTTAACGGGAAAGGTGAGGTGGGGTGATGCATAAAACAAGAGTTTCAAATTCGCTCAGATACCGTTCCATACACTCAATATGTAATAGACAAGACCTACTCCTTGCTCAGTGAACTGGACTCAACACCCCCTATTCACCGCACAAGAATATATGTGACTAGTAAGAATCTTAAAACCTATGTATTGATATCTGTCTGGAAGTGAGTCAAGTGGGTGTAAAGCCGCATAAACACAGCCGTGAAAAGCAGCTAAACCCCATTATAAAAATAAATTACTTTTAAAAACCCGTAAAACAAAGACAGTGAAAGAGAGAGAAATTCTTACAAAATTCGTTCAGAGGCTGTGATGCAACCTGGATTGACCATATCTAGACCCACAGCTGGATGAGATAGAAGGGTGGACACTCTTGGGGCTGAAAGGTTGGGTGAGTTTGGGTGAGCAAACGCAGACCCTTTAAAGTAATACTGCGTGGTACCCATCCCATGGGTCCCAAATCTCCAGGTTCAAGGGCATCTTCCTACATCGAAAACATGCATGAGAAACCCAGAAGATGGTACACCGTGTGATTTTGAAAGGTTTCTAATACGCACCTCATTTCTCATCTCCTTGTGCTCGGGTTCGCCTTTCCAGCTACTTTACTAGCCATCTCCCTACTTGGAGAATCAGCACCTTTAAGCTCCTGTTTCCTACAGGTTGCAATTTGTCCTAAGAATGAACGGGAAGAGGGGCAACCAATGAGAGACTAGATCTAGGTGTTGGGACAGGCACAGGTCACTCTATTTTCCCATCAGGAAGAAGAATTAAGCACAGGCTCAGCCTGCGGCCCAGAAGAAGAATAGGGCCTGAGGCAATCCCGCGCTTTTTTGGCCAGCTCCCAAAAAAGCGAGTTGAAAAATGGAGCTCAGGGACACTGCAATTCACAAACCCGCAGAGTTATAAATGATAACTCTCATCCACAGATATATTGAGGGAAGGCAACGAAGAGGATTTCAAAGCAAGGCAGAATTGCAGGAAACAGATTTCAGGAGGTATATTCAAATCGCGTTTAAAGCACATGAAAAGCGGCAAAACGTCGACAATGATGCCCTTGGCCAAAAAGGGCGTATGCGTTTTTTCCTGAATATATTCAGGAAAAAACGCATACGCCCTGTTTGGCCAACCAAGCAACCTGGAAAGGCTAATCAGCGCTACAAAACAGTCTCGCTTCCCATCGGTCAAAAGGGCCATGCTGCAAAAAGTGTCAAAACCAGAAATGAAGGACAGGCCATGGAGAAATGGCAGCCTTGCTACGCTGATGGGCGGGATGTAAATTGCCAACAGCCACTCTGGAGAAGTGTACGGTGTGTCCTGAAACATCGAAAAAACACAGCTTAGGGAGTATAGGGCACATCCACTCATGGGCGTATAAATTGGGAAAACTAAAAATCAGCAAGACACAGGCACCCCAAAGTTTAGGGCTGCTCTGTTGACAAGAACCTCCACTTCATGACACCTTAAATATCCCAGGAAAGAGAAAAATGGATAAAGAAGTTGTGGTCCTTATGTACAATGGAATATCACTCAGACATGAAATCAATGTCATAAGGGTAGTAGAAGCAAGATGAGTGGATTTAGGTACGATGATCCTAAGTGAAATAAGTCACACAGAAAAAGACACTTATCATAAGATATCACTTATAGAGGGAATGTAAAAACCGCTACACTTGAACTGATTTACAAAACAGAACAGAGTCACACGTTTAGAAATCACACTATGCCTGCTTAACGGGAAAGGAGAGGTGGGGTGATGCATAAAACAAGGGTTTCAAATTCGCTCAGATACCGTTCCATACACCCAATATGTAATAGACAAGACCTACTCCTTGCTCAGTGAACTGGACTCAACACCCCCTATTCACCGCACAAGAATATATGTGACTAGTAAGAATCTTAAAACCTATGTATTGATATCTGTCTGGAAGTGAGTCAAGTGGGTGTAAAGCCGCATAAACACAGCCGTGAAAAGCAGCTAAACCCCATTATAAAAATAAATTACTTTTAAAAACCCGTAAAACAAAGACAGTGAAAGAGAGAGAAATTCTTACAAAATTCGTTCAGAGGCTGTGATGCAACCTGGATTGAGCATATCTAGAGCCACAGCTGGATGAGACATAAGGTTGGATACTCTTGGGGCTGAAAGTTTGGGTGAGGTTGGGTGAGCAAACGCAGACCCTTTAAAGGAATACTGCGTGGTACCCATCCCATGGGTCCCAAATCTCCAGGTTCAAGGGCATCTTCCTACATCGAAAACATGCATGAGAAACCCAGAAGATGGTACACCGTGTGATTTTGAAAGTTTTCTAATACGCATCTCATATCTCATCTCCTTGTTCTCGGGTTCGCCATTCCAGCTACTTTACTAGCAATCTCCCTACTTGGAGAATCAGCACCTTTAAGCTCCTGTTCCCTACAGGTTGCAATTTGTCCTGAGGATGAACGGGAAGAGGGGCAACCAATGAGAGACTAGATCTAGGTGTTGGAACAGGCACAGGTCACTCTATTTTCCCATCAGGAAGAAGAATTAACCACAGGCTCAGCCTGCCGCCCAGAAGCAGAATAGGGCCTGAGGCAATCCCGCGTTTTGCGGCCAGCTCCCAAAAAATTGAGTTGAACAATGGAGCTCAGGGACACTGCAATTCACAAACCCGCAGAGTTATAAATGATAACTCTCATCCACAGATATATTGAGGGAAGGCAACGAAGAGGATTTGAAAGCAAGGCAGAATTGCAGGAAACAGATTTCAGGAGGTAGATTCGAATCGCCTTTAAAGCACATGAAAAGCGGCAAAACGTCCACAATGATGCCCTTGGCCAAAAAGGGCGTATGCGTTTTTTCCTGAATATATTCAGGAAAAAACGCATACGCCCTTTTTGGCCAACCAAGCAACCTGGAAAGGCAAATCAGCGCTACAAAAAAGTCTCGCTTCCCATCGGTCAAAAGGGTCATGTTGCAAAAAGTGTCAAAACCAGAAATGCAGGACAGGCCATGGAGAAATGGCAGCCTTGCTACGCTGATGGGTGGGATGTAAATTGCCAACAGCCACTCTGGAGAAGTGTACGGTGTGTCCTGAAACATCGAAAAAACACAGCTTAAGGAGTATAGGGCACGTCCACTCATGGGCGTATAAATTGGGAAAACTAAAAATCAGCAAGACACAGGCACCCCAAAGTTTAGGGCTGCTCTGTTGACAAGAACCTCCACTTCATGACACCTTAAATATCCCAGGAAAGAGAAAAATGGATAAAGAAGTTGTGGTCCTTATGTACAATGGAATATCACTGAGACATGAAATCAATGTCATAAGGCTAGTAGAAGCAAGATGAGTGGATTTAGGTACGACGATTCTAAGTGAAATAAGTCACACAGAAATAGACACTTATCATAAGCTATCACTTATAGAGGGAATGTAAAAACCGCTACACTTGAACTGATTTACAAAACAGAACAGAGTCACACGTTTACAAATCACAGTATGCCTGCTTAACGGGAAAGGTGAGGTGGGGTGATGCATAAAACAAGGGTTTCAAATTCGCTCAGATACCGTTCCGTACACCCAATATGTAATAGACAAGACCTACTCCTTGCTCAGTGAACTGGACTGAACACCCCTTATTCACCGCACAAGAATATATGTGACTAGTAAGAATCTTAAACCTATGTATTGATATCTGTCTGGAAGTGAGTCAAGTGGGTGTAAAGCCACATAAACACAGCCGTGAAAAGCAGCTAAACCCCATTATAAAAATAAATTACTTTTAAAAACCCGTAAAACAAAGACAGTGAAAGAGAGAGAAATTCTTACAAAATTCGTTCACAGGCTGTGATGCAACCTGGATTGACCATATCTAGACCCACAGCTGGATGAGTCATAAGGTTGGACACTCTTGGGGCTGAAAGGTTGGGTGAGGTTGGGTGAGCAAATGCAGACCCTTTAAAGTAATACTGCCTGGTACCCATCCCATGGGTCCCAAATCTCCAGGTTCAAGGGCATCTTCCTACATCGAAAACATGCATGAGAAACCCAGAAGATGGTACACCGTGTGATTTTGAAAGGTTTCTAATACGCACCTCATTTCTCATCTCCTCGTGGTCGGGTTCGCCTTTCCAGCTACTTTACTAGCAATCTCCCTACTTGGAGAATCAGCACCTTTAACCTCCTGTTCCCTACAGGTTGCAATTTGTATTGAGAATGAACGGGAAGAGGGGCAACCAATGAGAGACTAGATCTAGGTGTTGGGACAGGCACAGGTCACTCTATTTTCCCATCAGGAAGAAGAATTATCCACAGGCTCAGCCTGCCGCCCAGAAGCAGAATAGGGCCTGGGGCAATCCCGCGCTTTTGCGGCCAGCTCCCAAAAAAGCGAGTTGAAAAATGGAGCTCAGGGACACTGCAATTCACAAACCCGCAGAGTTATAAATGATAACTCTCATCCACAGATATATTGAGGGAAGGCAACGAAGAGGATTTGAAAGCAAGGCAGAATTGCAGGAAACTGATTTCAGGAGGTAGATTCGAATCGCCTTTAAAGCACATGAAAAGCGGCAAAATGTCGACAATGATGCCCTTGGCCAAAAAGGGCGTATGCGTTTTTTCCTGAATACATTGAGGAAAAAACGCATACGCCCTTTTTGGCCAACCAAGCAACCTGGAAATGCAAATCAGCGCTACAAAAAGTCTCGCTTTCCATCGGTGAAAAGTGTCATGCTGCAAAAAGTGTCAAAACCAGAAATGCAGGACAGGCCATGGAGAAATGGCAGCCTTGCTACGCTGATGGGCGGGATGTAAATTGCCAACAGCCACTCTGGAGAAGTGTACGGTGTGTCCTGAAACATCGAGTAAACACAGCTTAGGGAGCATAGGGCACGTCCACTCATGGGCGTATAAATTGGGAAAACTAAAAATCAGCAAGACACAGGCACCCCAAAGTTTAGGGCTGCTCTGTTGACAAGAACCTCCACTTCATGACACCTTAAATATCCCAGGAAAGAGAAAAATGGATGAAGAAGTTGTGGTCCTTATGTACAATGGAATATCACTCAGACATGAAATCAATGTCATAAGGCTAGTAGAAGCAAGATGAGTGGATTTAGGTACGACGATTCTAAGTGAAATAAGTCACACAGAAAAAGACACTTATCATAAGCTATCACTTATAGAGGGAATGTAAAAACCGCTACACTTGAACTGAATTACAAAACAGAACAGAGTCACACGTTTAGAAAACACACTATGACTGCTTAATGGGAAAGGTGAGGTGGGGTGATGCATAAAACAAGGGTTTCAAATTCGCTCAGATACCGTTCCATACACCCATTATTTAATAGAGAAGACCTACTCCTTGCTCAGTGAACTGGACTCAACACCCCCTATTCACCACACAAGTATATATGTGACTAGTAAGAATCTTAAAACCTATGTATTGATATCTGTCTGGAAGTGAGTCAATTTTGTGTAAAGCCGCATAAACACAGCCGTGAAAAGCAGCTAAACCCCATTATAAAAATAAATTACTTTTAAAAACCCGTAAAAGAAAGACAGTGAAAGAGAGAGAAATTCTTACAAAATTCGTTCAGAGGCTGTGATGCAACCTGGATTGACCATATCTAGACCCACAGCTGGATGAGACATAAGGGTGGACACTCTTGGGGCTGAAAGGTTAGGTGAGGTTGGGTGAGCAAACGCAGACCCTTTAAAGTAATACTGCGTGGTACCCATCCCATGGGTCCCAAATCTCCAGGTTCAAGGGCATCTTCCTACATCGAAAACATGCATGAGAAACCCAGAAGATGGTACACCGTGTGATTTTGAAAGGTTTCTAATACGCATCTCATTTCTCATCTCCTTGTTCTCGGGTTCGCCTTTCCAGCTACTATACTAGCAATCTCCCTACTTGGAGAATCAGCACCTTTAAGCTCCTGTTCCCTACAGGTTCCAATTTGTCTTGAGGATGAACGGGAAGAGGGGCAACCAATGAGAGACTAGATCTAGGTGTTGGGACAGGCACAGGTCACTCTATTTTCCCATCAGGAGGAAGAATTAACCACAGGCTCAGCCTGCCGCCCAGAAGCAGAATAGGGCCTGAGGCAATCCCGCGCTTTTGCGGCCAGCTCCCAAAAAAGCGAGTTGAAAAATGGAGCTCAGGGACACTGCAATTCACAAACCCGCAGAGTTATAAATGATAACTCTCATCCACAGATATATTGAGGGAAGGCAGCGAAGAGGATTTGAAAGCAAGGCAGAATTGCAGGAAACAGATTTCAGGAGGTAGATTCGAATCGCCTTTAAAGCACATGAAAAGCGGCAAAACGTCGACAATGATGCCCTTGGCCAAACAGGGCGTATGCGTTTTTTCCTAAATATATTCAGGAAAAAACGCATACGCCCTGTTTGGCCAACCAAGCAACCTGGAAAGGCTAATAAGCGCTACAAATTAGTCTCGCTTCCCATCGGTCAAAAGGGTCATGCTGCAAAAAGTGTCAAAACCAGAAATGCAGGACAGGCCATGGAGAAATGGCAGCCTTGCTACGCTGATGGGCGGGATGTAAATTGCCAACAGCCACTCTGGAGAAGTGTACGGTGTGTCCTGAAACATCGAAAAAACACAGCTTAGGGAGTATAGGGCACGTCCACTCATGGGCGTATAAATTGGGAAAACTAAAAATCAGCAAGACACAGGCACCCCAAAGTTTAGGGCTGCTCTGTTGACAAGAACCTCCCTTTATGACACCTTAAATATCCCAGGAAAGAGAAAAATGGATAAAGAAGTTGTGGTCCTTATGTACAATGGAATATCACTCAGACATGAAATCAATGTCATAAGGCTAGTAGAAGCAAGATGAGTGGATTTAGGTACGATGATCCTAAGTGAAATAAGTCACACAGAAAAAGACACTTATCATAAGCTATCACTTATAGAGGGAATGTAAAAACCGCTACACTTGAACTGATTTACAAAACAGAACAGAGTCACACGTTTAGAAAACTCACTATGGCTGCTTAACGGGAAAGGTGAGGTGGGGTGATGCATAAAACAAGGGTTTCAAATTCGCTCAGATACCGTTCCGTACACCCAATATGTAATAGACAAGACCTACTCCTTGCTCAGTGAACTGGACTCAACACCCCCTATTCACCACACAAGTATATATGTGACTAGTAAGAATCTGAAAACCTATGTATTGATATCTGTCTGGAAGTGAGTCAAGTGGGTGTAAAGCCGCATAAACACAGCCGTGAAAAGCAGCTAAACCCCATTATAAAAATAAATTACTTTTAAAAACCCGTAAAACAAAGACAGTGAAAGAGAGAGAAATTCTTACAAAATTCGTTCAGAGGCTGTGATGCAACCTGGATTGACCATATCTAGACCTACAGCTGGATGGGTCATAAGGTTGGACACTCTTGGGGCTGAAAAGTTGGGTGAGGTTGGGTGAGCAAACGCAGACCCTTTAAAGTAATACTGCCTGGTACCCATCCCATGGGTCCCAAATCTCCAGGTTCAAGGGCATCTTCCTACATCGAAAACATGCATGAGAAACCCAGAAGATGGTAAACCGTGTGATTTTGAAAGGTTTCTAATATGCACCTCATTTCTTATTTCCTTGTGCTCGGGTTCGCCATTCCAGCTACTTTACTAGCAGTCTCCCTACTTGGAGAATCAGCACCTTTAAGCTCCTGTTCCCTACAGGTTTCAATTTGTCTTGAGGATGAACGGGAAGAGGGGCAACAAATGAGAGACTAGATCTAGGTGTTGGCACAGGCACAGGTCACTCTATTTTCCCATCAGGAAGAAGAATTAACCACAGGCTCAGCCTGCCGCCCAGAAGCAGAATAGGGCCTGAGGCAATCCTGCGCTTTTGCGGCCAGCTCCCAAAAAAGCGAGTTGAAAAATGGAGCTCAGGGACACTGCAATTCACAAACCCGCAGAGTTATAAATGATAACTCTCATCCACAGATATATTGAGGGAAGGCAGCGAAGAGGATTTGAAAGCAAGGCAGAAGTGCAGGAAACAGATTTCAGGAGGTAGATTCGAATCGCCTTTAAAGCACATGAAAAGCGGCAAAACGTCGACAATGATGCCCTTGGCCAAAGAGGGCGTATGCGTTTTTTCCTGAATATATTCAGGAAAAAACGCATACGCCCTGTTTGGCCAACCAAGCAACCTGGAAAGGCAAATCAGCGCTACAAAGAAGTCTCGGTTCCCATCGGTCAAAAGGGTCATGCTGCAAAAAGTGTCAAAACCAGAAATGCAGGACAGGCCATGGAGAAATGGCAGCCTTGCTACGCTGATGGGCGGGATGTAAATTGCCAACAGCCACTCTGGAGAAGTGTACGGTGTGTCCTGAAACATCGAAAAAACACAGCTTAGGGAGCATAGGGCACGTCCACTCATGGGCGTATAAATTGGGAAAACTAAAAATCAGCAAGACACAGGCACCCCAAAGTTTAGGGCTGCTCTGTTGACAAGAACCTCCACTTCATGACACCTTAAATATCCCAGGAAAGAGAAAAATGGATAAAGAAGTTGTGGTCCTTATGTACAATGGAATATCACTCAGATATGAAATCAATGCCATAAGGCTAGTAGAAGCAAGATGAGTGGATTTAGGTACGACGATCCTAAGTGAAATAAGTCACACAGAAAAAGACACTTATCATAAGCTATCACTTATAGAGGGAATGTAAAAACCGCTACACTTGAACTGAATTACAAAACAGAACAGAGTCACACGTTTAGAAAACACACTATGCCTGCTTAACGGGAAAGATGAGGTGGGGTGATGCATAAAACAAGGGTTTCAAATTCGCTCAGATACCGTTCCATACACCCAATATGTAATAGACAAGACCTACTCCTTGCTCAGTGAACTGGACTCAACACCCCCTATTCACCGCACAAGAATATATGTGACTAGTAAGAATCTTAAAACCTATGTATAGATATCTGTCTGGAAGTGAGTCAAGTGGGTGTAAAGCCGCATAAACACAGCCGTGAAAAGCAGCTAAACCCCATTATAAAAATAAATTACTTTTAAAAACCCGTAAAACAAAGACAGTGAAAGAGAGAGAAATTCTTACAAAATTCGTTCAGAGGCTGTGATGCAACCTGGATTGACCATATCTAGACCCATAGCTGGATGAGACATAAGGGTGGACACTCTTGGGGCTGAAAGTTTGGGTGAGGTTGGGTGAGCAAACGCAGACCCTTTAAAGTAATACTGCCTGGTACCCATCCCAAGGGTCCCAAATCTCCAGGTTCAAGGGCATCTTCCTACATCGAAAACATGCATGAGAAACCCAGAAGATGGTACACCGTGTGATTTTGAAAGGTTTCTAATACGCATCTCATTTCTCATCTCCTTGTTCTCGGGTTCGCCATTCCAGCTACTTTACTAGCAATCTCCCTACTTGGAAAATCAGCACCTTTAAGCTCCTGTTCCCTACAGGTTGCAATTTGTCCTGAGGATTAACTGGAAGAGGGGCAACCAATGAGAGACTAGATCTAGGTGTTGGGACAGGCACAGGTCACTCTATTTTCCCATCAGAAAAAGAATTAACCACAGGCTCAGCCTGCCGCCAAGAAGCAGAATAGGGCCTGAGGCAATCCCGCACTTTTGCGGCCAGCTCCCAAAAAAGCGAGTTGAAAAATGGAGCTCAGGGACACTGCAATTCACAAACCCGCAGAGTAATAAATGATAACTCTCATCCACAGATATATTGAGGGAAGGCAACGAAGAGGATTTGAAAGCAAGGCAGAATTGCAGGAAACAGATTTCAGGAGGTAGATTCGAATCACCTTTAAAGCACATGAAAAGCGGCAAAACGTCGACAATGATGCCCTTGGCCAAAAAGGGCGTATGCGTTTTTTCCTGAATATATTCAGGAAAAAACGCATACGCCCTTTTTGGCCAACCAAGCAACCTGGAAAGGCAAATCAGCGCTACAAAGAAGTCTCGCTTCCCATCGGTCAAAAGGGTCATGCTGCAAAAAGTGTCAAAACCAGAAATGCAGGACAGGCCATGGAGAAATGGCAGCCTTGCTACGCTGATGGGCGGGATGTAAATTGCCAACAGCCACTCTGGAGAAGTGTACGGTGTGTCCTGAAATATCGAAAAAACACAGCTTAGGGAGCATAGGGCACGTCCACTCATGGGCGTATAAATTGGGAAAACTAAAAATCAGCAAGACACAGGCACCCCAAAGTTTAGGGCTGCTCTGTTGACAAGAACCTCCACTTCATGACACCTTAAATATCCCAGGAAAGAGAAAAATGGATAAAGAAGTTGTGGTCCTTATGTACAATGGAATATCACTCAGACATGAAATCAATGCCATAAGGCTAGTAGAAGCAAGATGAGTGGATTTAGGTACGACGATCCTAAGTGAAATAAGTCACACAGAAAAAGACACTTATCATAAGCTATCACTTATAGAGGGAATGTAAAAACCGCTACACTTTAAATGAATTACAAAACAGAACAGAGTCACACGTTTAGAAAACACACTATGCCTGCTTAACGGGAAAGATGAGGTGGGGTGATGCATAAAACAAGGGTTTCAAATTCGCTCAGATACCGTTCCATACACCCAATATGTAATAGACAAGACCTACTCCTTGCTCAGTGAACTGGACTCAACACCCCCTATTCACCGCACAAGAATATATGTGACTAGTAAGAATCTTAAAACCTATGTATTGATATCTGTCTGGAAGTGAGTCAAGTGGGTGTAAAGCCGCATAAACACAGCCGTGAAAAGCAGCTAAACCCCATTATAAAAATAAATTACTTTTAAAAACCCGTAAAACAAAGACAGTGAAAGAGAGAGAAATTCTTACAAAATTCGTTCAGAGGCTGTGATGCAACCTGGATTGACCATATCTAGACCCATAGCTGGATGAGACATAAGGGTGGACACTCTTGGGGATGAAAGGTTGGGTGAGGTTGGGTGAGCAAACGCAGACCCTTTAAAGTAATACTGCCTGGTACCCATCCCATGGGTCCCAAATCTCCAGGTTCAAGGGCATCTTCCTACATCGAAAACATGCATGAAAAACCCAGAAGATGGTACACCGTGTGATTTTGAAAGGTTTCTAATACGCATCTCATTTCTCATCTCCTTTTTCTCGGGTTCGCCATTCCAGCTACTTTACTAGCAATCTCCCTACTTGGAAAATCAGCACCTTTAAGCTCCTGTTCCCTACAGGTTGCAATTTGTCCTGAGGATGAACTGGAAGAGGGGCAACCAATGAGAGACTAGATCTAGGTGTTGGGACAGGCACAGGTCACTCTATTTTCCCATCAGGAAAAAGAATTAACCACAGGCTCAGCCTGCCGCCCAGAAGCAGAATAGGGCCTGAGGCAATCCTGCGCTTTTGGGCCAGCTCCCAAAAAAGCAAGTTGAAAAATGGAGCTCAGGGACACTGCAATTCACAAACCCGCAGAGTTATAAATGATAACTCTCATCCACAGATATATTGAGGGAAGGCAACGAAGAGGATTTGAAAGCAAGGCAGAATTGCAGGAAACAGATTTCAGGAGGTAGATTGAAATCGCCTTTAAAGCACATGAAAAGCGGCAAAACGTCGACAATGATGCCCTTGGCCAAAAAGGGCGTATGCGTTTTTTCCTGAATATATTCAGGAAAAAACGCATACGCCCTTTTTGGCCAACCAAGCAACCTGGAAAGGCAAATCAGCGCTACAAAAAGTCTCGCTTCCCATCGGTCAAAAGGGTCATGCTGCAAAAAGTGTCAAAACCAGAAATGCAGGACAGGCCATGGAGAAATGGCAGCCTTGCTACGCTGATGGGCGGGATGTAAATTGCCAACAGCCACTCTGGAGAAGTGTACGGTGTGTCCTGAAACATCGAGAAAACACAGCTTAGGGAGCATAGGGCACGTCCACTCATGGGCGTATAAATTGGGAAAAATAAAAATGAGCAAGACACAGGCACCCCAAAGTTTAGGGCTGCTCTGTTGACAAGAACCTCCACTTCATGACACCTTAAATATCCCAGGAAAGAGAAAAATGGATAAAGAAGTTGTGGTCCTTATGTACAATGGAATATCACTCAGACATGAAATCAATGTCATAAGGCTAGTAGAAGCAAGATGAGTGGATTTAGGTACGACGATTCTAAGTGAAATAAGTCACACAGAAATAGACACTTATCATAAGCTATCACTTATAGAGGGAATGTAAAAACCGCTACACTTGAACTGAATTACAAAACAGAACAGAGTCACACGTTTAGAAAACACACTATGGCTGCTTAACGGGAAAGGTGAGGTGGGGTGATGCATAAAACAAGGGTTTCAAATTCGCTCAGATACCGTTCCATACACCCAATATGTAATAGACAAGACCTACTCCTTGCTCAGTGAACTGGACTCAACACCCCCTATTCACCGCACAAGAATATATGTGACTAGTAAGAATCTTAAAACCTATGTATTGATATCTGTCTGGAAGTGAGTCAAGTGGGTGTAAAGCCGCATAAACACAGCCGTGAAAAGCAGCTAAACCCCATTATAAAAATAAACTACTTTTAAAAACCCGTAAAACAAAGACAGTGAAAGAGAGAGAAATTCTTACAAAATTCGTTCAGAGGCTGTGATGCAACCTGGATTGACCATATCTAGACCCACAGCTGGATGAGACATAAGGGTGGACACTCTTGGGGCTGAGAGGTTGGGTGAGGTTGGGTGAGCAAACGCAGACCCTTTAAAGTAATACTGCGTGGTACCCATCCCATGGGTCCCAAATCTCCAGGTTCAAGGGCATCTTCCTACATCGAAATCATGCATGAGAAACCCAGAAGATGGTACACTGTGTGATTTTGAAAGGTTTCTAAAACGCACCTCATTTCTCATCTACTTGTGCTCGGGTTCGCCTTTCCAGCTACTTTACTAGCAATCTCCCTACTTGGAGAATCAGCACCTTTAAGCTCCTGTTCCCTACAGGTTGCAATTTGCCCTGAGGATGAACGGGAAGAGGGGCAACCAATGAGAGACTAGATCTAGGTGTTGGGACAGGCACAGGTCACTCTATTTTCCCATCAGGAAGAAGAATTAACCACAGGCTCAGCCTGCCGCCCAGAAGCAGAATAGGGCCTGAGGCAATCCCGCGCATTTGCGGCCAGCTCCCAAAAAAGCGAGTTGAAAAATGGAGCTCAGGGACACTGCAATTCACAAACCCGCAGAGTTATAAATGATAACTCTCATCCACAGATATATTGAGGGAAGGCAACGAAGAGGATTTGAAAGCAAGGCAGAATTGCAGGAAACAGATTTCAGGAGGTAGATTGGAATCGCCTTTAAAGCACATGTAAGGCGGCAAAAAGGCCAGAATGATGCCCTTGGCCAAAAAGGGCGTATGCGTTTTTTCCTGAATATATTCAGGAAAAAACGCATACGCCCTTTTTGGCCAACCAAGCAACCTGGAAAGGCAAATCAGCGCTACAAAGAAGTCTCGGTTCCCATCGGTCAAAAGGGTCATGCTGCAAAAAGTGTCAAAACCAGAAATGCAGGACAGGCCATGGATAAATGGCAGCCTTGCTACGCTGATGGGCGGGATGTAAATTGCCAACAGCCACTCTGGAGAAGTGTACGGTGTGTCCTGAAACATCGAAAAAACACAGCTTAGGGACCATAGGGCACGTCCACTCATGGGCGTATAAATTGGGAAAACTAAAAATCAGCAAGACACAGGCACCCCAATGTTTAGGGCTGCTCTGTTGACAAGAACATCCACTTCATGACACCTTAAATATCCCAGGAAAGAGAAAAATGGATAAAGAAGTTGTGGTCCTTATGTACAATGGAATATCACTCAGACATGAAATCAATGTCATAAGGCTAGTAGAAGCAAGATGAGTGGATTTAGGTACGACGATTCTAAGTGAAATAAGTCACACAGAAATAGACACTTATCATAAGCTATCACTTATAGAGGGAATGTAAAAACCGCTACACTTGAACTGAATTACAAAACAGAACAGAGTCACACGTTTAAAAAACACACTATGGCTGCTTAACGGGAAAGGTGAGGTGGGGTGATGCATAAAACAAGGGTTTCAAATTCGCTCAGATACTGTTCCATACACCCAATATGTAATAGACAAGACCTACTCCTTGCTCAGTGAACTGGACTCAACACCCCCTATTCACCGCACAAGAATATATGTGACTAGTAAGAATCTTAAAACCTATGTATTGATATCTGTCTGGAAGTGAGTCAAGTGGGTGTAAAGCCGCATAAACACAGCCGTGAAAAGCAGCTAAACCCCATTATAAAAATAAATTACTTTTAAAAACCCGTAAAACAAAGACAGTGAAAGAGAGAGAAATTCTTACAAAATTCGTTCAGAGGCTGTGATGCAACCTGGATTGACCATATCTAGACCCACAGCTGGAGGAGACATAAGGGTGGACACTCTTGGGGCTGAGAGGTTGGGTGAGGTTGGGTGAGCAAACGCAGACCCTTTAAAGTAATACTGCGTGGTACCCATCCCATGGGTCCCAAATCTTCAGGTTCAAGGGCATCTTCCTACATCGAAAACATGCATGAGAAACCCAGAAGATGGTACACTGTGTGATTTTGAAAGGTTTCTAAAACGCACCTCATTTCTCATCTCCTTGTGCTCGGGTTCGCCTTTCCAGCTACTTTACTAGCAATCTCCCTATTTGGAGAATCAACACCTTTAAGCTCCTGTTCCCTACAGGTTGCAATTTGTCCTGAGGATGAACGGGAATAGGGGCAACCAATGAGAGACTAGATCTAGGTGTTGGGACATGCACAGGTCACTCTATTTTCCCATCAGGAAGAAGAATTAACCACAGGCTCAGCCTGCCGCCCAGAAGCAGAATAGGGCCTGAGGCAATCCCGCGCTTTTGCGGCCAGCTCCCAAAAAAGCGAGTTGAAAAATGGAGCTCAGGGACACTGCAATTCACAAACCCGCAGAGTTATAAATGATAACTCTCATCCACAGATATATTGAGGGAAGGCAACGAAGAGGATTTGAAAGCAAGGCAGAATTGCAGGAAACAGATTTCAGGAGGTAGATTCGAATCGCCTTTAAAGCACATGAAAAGCGGCAAAATGTCGACAATGATGCCCTTGGACAAAAAGGGCGTATGCGTTTTTTCCTGAATATATTCATGAAAAAACGCATACGCCCTTTTTGGCCAACCAAGCAACCTGGAAAGGCAAATCAGCACTACAAAGAAGTCTCGCTTCCCATCGGTCAAAAGGTTCATGCTGCAAAAAGTGTCAAAACCAGAAATGCAGGACGGGCCATGGAGAAATGGCAGCCTTGCTACACTGATGGGCGGGATGTAAATTGCCAACAGCCACTCTGGAGAAGTGTACGGTGTGTCCTGAAACATCGAAAAACTCAGCTCTAGGAGCATAGGGCACGTCCACTCATGGGCGTATAAATTGGGAAAACTAAAAATCAGCAAGACACAGGCACCCCAAAGTTTAGGGCTGCTCTGTTGACAAGAACCTCCACTTCATGACACCTTAAATATCCCAGGAAAGAGAAAAATGGATAAAGAAGTTGTGGTCCTTATGTACAATGGAATATCACTCAGACATGAAATCAATGTCATAAGGCTAGTAGAAGCAAGATGAGTGGATTTAGGTACGATGATTCTAAGTGAAAGAAGTCACACAGAAATAGACACTTATCATAAGCTATCACTTATAGAGGGAATGTAAAAACCGCTACACTTGAACTGAATTACAAAACAGAACAGAGTCACACGTTTAGAAAACACACTATGGCTGCTTAACGGGAAAGGTGAGGTGGGGTGATGCATAAAACAAGGGTTTCAAATTCGCTCAGATACCGTTCCATACACCCAATATGTAATAGACAAGACCTACTCCTTGCTCAGTGAACTGGACTCAACACCCCCTATTCACCGCACAAGAATATATGTGACTAGTAAGAATCTTAAAACCTATGTATTGATATCTGTCTGGAAGTGAGTCAAGTGGGTGTAAAGCCGCATAAACACAGCCGTGAAAAGCAGCTAAATCCCATTATAAAAATAAATTACTTTTAAAAACCCGTAAAACAAAGACAGTGAAAGAGAGAGAAATTCTTACAAAATTCGTTCAGAAGCTGTGATGCAACCTGGATTGACCATATCTAGACCCACAGCTGGATGAGACATAAGGGTGGACACTCTTGGGGCTTAAAGGTTGGGTGAGGTTGGGTGAGCAAACGCAGACCCTTTAAAGTAATACTGCCTGGTACCCATCCCATGGGTCCCAAATCTCCAGGTTCAAGGGCATCTTCCTACATCGAAAACATGCATGAGAAACCCAGAAGATGGTAAACCGTGTGATTTTGAAAGGTTTCTAATATGCACCTCATTTCTCATTTCCTTGTGCTGGGGTTCGCCATTCCAGCTACTTTACTAGCAATCTCCCTACTTGGAGAATCAGCACATTTAAGCTCCTGTTCCCTACAGGTTTCAATTTGTCTTGAGGATGAACGGGAAGAGGGGCAACCAATGAGAGACTAGATCTAGGTGTTGGGACAGGCACAGGTCACTCTATTTTCCCATCAGGAAGAAGAATTATCCACAGGCTCAGCCTGCGGCCCAGAAGCAGAATAGGGCCTGAGGCAATCCCGCGCTTTTGCGGCCAGCTCCCAAAAAAGCGAGTTGAAAAATGGAGCTCAGGGACACTGCAATTCACAAACCCGCAGAGTTATAAATGATAACTCTCATCCACAGATATATTGAGGGAAGGCAGCGAAGAGGATTTGAAAGCAAGGCATAATTGCAGGAAACAGATTTCAGGAGGTAGATTCGAATCGCTTTTAAAGCACATGAAAAGCGGCAAAACGTCGACAATGATGCCCTTGGCCAAACAGGGCGTATGCGTTTTTTCCTGAATATATTCAGGAAAAAACGCATACGCCCTGTTTGGCCAACCAAGCAACCTGGAAAGGCAAATCAGCGCTACAAAGAAGTCTCGGTTCCCATCGGTCAAAAGGGTCATGCTGCAAAAAGTGTCAAAACCAGAAATGCAGGACAGGCCATGGAGAAATGGCAGCCTTGCTACGCTGATGGGCGGGATGTAAATTGCCAACAGCCACTCTGGAGAAGTGTACGGTGTGTCCTGAAACATCGAAAAAACACAGCTTAGGGAGCATAGGGCACGTCCACTCATGGGCGTATAAATTGGGAAAACTAAAAATCAGCAAGACACAGGCACCCCAAAGTTTAGGGCTGCTCTGTTGACAAGAACCTCCACTTCATGACACCTTAAATATCCCAGGAAAGAGAAAAATGGATAAAGAAGTTGTGGTCCTTATGTACAATGGAATATCACTCAGACATGAAATCAATGCCATAAGGCTAGTAGAAGCAAGATGAGTGGATTTAGGTACGACGATCCTAAGTGAAATAAGTCACACAGAAAAAGACACTTATCATAAGCTATCACTTATAGAGGGAATGTAAAAACCGCTACACTTGAACTGAATTACAAAACAGAACAGAGTCACACGTTTAGAAAACACACTATGCCTGCTTAACGGGAAAGATGAGGTGGGGTGATGCATAAAACAAGGGTTTCAAATTCGCTCAGATACCGTTCCATACACCCAATATGTAATAGACAAGACCTACTCCTTGCTCAGTGAACTGGACTCAACACCCCCTATTCACCGCACAAGAATATATGTGACTAGTAAGAATCTTAAAACCTATGTATAGATATCTGTCTGGAAGTGAGTCAAGTGGGTGTAAAGCCGCATAAACACAGCCGTGAAAAGCAGCTAAACCCCATTATAAAAATAAATTACTTTTAAAAACCCGTAAAACAAAGACAGTGAAAGAGAGAGAAATTCTTACAAAATTCGTTCAGAGGCTGTGATGCAACCTGGATTGACCATATCTAGACCCATAGCTGGATGAGACATAAAGGTGGACTCTCTTGGGGCTGAAAGGTTGGGTGAGGTTGGGTGAGCAAATGCAGACCCTTTAAAGTAATACTGCCTGGTACCCATCCCATGGGTCCCAAATCTCCAGGTTCAAGGGCATCTTCCTACATCGAAAACATGCATGAGAAACCCAGAAGATGGTACACCGTGTGATTTTGAAAGGATTCTAATACGCATCTCATTTCTCATCTCCTTGTTCTCGGGTTCGCCATTCCAGCTACTTTACTAGCAATCTCCCTACTTGGAAAATCAGCACCTTTAAGCTCCTATTCCCTACAGGTTGCAATTTGTCCTGAGGATGAACTGGAAGAGGGGCAACCAATGAGAGACTAGATCTAGGTGTTGGGACAGGCACAGGTCACTCTATTTTCCCATCAGGAAAAAGAATTAACCACAGGCTCAGCCTGCCGCCAAGATGCAGAATAGGGCCTGAGGCAATCCTGCGCTTTTGCGGCCAGCTCCCAAAAAAGCGAGTTGAAAAATGGAGCTCAGGGACACTGCAATTCACAAACCCGCAGAGTTATAAATGATAACTCTCATCCACAGATATATTGAGGGAAGGCAACGAAGAGGATTTGAAAGCAAGGCAGAATTGCAGGAAACAGATTTCAGGAGGTAGATTCGAATCACCTTTAAAGCACATGAAAAGCGGCAAAACGTCGACAATGATGCCCTTGGCCAAAAAGGGCGTATGCGTTTTTTCCTGAATATATTCAGGAAAAAACGCATACGCCCTTTTTGGCCAACCAAGCAACCTGGAAAGGCAAATCAGCGCTACAAAGAAGTCTCGCTTCCCATCGGTCAAAAGGGTCATGCTGCAAAAAGTGTCAAAACCAGAAATGCAGGACAGGCCATGGAGAAATGGCAGCCTTGCTATGCTGATGGGCGGGATGTAAATTGCCAACAGCCACTCTGGAGAAGTGTACGGTGTGTCCTGAAATATCGAAAAAACACAGCTTAGGGAGCATAGGGCACGTCCACTCATGGGCGTATAAATTGGGAAAACTAAAAATCAGCAAGACACAGGCACCCCAAAGTTTAGGGCTCCTCTGTTGACAAGAACCTCCACTTCATGACACCTTAAATATCCCAGGAAAGAGAAAAATGGATAAAGAAGTTGTGGTCCTTATGTACAATGGAATATCACTCAGACATGAAATCAATGCCATAAGGCTAGTAGAAGCAAGATGAGTGGATTTAGGTACGACGATCCTAAGTGAAATAAGTCACACAGAAAAAGACACTTATCATAAGCTATCACTTATAGAGGGAATGTAAAAACCGCTACACTTGAACTGAATTACAAAACAGAACAGAGTCACACGTTTAGAAAAAACACTATGGCTGCTTAACGGGAAAGGTGAGGTGGGGTGATGCATAAAACAAGGGTTTCAAATTCGCTCAGATACCGTTCCATACACCCAATATGTAATAGACAAGACCTACTCCTTGCTCAGTGAACTGGACTCAACAGCCCCTATTCACCGCACAAGAATATATGTGACTAGTAAGAATCTTAAAACCTATGTATTGATATCTGTCTGGAAGTGAGTCAAGTGGGTGTAAAGCCGCATAAACACAGCCGTGAAAAGCAGCTAAACCCCATTATAAAAATAAATTACTTTTAAAAACCCGTAAAACAAAGACAGTGAAAGAGAGAGAAATTCTTACAAAATTCGTTCAGAGGCTGTGATGCAACCTGGATTGACCATATCTAGACCCATAGCTGGATGAGACATAAGGGTGGACACTCTTGGGGATGAAAGGTTGGGTGAGGTTGGGTGAGCAAACGCAGACCCTTTAAAGTAATACTGCCTTGTACCCATCCCATGGGTCCCAAATCTCCAGGTTCAAGGGCATCTTCCTACATCGAAAACATGCATGAGAAACCCAGAAGATGGTACACCGTGTGATTTTGAAAGGTTTCTAATACGCATCTCATTTCTCATCTCCTTGTTCTCGGGTTCGCCATTCCAGCTACTTTACTAGCAATCTCCCTACTTGGAAAATCAGCACCTTTAAGCTCCTGTTCCCTACAGGTTGCAATTTGTCCTGAGGATGAACTGGAAGAGGGGCAACCAATGAGAGACTAGATCTAGGTGTTGGGACAGGCACAGGTCACTCTATTTTCCCATCAGGAAAAAGAATTAACCACAGGCTCAGCCTGCCGCCCAGAAGCAGAATAGGGCCTGAGGCAATCCCGCGCTTTTGCGGCCAGCTCCCAAAAAAGCGAGTTGAAAAATGGAGCTCAGGGACACTGCAATTCACAAACCCGCAGAGTTATAAATGATAACTCTCATCCAAAGATATATTGAGGGAAGGCAACGAAGAGGATTTGAAAGCAAGGCAGAATTGCAGGAAACAGATTTCAGGAGGTAGATTCGAATCGCCTTTAAAGCACATGAAAAGCGGCAAAACGTCGACAATGATGCCCTTGGCCAAAAAGGGCGTATGCGTTTTTTCCTGAATATATTCAGGAAAAAACGCATACGCCCTTTTTGGCCAACCAAGCAACCTGGAAAGGCAAATCAGCGCTACAAAGAAGTCTCGCTTCCCATCGGTCAAAAGGGTCATGCTGCAAAAAGTGTCAAAACCAGAAATGCAGGACAGGCCATGGAGAAATGGCAGCCTTGCTACGCTGATGGGCGGGATGTAAATTGCCAACAGCCACTCTGGAGAAGTGTACGGTGTGTCCTGAAACATCGAGAAAACACAGCTTAGGGAGCATAGGGCACGTCCACTCATGGGCGTATAAATTGGGAAAAGTAAAAATCAGCAAGACACAGGCACCCCAAAGTTTAGGGCTGCTCTGTTGACAAGAACCTCCACTTCATGACACCTTAAATATCCCAGGAAAGAGAAAAATGGATAAAGAAGTTGTGGTCCTTATGTACAATGGAATATCACTCAGACAGTAAATAAATGTCATAAGGCTAGTAGAAGCAAGATGAGTGGATTTAGGTACGACGATTCTAAGTGAAATAAGTCACACAGAAATAGACACTTATCATAAGCTATCACTTATAGAGGGAATGTAAAAACCGCTACACTTGAACTGAATTACAAAACAGAACAGAGTCACACGTTTAGAAAACACACTATGGCTGCTTAACGGGAAAGGTGAGGTGGGGTGATGCATAAAACAAGGGTTTCAAATTCGCACAGATACCGTTCCATACACCCAATATGTAATAGACAAGACCTACTCCTTGCTCAGTGAACTGGACACAACACCCCCTATTCACCGCACAAGAATATATGTGACTACTAAGAATCTTAAAACCTATGTATTGATATCTCTCTGGAAGTGAGTCAAGTGGGTGTAAAGCCGCATAAACACAGCCGTGAAAAGCAGCTAAACCCCATTATAAAAATAAAGTACTTTTAAAAACCCGTAAAACAAAGACAGTGAAAGAGAGAGACATTCTTACAAAATTCGTTCAGAGGCTGTGATGCAACCTGGATTGACCATAACTAGACCCACAGCTGGATGAGACATAAGGGTGGACACTCTTGGGGCTGAAAGGTTGGGTGAGGTTGGGTGAGCAAACACAGACCCTTTAAAGTAATACTGCCTGGTACCCATCCCATGGGTCCCAAATCTCCAGGTTCAAGGGCATCTTCCTACATCGAAAACATGCATGAGAAACCCAGAAGATGGTACACCGTGTGATTTTGAAAGGTATTTAATACGCATCTCATTTCTCATCTCCTTGTTCTCGGGTTCGCCATTCCAGCTACTTTACTAGCAATCTCCCTACTTGGAGAATCAGCACCTTTAAGCTCCTGTCCCCTACAGGTTGCAATTTGTCCTGAGGATGAACGGGAAGAGGGGCAACCAATGAGAGACTAGATCTAGGTGTTGGGACAGGCACAGGTCACTCTATTTTCCCATCAGGAAGACGAATTAACCACAGGCTCAGCCTGCCCCCCGGAACCTGAATAGGGCCTGAGGCAATCCCGCGCTTTTGCGGCCAGCTCCCTAGAAAGACAGTTGAAAAATGGAGCTCAGGGGCACTGCAATTCACAAACCTGCTGAGATATAAATGATAACTCTCGTCCACAAATATATTGAGGGAAGGCAACGAAGAGGATTTGAAAGCAAGGCAGAATTGCAGGAAACAGATTTCAGGAGGTAGATTCAAATCGCCTTTAAAGCACATGAAAAGTGGCAAAACGTCGACAATGATGCCCTTGGCCAAAAAGGGCGTATGCGTTTTTTCCTGAATATATTCAGGAAAAAACGCATACGCCCTTTTTGGCCAACCAAGCAACCTGTAAAGGCAAATCAGTGCTACAAAAAGTCTCGCTTCCCATCGGTCAAAAGGGCCATGCTGCAAAAAGTGTCAAAACCAGAAATGCAGGACAGGCCATGGAGAAATGGCAGCCTTGCTACGCTGATGGGCGGGATGTAAATTGCCAACAGCCACTCTGGAGAAGTGTACGGTGTGTCCTGAAACATCGAAAAAACACAGCTTAGGGAGCATAGGGCACGTCCACTCATGGGCGTATAAATTGGGAAAAGTAAAAATCAGCAAGACACAGGCACCCCAAAGTTTAGGGCTGCTCTGTTGACAAGAACCTCCACTTCATGACACCTTAAATATCCCAGGAAAGAGAAAAATGGATAAAGAAGTTGTGGTCCTTATGTACAATGGAATATCACTCAGACAGTAAATAAATGTCATAAGGCTAGTAGAAGCAAGATGAGTGGATTTAGGTACGACGATTCTAAGTGAAATAAGTCACACAGAAATAGACACTTATCATAAGCTATCACTTATAGAGGGAATGTAAAAACCGCTACACTTGAACTGAATTACAAAACAGAACAGAGTCACACGTTTAGAAAACACACTATGGCTGCTTAACGGGAAAGGTGAGGTGGGGTGATGCATAAAACAAGGGTTTCAAATTCGCACAGATACCGTTCCATACACCCAATATGTAATAGACAAGACCTACTCCTTGCTCAGTGAACTGGACACAACACCCCCTATTCACCGCACAAGAATATATGTGACTACTAAGAATCTTAAAACCTATGTATTGATATCTCTCTGGAAGTGAGTCAAGTGGGTGTAAAGCCGCATAAACACAGCCGTGAAAAGCAGCTAAACCCCATTATAAAAATAAAGTACTTTTAAAAACCCGTAAAACAAAGACAGTGAAAGAGAGAGACATTCTTACAAAATTCGTTCAGAGGCTGTGATGCAACCTGGATTGACCATATCTAGACCCACAGCTGGATGAGACATAAGGGTGGACACTCTTGGGGCTGAAAGGTTGGGTGAGGTTGGGTGAGCAAACACAGACCCTTTAAAGTAATACTGCCTGGTACCCATCCCATGGGTCCCAAATCTCCAGGTTCAAGGGCATCTTCCTACATCGAAAACATGCATGAGAAACCCAGAAGATGGTACACCGTGTGATTTTGAAAGGTATTTAATACGCATCTCATTTCTCATCTCCTTGTTCTCGGGTTCGCCATTCCAGCTACTTTACTAGCAATCTCCCTACTTGGAGAATCAGCACCTTTAAGCTCCTGTCCCCTACAGGTTGCAATTTGTCCTGAGGATGAACGGGAAGAGGGGCAACCAATGAGAGACTAGATCTAGGTGTTGGGACAGGCACAGGTCACTCTATTTTCCCATCAGGAAGAAGAATTAACCACAGGCTCAGCCTGCCCCCCGGAACCTGAATAGGGCCTGAGGCAATCCCGCGCTTTTGCGGCCAGCTCCCTAGAAAGACAGTTGAAAAATGGAGCTCAGGGGCACTGCAATTCACAAACCTGCTGAGATATAAATGATAACTCTCGTCCACAAATATATTGAGGGAAGGCAACGAAGAGGATTTGAAAGCAAGGCAGAATTGCAGGAAACAGATTTCAGGAGGTAGATTCAAATCGCCTTTAAAGCACATGAAAAGTGGCAAAACGTCGACAATGATGCCCTTGGCCAAAAAGGGCGTATGCGTTTTTTCCTGAATATATTCAGGAAAAAACGCATACGCCCTTTTTGGCCAACCAAGCAACCTGTAAAGGCAAATCAGCGCTACAAAAAGTCTCGCTTCCCATCGGTCAAAAGGGTCATGCTGCAAAAAGTGTCAAAACCAGAAATGCAGGACAGGCCATGGAGAAATGGCAGCCTTGCTACGCTGATGGGCGGGATGTAAATTGCCAACAGCCACTCTGGAGAAGTGTACAGTGTGTCCTGAAACATCGAGAAAACACAGCTTAGGGAGCATAGGGTACGTCCACTCATGGGCGTATAAATTGGGAAAACTAAAAATCAGCAAGACACAGGCACCCCAAAATTTAGGGCTGCTCTGTTGACAAGAACCTCCACTTCATGACACCTTAAATATCCCAGGAAAGAGAAAAATGGATAAAGAAGTTGTGGTCCTTATGTACAATGGAATATCACTCAGACATGAAATCAATGTCATAAGGCTAGTAGAAGCAAGATGAGTGGATTTAGGTACGACGATTCTAAGTGAAATAAGTCACACAGAAAAAGACACTTATCATAAGCTATCACTTATAGAGGGAATGTAAAAACCGCTACACTTGAACTGAATTACAAAACAGAACAGAGTCACACGTTTAGAAAACACACTATGGCTGCTTAACGGGAAAGGTGAGGTGGGGTGATGCATAAAACAAGGGTTTCAAATTCGCACAGATACCGTTCCATACACCCAATATGTAATAGACAAGACCTACTCCTTGCTCAGTGAACTGGACACAACACCCCCTATTCACCGCACAAGAATATATGTGACTACTAAGAATCTTAAAACCTATGTATTGATATCTCTCTGGAAGTGAGTCAAGTGGGTGTAAAGCCGCATAAACACAGCCGAGAAAAGCAGCTAAACCCCATTATAAAAATAAAGTACTTTTAAAAACCCGTAAAACAAAGACAGTGAAAGAGAGAGAAATTCTTACAAAATTCGTTCAGAGGTTGTGATGCAACCTAGATTGACCATATCTAGACCCACAGCTGGATGAGACATAAGGGTGGACACTCTTGGGGCTGAAAGGTTGGGTGAGGTTGGGTGAGCAAATGCAGACCCTTTAAAGTAATACTGCCTGGTACCCATCCCATGGGTTCCAAATCTCCAGGTTCAAGGGCATCTTCCTACATCGAAAACATGCATGAGAAACCCAGAAGATGGTACACCGTGTGATTTTGAAAGGTTTCTAATACGCACCTCATTTCTCATCTCCTTGTGCTCGGGTTCGCCATTCCAGCTACTTTACTAGCAATCTCCCTACTTGGAGAATCAGCACCTTTAAGTTCCTGTTCCCTACAGGTTGCAATTTGTCCTGAGGATGAACGGGAAGAGGGGCAACCAATGAGAGACTAGATCTAGGTGTTGGGACAGGCACAGGTCACTCTATTTTCCCATCAGGAAGAAGAATTAACCACAGACTCAGCCTGCCGCCCAGAAGCAGAATAGGGCCTGAGGCAATCCTGCGCTTTTGGGCCAGCTCCCAAAAAAGCAAGTTGAAAAATGGAGCTCAGGGACACTGCAATTCACAAACCCGCAGAGTTATAAATGATAACTCTCATCCACAGATATATTGAGGGAAGGCAACGAAGAGGATTTCAAAGCAAGGCAGAATTGCAGGAAACAGATTTCAGGAGGTAGATTCAAATCGCCTTTAAAGCACATGAAAAGCGGCAAAACGTCGACAATGATGCCCTTGGCCAAAAAGGGCATATGCGTTTTTTCCTGAATATATTCAGGAAAAAACGCATACGCCCTTTTTGGCCAACCAAGCAACCTGGAAAGGCAAATCAGCACTACAAAAATCCCGCTTCCCATCGGTCAAAAGAATCATGCTGCAAAAAGTGTCAAAACCAGAAATGCAGGACAGGCCATGGAGAAATGGCAGCCTTGCTACGCTGATGGGCGGGATGTAAATTGCCAACAGCCACTCTGGAGAAGTGTACGGTGTGTCCTGAAACATCGAAAAAACACAGCTTAGGGAGCATAGGGCACGTCCACTCATGGGCGTATAAATTGGGAAAACTAAAAATCAGCAAGACACAGGCACCCCAAAGTTTAGGGCTGCTCTGTTGACAAGAACCTCCACTTCATGACACCTTAAATATCCCAGGAAAGAGAAAAATGGATAAAGAAGTTGTGGTCCTTATGTACAATGGAATATCACTCAGACATGAAATCAATGTCATAAGGCTAGTAGAAGCAAGATGAGTGGATTTAGGTACGACGATTCTAAGTGAAATAAGTCACACAGAAATAGACACTTATCATAAGCTATCACTTATAGAGGGAATGTAAAAACCGCTACACTTGAACTGAATTACAAAACAGAACAGAGTCACACGTTTAGAAAACACACTATGGCTGCTTAACGGGAAAGGTGAGGTGGGGTGATGCATAAAACAAGGGTTTCAAATTCGCTCAGATACCGTTCCATACACCCAATATGTAATAGACAAGACCTACTCCTTGCTCAGTGAACTGGACTCAACACCCCCTATTCACCGCACAAGAATATATGTGACTAGTAAGAATCTTAAAACCTATGTATTGTTATCTGTCTGGAAGTGAGTGAAGTGGGTGTAAAGCCGCATAAACACAGCCGTGAAAAGCAGCTAAACCCCATTATAAAAATAAATTACTTTTAAAAACCTGTAAAACAAAGACAGTGAAAGAGAGAGAAATTCTTACAAAATTCGTTCAGAGGCTGTGATGCAACCTGGATTGACCATATCTAGACCCACAGCTGGATGAGACATAAGGGTGGACACTCTTGGGGCTGAGAGGTTGGGTGAGGTTGGGTGAGCAAACGCAGACCCTTTAAAGTAATACTGCGTGGTACCCATCCCATGGGTCCCAAATCTCCAGGTTCAAGGGCATCTTCCTACATCGAAATCATGCATGAGAAACCCAGAAGATGGTACACTGTGTGATTTTGAAAGGTTTCTAATACGCATCTCATTTCTCATCTCCTTGTGCTCGGGTTCGCCTTTCCAGATACTTTACTAGCAATCTCCCTACTTGGAGAATCAGCACCTTTAAGCTCCTGTTCCCTACAGGTTGCAATTTGCCCTGAGGATGAACGGGAAGAGGGGCAACCAATGAGAGACTAGATCTAGGTGTTGGGACAGGCACAGGTCACTCTATTTTCCCATCAGGAAGAAGAATTAACCACAGGCTCAGCCTGCCGCCCAGAAGCAGAATAGGGCCTGAGGCAATCCAGCGCATTTGCGGCCAGCTCCCAAAAAAGCGAGTTGAAAAATGGAGCTCAGGGACACTGCAATTCACAAACCCGCAGAGTTATAAATGATAACTCTCATCCACAGATATATTGAGGGAAGGCAACGAAGAGGATTTGAAAGCAAGGCAGAATTGCAGGAAACAGATTTCAGGAGGTAGATTGGAATCGCCTTTAAAGCACATGTAAGGCGGCAAAACGTCGAGAATGATGCCCTTGGCCAAAAAGGGCGTATGCGTTTTTTCCTGAATATATTCAGGAAAAAACGCATACGCCCTTTTTGGCCAACCAAGCAACCTGGAAAGGCAAATCAGCGCTACAAAGAAGTCTCGCTTCCCATCGGTCAAAAGGGTCATGCTGCAAAAAGTGTCAAAACCAGAAATGCAGGACAGGCCATGGATAAATGGCAGCCTTGCTACGCTGATGGGCGGGATGTAAATTGCCAACAGCCACTCTGGAGAAGTGTACGGTGTGTCCTGAAACATCGAAAAAACACAGCTTAGGGAGCATAGGGCACGTCCACTCATGGGCGTATAAATTGGGAAAATTAAAAATCAGCAAGACACAGGCACCCCAATGTTTAGGGCTGCTCTGTTGACAAGAACATCCACTTCATGACACCTTAAATATCCCAGGAAAGAGAAAAATGGATAAAGAAGTTGTGGTCCTTATGTACAATGGAATATCACTCAGACATGAAATCAATGTCATAAGGCTAGTAGAAGCAAGATGAGTGGATTTAGGTACGACGATTCTAAGTGAAATAAGTCACACAGAAATAGACACTTATCATAAGCTATCACTTATAGAGGGAATGTAAAAACCGCTACACTTGAACTGAATTACAAAACAGAACAGAGTCACACGTTTAGAAAACACACTATGGCTGCTTAACGGGAAAGGTGAGGTGGGGTGATGCATAAAACAAGGGTTTCAAATTCGCTCAGATACTGTTCCATACACCCAATATGTAATAGACAAGACCTACTCCTTGCTCAGTGAACTGGACTCAACACCCCCTATTCACCGCACAAGAATATATGTGACTAGTAAGAATCTTAAAACCTATGTATTGATATCTGTCTGGAAGTGAGTCAAGTGGGTGTAAAGCCGCATAAACACAGCCGTGAAAAGCAGCTAAACCCCATTATAAAAATAAATTACTTTTAAAAACCCGTAAAACAAAGACAGTGAAAGAGAGAGAAATTCTTACAAAATTCGTTCAGAGGCTGTGATGCAACCTGGATTGACCATATCTAGACCCACACCTGGATGAGACATAAGGGTGGACACTCTTGGGGCTGAGAGGTTGGGTGAGGTTGGGTGAGCAAACGCAGACCCTTTAAAGTAATACTGCGTGGTACCCATCCCATGGGTCCCAAATCTCCAGGTTCAAGGGCATCTTCCTACATCGAAATCATGCATGAGAAACCCAGAAGATGGTACACTGTGTGATTTTGAAAGGTTTCTAAAACGCACCTCATTTCTCATCTCCTTGTGCTCGGGTTCGCCATCCCAGCTACTTTACTAGCAATCTCCCTATTTGGAGAATCAACACCTTTAAGCTCCTGTTCCCTACAGGTTGCAATTTGTCCTGAGGATGAACGGGAAGAGGGGCAACCAATGAGAGACTAGATCTAGGTGTTGGGACAGGCACAGGTCACTCTATTTTCCCATCAGGAAGAAGAATTAACCACAGGCTCAGCCTGCCGCCCAGAAGCAGAATAGGGCCTGAGGCAATCCCGCGCTTTTGCGGCCAGCTCCCAAAAAAGCGAGTTGAAAAATGGAGCTCAGGGACACTGCAATTCACAAAACCGCAGAGTTATAAATGATAACTCTCATCCACAGATATATTGAGGGAAGGCAACAAAGAGGATTTGAAAGCAAGGCAGAATTGCAGGAAACAGATTTCAGGAGGTAGATTCGAATCGCCTTTAAAGCACATGAAAAGCGGCAAAACGTCCACAATGATGCCCTTGGCCAAAAAGGGCGTATGCGTTTTTTCCTGAATATATTCAGGAAAAAACGCATACGCCCTTTTTGGCCAACCAAGCAACCTGGAAAGGCAAATCAGCACTACAAAGAAGTCTCGCTTCCCATCGGTCAAAAGGTTCATGCTGCAAAAAGTGTCAAAACCAGAAATGCAGGACGGGCCATGGAGAAATGGCAGCCTTGCTACACTGATGGGCGGGATGTAAATTGCCAACAGCCACTCTGGAGAAGTGTACGGTGTGTCCTGAAACATCGAAAAACACAGCTCTAGGAGCATAGGGCACGTCCACTCATGGGCGTATAAATTGGGAAAATTAAAAATCAGCAAGACACAGGCACCCCAAAGTTTAGGGCTGCTCTGTTGACAAGAACCTCCACTTCATGACACCTTAAATATCCCAGGAAAGAGAAAAATGGATAAAGAAGTTGTGGTCCTTATGTACAATGGAATATCACTCAGACATGAAATCAATGTCATAAGGCTAGTAGAAGCAAGATGAGTGGATTTAGGTACGACGATTCTAAGTGAAATAAGTCACACAGAAATAGACACTTATCATAAGCTATCACTTATAGAGGGAATGTAAAAACCGCTACACTTGAACGGAATTACAAAACAGAACAGAGTCACACGTTTAGAAAACACACTATGGCTGCTTAACGGGAAAGGTGAGGTGGGGTGATGCATAAAACAAGGGTTTCAAATTCGCTCAGATACCGTTCCATACACCCAATATGTAATAGACAAGACCTACTCCTTGCTCAGTGAACTGGACTCAACACCCCCTATTCACCGCACAAGAATATATGTGACTAGTAAGAATCTTAAAACCTATGTATTGATATCTGTCTGGAAGTGAGTCAAGTGGTTGTAAAGCCGCATAAACACAGCCGTGAAAAGCAGCTAAATCCCATTATAAAAATAAATTACTTTTAAAAACCCGTAAAACAAAGACAGTGAAAGAGAGAGAAATTCTTACAAAATTCGTTCAGAGGCTGTGATGCAACCTGGATTGACCATATCTAGACCCACAGCTGGATGAGACATAAGTGTGGACACTCTTGGGGCTGAGAGGTTGGGTGAGGTTGGGTGAGCAAACGCAGACCCTTTAAAGTAATACTGCGTGGTACCCATCCCATGGGTCCCAAATCTCCAGGTTCAAGGGCATCTTCCTACATCGAAATCATGCATGAGAAACCCAGAAGATGGTACACTGTGTGATTTTGAAAGGTTTCTAAAACGCACCTCATTTCTCATCTCCTTGTGCTCGGGTTCGCCATCCCAGCTACTTTACTAGCAATCTCCCTATTTGGAGAATCAACACCTTTAAGCTCCTGTTCCCTACAGGTTGCAATTTGTCCTGAGGATGAACGGGAAGAGGGGCAACCAATGAGAGACTAGATCTAGGTGTTGGGACAGGCACAGGTCACTCTATTTTCCCATCAGGAAGAAGAATTAACCACAGGCTCAGCCTGCCGCCCAGAAGCAGAATAGGGCCTGAGGCAATCCCGCGCTTTTGCGGCCAGCTCCCAAAAAAGCGAGTTGAAAAATGGGGCTCAGGGACACTGCAATTCACAAAACCGCAGAGTTATAAATGATAACTCTCATCCACAGATATATTGAGGGAAGGCAACAAAGAGGATTTGAAAGCAAGGCAGAATTGCAGGAAACAGATTTCAGGAGGTAGATTCGAATCGCCTTTAAAGCACATGAAAAGCGGCAAAACGTCCACAATGATGCCCTTGGCCAAAAAGGGCGTATGCGTTTTTTCCTGAATATATTCAGGAAAAAACGCATACGCCCTTTTTGGCCAACCAAGCAACCTGGAAAGGCAAATCAGCACTACAAAGAAGTCTCGCTTCCCATCGGTCAAAAGGTTCATGCTGCAAAAAGTGTCAAAACCAGAAATGCAGGACGGGCCATGGAGAAATGGCAGCCTTGCTACACTGATGGGCGGGATGTAAATTGCCAACAGCCACTCTGGAGAAGTGTACGGTGTGTCCTGAAACATCGAAAAACACAGCTCTAGGAGCATAGGGCACGTCCACTCATGGGCGTATAAATTGGGAAAATTAAAAATCAGCAAGACACAGGCACCCCAAAGTTTAGGGCTGCTCTGTTGACAAGAACCTCCACTTCATGACACCTTAAATATCCCAGGAAAGAGAAAAATGGATAAAGAAGTTGTGGTCCTTATGTACAATGGAATATCACTCAGACATGAAATCAATGTCATAAGGCTAGTAGAAGCAAGATGAGTGGATTTAGGTACGACGATTCTAAGTGAAATAAGTCACACAGAAATAGACACTTATCATAAGCTATCACTTATAGAGGGAATGTAAAAACCGCTACACTTGAACGGAATTACAAAACAGAACAGAGTCACACGTTTAGAAAACACACTATGGCTGCTTAACGGGAAAGGTGAGGTGGGGTGATGCATAAAACAAGGGTTTCAAATTCGCTCAGATACCGTTCCATACACCCAATATGTAATAGACAAGACCTACTCCTTGCTCAGTGAACTGGACTCAACACCCCCTATTCACCGCACAAGAATATATGTGACTAGTAAGAATCTTAAAACCTATGTATTGATATCTGTCTGGAAGTGAGTCAAGTGGTTGTAAAGCCGCATAAACACAGCCGTGAAAAGCAGCTAAATCCCATTATAAAAATAAATTACTTTTAAAAACCCGTAAAACAAAGACAGTGAAAGAGAGAGAAATTCTTACAAAATTCGTTCAGAGGCTGTGATGCAACCTGGATTGACCATATCTAGACCCACAGCTGGATGAGACATAAGGGTGGACACTCTTGGGGCTGAAAGGTTGGGTGAGGTTGGGTGAGCAAACGCAGACCCTTTAAAGTAATACTGCCTGGAACCCATCCCATGGGTCCCAAATCTCCAGGTTCAAGGGCATCTTCCTACATCGAAAACATGCATGAGAAACCCAGAAGATGGTACACTGTGTGATTTTGAAAGGTTTCTAATACGCATCTCATTTCTCATCTCCTTGTTCTCGGGTTCGCCATTCCAGCTACTTTACTAGCAATCTCCCTAATTGGAGAATCAGCACCTTTAAGCTCCTGTTCCCTACAGGTTGCAATTTGTCCTGAGGATGAACGGGAAGAGGGGCAACCAATGAGAGACTAGATCTAGGTGTTGGGACAGGCACAGGTCACTCTATTTTCCCATCAGGAAGAAGAATTAAGCACAGGCTCAGCCTGCCGCCCAGAAGCAGAATAGGGCCTGAGGCAATCCCGCGCTTTTGCGGCCAGCTCCCAAAAAAGCGAGTTGAAAAATGGAGCTCAGGGACACTGCAATTCACAAACCCGCAGAGTTATAAATGATAACTCTCATCCACAGATATATTGAGGGAAGGCAACGAAGAGGATTTGAAAGCAAGGCAGAATTGCAGGAAACAGATTTCAGGAGGTAGATTCGAATCACCTTTAAAGCACATGAAAAGCGGCAAAACGTCGAGAATGATGCCCTTGTCCAAAAAGGGCGTATGCGTTTTTTCCTGAATATATTCAGGAAAAAACGCATACGCCCTTTTTGGCCAACCAAGCAACCTGGAAAGGCAAATCAGCGCGACAAAGATGTCTCGCTTCCCATCGGTCAAAACGGTCATGCTGCAAAAAGTGTCAAAACCAGAAATGCAGGACAGGCCATGGAGAAATGGCAGCCTTGCTACGCTAATGGGCGGGATGTAAATTGCCAACAGCCACTCTGGAGAAGTGTACGGTGTGTCCTGAAACATCGAAAAAACACAGCTTAGGGAGCATAGGGCACGTCCACTCATGGGCGTATAAATTGGGAAAACTAAAAATCAGCAAGACACAGGCACCCCAAAGTTTAGGGCTGCTCTGTTGACAAGAACCTCCACTTCATGACACCTTAAATATCCCAGGAAAGAGAAAAATGGATAAAGAAGTTGTGGTCCTTATGTACAATGGAATATCACTCAGACATGAAATCAATGTCATAAGGCTAGTAGAAGCAAGATGAGTGGATTTAGGTACGACGATTCTAAGTGAAATAAGTCACACAGAAATAGACACTTATCATAAGCTATCACTTATAGAGGGAATGTAAAAACCGCTACACTTGAACTGAATTACAAAACAGAACAGAGTCACACGTTTAGAAAACACACTATGGCTGCTTAACGGGAAAGGTGAGGTGGGGTGATGCATAAAACAAGGGTTTCAAATTCGCTCAGATACCGTTTCATACACCCAATATGTAATAGAGAAGACCTACTCCTTGCTCAGTGAACTGGACTCAACACCCCCTATTCAACGCACAAGAATATATGTGACTAGTAAGAATCTTAAAACCTATGTATTGATATCTGTCTGGAAGTGAGTCAAGTGGGTGTAAAGCCGCATAAACACAGCCATGAAAAGCAGCTAAACCCCATTATAAAAATAAATTACTTTTAAAAACCCGTAAAACAAAGACAGTGAAAGAGAGAGAAATTCTTACAAAATTCATTCAGAGGCTGTGATGCAACCTGGATTGACCATATCTAGACCCACAGCTGGATGAGACATAAGGGTGGACACTCTTGGGGCTGAAAGTTTGGGTGAGGTTGGGTGAGCAAACGCAGACCCTTTAAAGTAATACTGCGTGGTACCCATCCCATGGGTCCCAAATCTCCAGGTTCAAGGGCATCTTCCTACATCGAAAACATGCATGAGAAACCCAGAAGATGGTGCACCGTGTGATTTTGAAAGGTTTCTAATACGCACCTCATTTCTCATCTCCTTGTGCTCGGGTTCGCCTTTCCAGCTACTTTACTAGCAATCTCCCTACTTGGAGAATCAGCACCTTTAAGCTCCTGTTCCCTACAGGTTGCAATTTGTCCTGAGGATGAACGGGAAGAGGGGCAACCAATGAGAGACTAGATCTAGGT